>NC_050591.1:30088218-30388218 GCF_013368585.1 Megalops cyprinoides | reverse complement strand
GCAGCTGAAGGACATCAAAGAGTGAGTGTGCCTCTTTGTTCTGCTCGCGGCACGGGGGTCAGCGCAGCGAAGTGTGCGCCCTCCATTTAATTAACCGAACCTCTAATCAATCGTCAGGCCTTAAAAGCATTTCTAAAGACCTGCTATTTTCAGCCGTGAGCTGTCAGGGTTCGACAGTGGAGGTGAATGGATGCAGATACACACCATTGTTGACCTTTTGTAATCAGCTGTTTCGAAAGACAGGTTAATGCGGTATGCAGGTTTTTATTGAGCGGAGCCGAGGTGCAGCAATTCAGTCGTGCATCAAGAATGTCAGCTTTTAAATTTACAGACCAGGGTCTATGTTGATGCTAAATTAGTGCCCCTAATAGCGGGACTTACGTGAGACTGATCTTCATAAGAGACTGTGTGGCGTGTTGCTCAGACAGACTGCGCCTCAAGCAGTAACCCAGGGCTTACTCCGTACATCTCTTCCTTTTACCCGCAGGTCTTTGTGGTTTGTTTTAGAAATCCTGATGGCAAAAAATGAGAACAACAGCCATGCCTTCATTAGGAAAATGGTGGAGAACATAAAACAGACTAAGGACGGCCAGGCGCCCAACGACCCCAAGATAAACGAGGTGCGTGCTACCAGCTGACTGCGGGCAGTGAAAGTACTTGAACAGTCTCACCGCAGCCTCAGTTTGCTGGCATTTACTTTTTTTGTTTTCCTTGTGTGTCCTGTCCTCACCCCTCTGATTGTCCTTAATGGACACAGTGGATTATGTAACTTTGACATATTGCGATATTGCCCCAAGAGTTGGCCGTTTGTAATTAACGTGGAGCCTGTGGTTTGATTGTGTCACCACCCAGAAACTGTACACAGTATGCGATGTAGCCATGAACATCATCATTTCCAAGAGTACCACCTACAGCCTGGAGTCCCCCAAAGACCCCGTCCTGCCCGCCCGCTACTTCACTCAGCCTGACAAGGTACATGTCGCTGCACTGTTGCAAGGGCTCATGGGATATCCCACCATGGGCCACACTGATGGTGGCACATTATATTCCTGTTTATGGAAGACCAAGGTACTTGAAAATTTATGCAAATCAGATATCCTAAATTGAGATGGTATAGTATGAGCAGAAGTAGAAATATTCACTCACTCTAAAGAGGCTGAAATACAGTGCTTATGACAAAATTGACAATACACATTCAGTCTGAATTAGAATTTCATTTTTGCACTGGAGCAGAATTTCAATAAGACATTGAATCTTGATAAGAATCTGGAAGCGAGTCAAAGCAAGCTGATGATGCCTGAAATCTTGAGAAAATGGTATTGAGTTATATGACAGGTGCAAAAAGCAAGTAGATGGAGGGGATTAATGGGCGGTGGGGAGTGTACATCTGAGCTGCTCTGTATGCAGGGTGCGCGCCAGCCTTACCCCACTGCTGCCTTCCTTTGTGTACACATAACCACGGTGAGTGCAGCCTTCTTTGCAAATTCAGTGTGAGCCTGATGGATCATTGACTATTCTCTTTTTGTGTCTCGTATGCAGAATTTCAGCAATACGAAAAATTATCTCCCTCCAGAAATGAAATCCTTTTTCACTCCAGGAAAGGTAGGGGGCTTTTAGTATTCCAAAAGCCTTTGACTGCACTAGCAATGCAGACACTTTTTTTTGGTCTGTCGGTGAATGTTATCCAAACCCAGTATGTGTCATTCTTACCCCTTCCCTCACACAGTAGTACATCTTCTAAGTGTAATTGTTATTGTGCTGTTTCCTTTGGACTTCTCCATCAGTGAACCCTTTCAGCAGACCCCTGTCATTGTCCTTGGGGTGGCAGTGTAGCATAGTAGTAAGGAGCAGGGCTCATAACAGAAAGGTTGCTGGTTCAATTCCCTGTTGGGGCACTGCTCCTGTACCCTTGGGCAAGGTACTTAGCCCACAATCACCTCTGTAAATATCCAGCTGTATAAATGGATAACCTGCAACAATTGTAACCAGTGTAAGTTGCTCTGGATAAGAGGGTTTGCTAAATGACAATAATGTAATGTGATGTCCCCAGTGCTTCCCTCTCTTTCACTGAGACCGCTCTCGTCCCTCCCTCCCTCCCCAGCCCAAAGCTGCCAATGTCCTGGGGGCGGTGAACAAGCCCCTCTCCACAGCAGGGAAGCAGCTCCAGACCAAGTCATCCCGCATGGAGACCATCAGCAACGCCAGCAGCAACTCCAACCCCAGCTCCCCCGGCCGCAGCAAAGGAAGGTGAGTCTAAGGGGGGCGGGGCAGAGTTTCAGTGGAGGGTGTGGCCTGCAGCAGCAGGGTGGAGTTTTGGTGAGCGATCTCTCATGGGTCAACAGGTTTCAGTGAGGGCTCATAACTTTTTACCCAGGAAGCCAGAAAGGAAAGAGAGGTGGAATTGAGTAAGAAAAGGGATTTTATGGTGTCACGTTTCCTCATATTTCTGTTTGTGTTTTTTATGAATTTCACATTTATTGATCACACCATGATTTTAACTATATATACATGTACATGTATAGATTTTGTGAGAGATTGCTGTTAAAGGTATAAAACAGATTTGCCTTGTTTAAATGGTGTTGGTCTGGTCCACTGTGAGATGCTGATGTAAGCTGTACTATTTTCGTGGACCCAGTGGGACTTATAGCTGTGTGTGTGTGTGTGTGTGTGTGTGTGTGTGTGTAAGAAAGTGAGTGAGTGAGACAGAGAAAAGAGAGCTTCAACTCAATTTTCAAATAATGTAGAAACTGGAGACACTGTTAATTTAAAGGTAAAATATAAGAGCTGCCATAAGTGATACCTCTCCATGGCAACAGAGGAGAGTGACAGCAGGCTGGTTCAAAACAGAAATATCATCCAAGCATTTTGAGAAGGATACTGTAAATGAAATTGGTCAGTCTAGTTTGACAACTTTGACAACTTGAGAATATTTGCTGCTACATTTCAGTGGTAACTGTGTGGGCCTCTTTGTAGATCTTATCGTGTTTGGCTGGCTTGTACAGTCATTCCAGACAGACTTGTTATATGGTTGAATATTTTTATCTGCATATAAAAATATGTATTAGGATCTAAACTAGGATCCGAACTGCACTCAACTAGATGATTGGTCAGTGCCAACTGTTGCTGTGATTCATTAAATCTGCAAATAGAGTGAAAATACCAAATTTAGTATTTCACTTCAGTGACAAATTGGTGATTTTTATGGATCGGTATTTATAGAAATCAAGATAAAGAGCCAATTTTGAAATAATCCTCTGGCTGCCAGTCAGAAACTGTTGGAAGAAAGATGAGTGTGTCCACACTTCAGGTCCTGTGGGCGTGAAGTTGAGCCTGAACGTTTCACACCTTGGGTCAAGTGGAACTATTTTCAGTCTTAACTGTTGCGTCCCATCAGTCAAGAGCTACGAAAGCTATGGATATGGCTGTTTCTGTTTCACCCAGCTTTCTTAAGTAAAGCAATGGATGAAGCAGTACAATCACTCTTCGGTGGAAAAAACAATAATGTTGTGTGCAGCACAATGAAAAAGAGGAGTTGTGTATTGTGTTTTTGGAGGTTGGGACCCAGGCATAATGAGGCATCCTCTGGATCCCAGACTGCTCTCTGCCACACTGTAGAGTGCAGCCCTGCCAGTTGTCACTGGCCTACAGCGGGTGCTGCTTTAAAAAGAGCCAGAAGTACAGGGCCATACAGGAAGGAAAGGGGTGCACCTAGTCATGGGAGGAGCAGAAATGCAGGAGCCTGTCAGGGATGGTGATGGTGGTGGTGGTGGTGGCGATGATGAAGATGATGATGATGATGATCATGATGATTATGGTGCAGGCCTGGTCTGTTATCAGGGTGACAAGCTTGCCACAGTGCTTTTTTTGACGAAGCTCTATGGGGAAGTATGGCTTTGTTTTTCCCTCTTTACAGCTTATTTCCTGGCTGGTAAAATGGATAAGGGTAGTTGTGAATGCTGGACATTGAGGGCATTGCTGCAGTGCAGTCTGATTAGAGCTTCTCACATCAAGCTCCAGCACACAGTGCAAGCATAATTCACCGTAAACGTCTCATTTCAAGCCCGACACTCACTGTTGTTGCTCCTGAATGCATTGCGTTTTCCAGGATGGACAGCACGGAGATAGATCACAGTGAGAACGAGGCCATCACCATCATGAAGAGCTCTCCCATGCCAGGGAAGAAGAACGACAAGAGGGACGACTCTGACGTGCTGAGGGTACGAGGCCCAGCGGAGAGCTCTCCCTGCAGAGACTCCCTGAAATGTAGCTTAAGTTTATTCGCTTCTTAAAATGGAGGTGATGAAATGACACCAGAAAGACCAATCAGATGGACAGGTGAGGCGAGAAAACCCAAACAGGGTTATAAGAACCTCACGAAGCAAATCAGAATAGATTACAAAACTGTACAGACATACCTAAACGATTTAATGATATATACAAGACACACAAAATCACATTAAACAGAATTCATACTCATAACTCATACTCCTGTGAGTGCCAAATACTGGCATGTCTGTTACGAGCTAGAGTTTCTGTAAAGAGCACAACAGAATAAGAATTGAAGTCAAAATGTAGTACAGAGTCATGCAGAAGCTTTTCTGTAAAGTAACTTTAAGCCTGATAAAGACACGTTGCACACACTGACGTACATAAGCGCTGTCCCACTGTCCCTCCTTCCTCAGCGCATGACACTTGTCACTCGTTTTTCCTTTCCCTGCTGCCCCCCCGCAGGACGGCGATAAGCCGAGAGGGCGGAAACGGGGCGCGGCATCCAGTCAGGACGAGGACTCCGGCCAGGACCCCAAGCCCAAACGCGGCCGCAAGAAGGCAGCCAACACCAGCGCCGGCGACGGCGAGGACCAGTGGGCCGAGGAGACGCGCATCGACGACATCTCCATGGAGACGGAGGACGAGCAGAACAGCCCGCCCAAAAAGGGCCGCAGGGGCCGCCCGCCCAAGACGGCCACGCCCAAGGAGGAAACGCCCGGCAAGGGGAGGAGGGGCCGAAAGAAGGCGGTCCCGCCCCCTGAAGAGGAGGCGAACGAAGAGGAGGAGGAGGAAGACCGCGACAGCGAGAACATGGAGGTGAAACCCAAAGGGGGGAGGCAGGCCAAGACCCCCAGGAGGTCACAACAGTCCTCCAGGTACGCCGTTGAAAGCTTTTCCCGTATTCTTACCTGACGTGAGCTTCCCCAAGACTTCTGCAGAACAGCTACACAGGATGGCCATTTTACTATTTCATTCACAAGCTGTGAACTTGTGGTCAGACATTTTCATGGTGCAGTCATGTTTTTTATTATGTGGACAGTGTCACAGAGTACATTATATTACATTATTGTCATTTAACAGATGCACTTGTACAGAGCGACTTACACTTAAATACAGGTTACAGTTTTATCCATTTACACAGGATACTAAGGCAATTGTGGGTGACGTATCTTGCCCAATGGTACAACAGCAGTGACCCAGCGGGGAATCAAAGCAGCAACCTTTCATTTACCCTGCTCCTTACTGCTACACCGTACTGTTGGTTCACATAGCAAGGTTGAATGGTTTTTGAAAGGGTGCTGTAGAATTAAATGGTGTTTCCAATTAAAGATAATATTTTTGTAATATTGTTGTAATTTTATTGCACAGCCACTTGCATTACAAAACCTAGCGTGGATTATCATTGAAATATTCATTAACATATGTAATATATATGGATATTTCTTAACTGTTTGTAACATTTGGTACAATGCTAAAAGGAAACTAGACCACAGAGTTTTTTTTTTCCTTGTTAGCCCTTTCCAAACCTCTCTTTGAGCTGCTCAAGCAAACCTTTCATTGCAGCCTGTATTACTGCAAGGCTCATATGGACTTGGTTATGAGTTTGATCATCGGCTCATAGGCTGCTTCTAAACATTTCTCAGTTTCTACAGTAAAACCTGCTTGTCAGTGAATATATGCTGCCTGCAGAGGAACCTGACCTCTAACCCTTTGTATTACTCCAACCTTATCTTTCAAAATTGCTGCCAGAGTACGTAGGGAATTGGCTATTACTGTATTTCATTGGTGTTGGAGTTGTCATTGTCTGACATTCAGAATAGTGTGTTTCACTTCCAAATTTACTCTTTCTGCCTCTTTCTTTGGGAAGTGTGACTCACTGATGTGGTCTTCCTTTTTATCGGTCATTTTACTGGATTTAAAAACTGAATGCAGACAGCAAGTTTAAGTTAACTGAAATAAACGTGCAGTGTTTTTGTTAACATGGTTAAAATATGTTGCAGATCTACAGTTTATGGAGCCATTTTTATAAATGCGGACTGTCTGGGACTGCCTGCATCTTGATTGGCTCTTATGCACAAGACATCATTTATGTCCCCACACCCATAACATATTTGTTTATAGTTTCCCTGTGAAGCTTATTACTCAGATAGAGAAATCTGATTTAGTTTTATAGTGTGTTCGGCAGGGCTTCTGTTAATACCTCTATTTATTAAATACGCCGCTGTGCACTTGGAATAGTCTTCCGGTTGTCCCCGCTATCAGTCATTATCAGTGGGAGAAACAGTACGCCTCCTGCCTGGCGTAATGGAAGCACTTTCATCTTAGCACATCGCTTCTCAGTTAGATTACTCCCCGAGAGGCCAGTGAGTAGAGGGTTACAGCGCACGTCCTGCTTGGGTTCAGTGATGATTACATATTTGGATGTTTACCTATTTATCTTGTGTTGACATCCAAACGGAATGGCTTTCAGTAAATGTGCCTCTTCTGGTCTAAATGGCGTTTACTTTCTCTGACCTGCTGTCTTGTGCTTACTGAAGGACACCACAGTTTTGATCATTTTTGGATCTCGTATTTCACGGGTTTGTGATTTCCTGGCTTTTCCGGTTCCCTGCAGGGTAGAAACCACAGAGACTGCAGATGAATCAGTTGAATCAACTCCCCAGAAAAGAAGAGGGAGGCCACCCAAAGCAGCTCAGCAGCCAGCCAAGAAAAATGTGTAAGTGCGTGTGTGTGTGGTGTGTGTGCGTCCGTGCCGTGCATGCGTGCGTGCGCGTGTGTGTGTTCAAAACTGCCATTTCCCAAAAATATTTTCTGCCGTTTCACCAATGCACAAAGAAAAAAAACCATCAATGTCCATACCTCAGTAATTTGCGTAACGTTTTTGTTGAAATACAACTGCAAAAATGTGCAGTCTGGTCCGGCATTGATACATCTTTCTGCGACATGATATGTGACCACGGTTTTGCACGGCATACAGAGGTGCACTGCAGTGGCAAAGCCCACTCCTGTTTCTGCTGCTGTTAGGCCATTCTTACACCACCTGAGTTTCATTCTGGGGACTATCACTGAATAAGTAATATTCCTTCTCATAATCGCCAGCTCATAAAACTGAAAGAACAGTTCCTCTGTTGGCAGGGGAAACTGTTTATTGTCGGGGGTGAATAAATAAATTGTGAATGCTGCCATGTTTCTGCGGGTGATTTGGTTTGAAATGCTCGTGTGTTACACAACCACAGACAACTGCTCTTCACCAAAAATCATGTTCTCCGTGATATACAGAAAACAGATTCACAGCCTTAATGTTCCCTCTATATCGTCATGCTATTTTTGACGATATGGTAATGTAAAAAAAAGCCCAATTAACACATTCTGTGTTTGGTCTTCATCTGTAGCTCTTAATAAATGGGTTTGAACAGATTCCAGAAGAACAGCTCTTTCTAAAACTATGGTGGTGTTATCCTTTCGGCCAACAGGATTTGCAGTTATCTGTCATTATAGCTACGTATGTTTGAATTGAACGCGTTCACGTACACGCTAGCCAATGTGTTTTTGTCATGCTTTGTAGTGAAGGGTTGATACTTTCGTAGCCTTAAAAGTGGAGCAAGATCTAAGGGCTCATGCTCAGTCTTTTGTAATAATAGTAGTACAGTACATTACATTATTACTTATAACTTATATACAGTAGGTTACAATTTTATCTATTTGTACATAAGCAGTCTGACATTGTCAGCAAGGCTTTTCAGAGGGAGTGCCTCCTATTTCCATTCTAAAAAAATATGAAAATAGTTTTCTCTCAAAAGTGCGACTCACATAAACGTATAAATGTGATTCTGTATTTCTGCGTATACGCATTGCGAGGGCTCAGTGTTGTAAGTGACCGGGTGCAGGTGAGTGCTGGCCTGGGTCACAGTGCGTTCACCTGGCGCTGTGCTTCCCTGTCCCAGGCGCGGGGGGCGCTCCAGAGCAGCAGCCAGCAAAGAGAACGAGTCGGCGGACGAGATGGAGACGTCGCAGCAGGGCGTGGAGGATGAGGAGGAGGCGGAGGAGGAGGAGCAGCAGGAGGAGGACGAGGCCGAGAGTACCACCCCCAGAGTGAGCCCCCCACCCCCCCACCCCTGAGTGTGTTTCCGTCAGCACCGGCACAATCACACAGTAACGTCCCAGAGATTTGGCGTGGCTCGTTCTGCAAGCCGCTCACTGGCCCGGGTTCAACACCAGCTGGCTGTGTCTACTGACAGTGACTGGGCATCCACTATGGCAGAACACGCTGGCTCTGTTTCGGCAGGGAGAGCGGTGTGGGTAATTTGGCCAGAGTCCTCCTGTTACACTACTTTTGGCACCCTGTGACCCGCTGGGCGTTGGTGTGTTGCTCGGACGACGTCAGAGGAGTAGGGGTTGCCGTGGTGAGACAAGCCTAAAATTACTCCACTGCCGATTACAGATAAAAGTCGGCCGGAAACGAAAACCGTGTTCTGTACGCTGAACTGGTGCTAGCGTTTGATGCCGAAGATTTCCTACCTGCTCTCTGGTCTGAAATTTTCGTTCCTGTTTTAGGTGCGACGAAAGACAGGCAGAAGGGACAGAAGATGAGTGAGGGAAGATGGGAAGTTTGACGGAGAGAGGAAGAGGGGATCCCGTGGTGGTCCGGCCCCCGGGCTGAAGACCAGGGCGAGGAGACGAGGGGATAAAGGACTTTGAGGACTCTTGCATTTGCAGACTCTGTAGTCTGCTGTCCCAGCTGTCACAAGCTTTCGCCACACACATCGGTTATCATAACTTGTGGATTGTTTTACATCGTTATGTGCGCTGACTATGTAGAGATATAAAAAAAAAAAAACTGTAAATAGTCTCTTTTATGTCCTTTTCTTTTCTCCTGGCTGGGGAGGTTATTGTATAGCTTTTATCTATCAGCTTTAAAATATTTCACCAGTGAAGCTCAGCAGTATCTGTCCAGTGTTCTTTTTCTCTGTATCTCCATAAACTATGAAACGAGATGAACAATTTTACAATTTCTTTTTTTTTTTACATGTGATTGTGTGTCATTTTTCTCTCTAATTTCTGTTTATTTACTCTTGTGTATATTTTATCATGCAAGTGCTAAGGTGCTTCTGTTGAAAAATTAAATGGGGGGGGGAGGGGAAAAGTCCAACACTGGTTTAAAGATGAAATACAAAAATCAAGTATTTGTTAAATTTTACACTTCAGTATTAATATCTGTTTTAGATGGACTAAGAACACATCAAGGAAGAATTTGTTTTTAATATCAGCAGTGCATAGAGAAATGGCTTATGAACTTCCCCAGTCAGTTTTTTTTTCCAGTCTGCTGAACCAATAAAATTCTCTATATAAACCCTGCTGTATTTCTGTTGTAATTTGTAGTTTGCTGTATTGCATTAGTGGGTGCTGCAGTACAGCCGGAGGGCAACCTGGCCCCATGGACCTGAATGTTTGCAAGCAAACCCACACATCGTGTCCCTTTCACAAGCCGTGAGTCATCCTGCAGTCCAATGGTGCTGTGTGATAGGAGTCATTGCGTGAGACACTCTGGAGCCCTATGGTGCCTTAACTTTTAACCATGCTTCTATACTTATATACTAAACTTAGTAGTAAGTTTTGAAGTATTGAAGTTATGGATTATCTGAATTCACTCTAGCACTAGTCTGAATTGGCGCACCTTCTGTGAGAAGTGTCTAGGTTTTGCTGCTTTTTGAGAATGTCTTAAAGGCTGTTTTCATCTGGCAGGAGTTACTGCCTGACACTGCAATGACAAGAAAAAAAAACCTGAGTAAACAATTCTGTACGTGCCAGTTTTACAGGGGAACCATAAAAGGTTTTCATGATACTGATTCACAACACACTGTCCTTCCAGCTGTCCAAACCTGTGCTCCCTAGCAACACTCCATCCGCAGGTATCGGCTCATTTCCTGTCTGGCACACCTGTGCTGTCAGGATAGGGGAGGACAGGCACACATTTTCATTAATTGAGCAATATTAATGTGTGTTTTTCCAAATGTTCCCTCGCTGAGGCTAGTTCCTACCTCGGTAATATAGCAGGCTGCAGAGCACAGTAATTCATACATTTATCAGGAGCGTAAGGCCATCTGGACATAGCAGGCAATTTTTATGTCTATCTTAAGGAACATTGTCATAATGCTATTTATTTGTTCATTAGCCCGAATGTTTCCTAGCTCTGCTTAAAGTAGTAACCAGATGGTTCTGTCACTCTTGTAATGGGCCTTTTATGATATTTCCTTATTTACTGGGAGTCTTAATCCATTCCGCCTGGTCAGTGTGACTTGCTGTGTGGATCCGGCAGGAAATGTCTGTCTCAGATGTTCTGAGAGCAGGTCCAGGACCTTAGTAATACTTAGTAGTACTACCTAGTAGTTCCTAACTCTACCCCAAATTATTTTACTGGTTTACCCGTTATTTAACCAGCAAGGTCAGCTGAGAACTCTTTTTCACAGTGGTGACATAGGGAATCAAATTGGACAGGGGATGCAGTTGTTTGTGTAACCAGTCAAGTCTAGGGGGATGATTAGGTGGGGAATTTGACAAGGACTCAGAATTAATACACTTACTCTTGATAAGTGCGGTGGAATCTTTAATGATTAAAGCTTGTCCAGACCTCGATTTTACTTTTCATCCAGTGCCCCCATTACTAGTAAAATTTGACTAAAAAACCCCGCATTTAGGCAGATAATGGAAGACTTTCAAACTGGTTAATTTTTGAAAGATAAGGAAAAGCTTCTGCATACTCACTCTTGCAAGGTACCATGAATGATACAAAGTCACTTACGTCTGAGGCTTTTGTCTATCTTTGGAGTATGTATGACAGGGATTTTGATTGACAGAGTTCAAGAGATAGCTTTAGGGTAGGAGCTGAGATGTTTATAGCATTTCTGATCTCAGGACAGAGCCCTAAACCTTAACTGTTTTTTCAAACAGATAAGAGATCTAGGAAGCCCAGCTTTTAACCTTCTGTAGGCAGAGCAAGTCAATAGCAGGTTTCCCCTGGTACTTCACCCTGGGGTGACTGTGAGATCTATACCAGTACATACTGTTCTTGTTGATTTCTATTTGTTTTCAGTATGGCAACAGGAAATTGGAGGACTGGCTTTGACAGATAATCTATGCTGAAGCCAATTCTGGCTAAAAAAGCTATTTGCGTGCAGGTCACTGTACACCTACACACAGTGTTCGCCGGTACATCAGGACTGAGGCGTGATAAGGAAGGACTCTGAATATGAATTACTTTGAAAAGCAGGGCACAGAAAGGTAAATGCATATTGCAGTTGCTTATTGTTGGCTGAACAAAATGTCCAAGACCTCTGACGTCAAAACACTAGGCAGAAACATTTATAAAGATTAACTGCTATTAATGGAATATGACAGGTTATTCAAGGTTTAAGATCTCTTTGAATCAAGTAATTCTGACTTAGAGCACAATCATGATTCAATCTCTCTTATATACGTCCTAGAGATGTTTGATTTTGACTAAACTAGCCTGGTTGTGAAAAGGCCCTTCATAAAATATAAATTAAGACAATATAAAAAGATAATTTACTTTGAAAATTCACAGGTATAATTTAAATCATATAAACCCACACCACTGCTTAAATTAAATGATGTTATTAATGCTGGTAATTTAATTTATGAGTACAATCTGACTGAAGACATTATATTCAGCAAATTCTCAGCACTCATGACACTAACAGCAGTGTCCCATGAGACATTTTCCCATTTTATATTCTTCCAATGAGGTTGTCAAAATCGGTTTTGATGAAAAGTGAAACAATTTGAAAAAAATCCATGTCACAGTGTCAAGCAAAAAGTGTAACTGAGAGGTGCACTGTGCACAATGTCACAATAATCTGTATCAGTAAAAAAAAATCCCTATCACTTCAATGACTTCAGGAAGTCCTGGTGGTTAAACGGTTTGGTATTTTCATATTGTTGCTGGCTCAGATGGGAATAAATCTTTGAAAAGAAACTAAGTACCTCGAGCTTTGTTGAGTGTGTCCTGTTCCTCTGTTTCTTGATGGTTATTAAATATGAAAAAAAGTCAGAACCATCTTTACATCTTCCATAACTACTCCACATGCACTCAGGCAGAACATTCAGAATGATTCAGTCATTTTAAATTTGGGAAACACTCTTCCCAAGTAAGACGCTGGGGGGATTGTGCAAGGTGGAGAACTGGGTCGTCTCGAGATGCAAGGGTGAGCCAGTCTTTACCATGGCAAATAGGGTGGATGAGGAACTACATCACTTCTATGTGAGTGTGCAGGTCTACTAATGTAACTATGTGTTCTATTGTGCTGGGCATCACTCTGGATAAGAACATCGACTAAATGAATGTAATGTAATGTGGTACCTAGGTTTTATATCTGTCTAGAATTACATTCATAAAGCCCTGATAGTAAAATTCAGCACAAGGTTTAGTACCCTCAGAGTATGTCACCACACAGTATGTAAACAATATTTCTACAACAATTGGGCTCCAAGGTATTACACCTGGCTATAGGGTGGAATCATCTCATAATCATAACCTGAAAGATAAATTATAAAAAAAGAAAATAAAGACGTAAAGAGGTTAATGTGACTGACACCATCTACCTGCCGCGGAGAAGCACACAAAACATGCATGCTCAGTGGCTGAACCGTCAATCCGGAGTGACGGCTCTGGCTGGCCGACCTCAGCACAGTGACAGCCTGTCAGCTTGCACATTTCAGGCCATCAAAGCCAGCCTTCTGAGTTCCTCTGTCAGTGACCCACAGTGTTCTTCTGAGATGCGTACGCCCACAGAGACCCACAGGCTGAGTGATGTCACTGGGCTACCCTGGCCTCCTCTCCCAGCTCTCGCTCGATCCATTACCCTGCATGCAGGCTTAAAAATATGTGCATTCTCACAGTGCTTCATTTAGATTTTGTCTCTTCCTAGGAGATTTTTCACCAGCATGTATGCCTTTTAATTGCAGTAATTAAGTAGCATGATTAGACGGCAGTGAACACACCTCCAGTGGTCTCCAGCAGATGGTGGCATTTAACCGACAACTACCGTCCTTCATTAGTCCTCACTGTGAGCACTGGATCATTCCTGTGCAGTGGAAAGCATCTTTGATTAGATTATTTGTTTGCATTATTATTTCTTCATTTGGTGGATGCTCTTATCCAAAGTAAATTACAAGGCTGTCTAGGCCAGCGACATCCAGCGCATATCCTTTGGGCTGCAAAAACAAGAGCACAGGTACAGACAAGAAAAAAAAATCAGTGATCAGATAAACATGTTAAAGATATAACCATCTATCTATCTATCTATCTATATATCTATATTTAGCTATCTATCTATATATATTTTATATTATAGATAGATAGATAGATAGATATAAAACAGATATAAAGACATATAGATATAAAACAGTTGTATATTTATATAAGTACATAAGTCACTAAATCATACTACTATAACTATAGCTCTCAGTTATATGGTTAGGGTCTATAAGGGTCTATAATACTACATTGAACTTCACGTAAGGGGTGCTAGGATGCCATGATCTGATTTTAAATGAAAGTTGTATTTACTTTGGTTATTTTGAGTTTAGGAAATGTTTAGGCAATGTTAAAAGGTGTGATTCTACGCTGCTGGTGCCTGGATTTAAGCTTGCATGTGGGGATGCAGATAAGCCTGTGGGGATGCTGAGTAACCGGAGACACCCGGGGTTTGGCACGCCATTCACGCGCCTCTTTTACAGAAACATCATTGTTAACAACGGGCTCCCCTGCCTGCCAAGTGTTGACTCCACCTCTCTGATCTGGCCCCCAAGAGCCAGCCGCACACTAAATTGTTCCATTGTCACTTTCCTGTCCCTGGGGGGACTGGGACCTGCCCTTCCCCTCTGACACAAAGCTGATCATACATACAATACATTACCGAGAAACGCAAGAAAAACCAACAACTTCCTAGTTTTGTTTTGGTGCTTGGAAACAACGGCGCTAGATGGTGCGAAGGTCAGTTTTCCCCCCAAATTCCCCTTTTATTCCTGCTGTGATGTCTTTCCATACAGGATCCATCTGTGACTGGCCAAGTAAACCAGAAACAGCCAAGGTCAGAATGAGGACATTGAGGGCAGACTTAGCCGGGCAGTTTAGTCCAAATGATCTGCGAGGTCAGAGGACAACGATCAGGATCAGAACCATGAGGACTCGTCCCAAAAGCTGCTGCAGAACCTACAAGTAAAATACATGCACAAAAAAGGTTAGCTATGGAAAGATGGATTTATTTGTGAATCAGTTCATGATAAAGTGATTGATTAATGAACATTGACTTTACATGGATGTGTCACATATTTCTGTGACTCGTGTTAAAATGAATCCACAATTTGATTTGAGTTTTTTTCACCATGAAAACTTTATCCCCATGTTTTATTAAAAAAAAACAGCTGCAAGTTTCTAGTAAAAATGTTTCATAGGATTAAATGAGGAAACACAGATACTGTAGCATTTTATTTATTTTAATGTATTATTTCAAATTGGAGACGTTTTATTTTTGGTAGTTTGTAATGTCTTTATTGTTATTTTATATGAAAGACTATTAGGAACCTTTCAGAGTTTGATCAAATGTATTATTTTGTCTACATTCAATATTTTGTCTTGCAAATGTGCAATGGGAAAACTATTTTACTAAATTATTCTCTTAAAATGTATTCCTGTACGTATTACCTTTTCTTACCAGTCAATACCATGTGCACTAAACGCGCCATTTATCATAAACCTTATGTGAACTCCCCATTGACAGGTAGGCTACGCTGCTATCCTCAGGACTAGGGCAACTGGGCATCATTGCTCTAATTTAACCTGTTTGCGCAACCGACTATCACCATTAATAAGCTGAAATGGTTGATGAAGTGGAAATATTTTTTGTATAAATAATTAAGTCTTTCGAAATATAGACGATTTAACGCATAAATAATTCTATGTACGATATCTCATGTATTTATTGGATTATCTAATTCGCCTGTCAGGGATCAGGGGCTACGACTCGCCAGGAACCACTTTCCTTCCTCAAACAGGAGCATGTCACAGTGTTTTTATTGTATTATAGTCATGTGAGAGAACTGTCCAATAGCGATCGCCCATGGATCTCTGAATGTGGTGTGTTGTTTGATCGTAAACGGAATACCAATCCAGGTTTATCAGTGCGTTTCTTCGATACGACGGGCGGTGGTTGGTCAGGCATACAAAACCAGCACACCGGTACCGGTGTTTGACCAGAGCTTCGCCCGTAGGTACAGTGGTACTTGTGCTCTTATGGTAACGTTACATGAAGCCGTGAGGACGCGAGTTTTGTTCCCTGTCGTCTCTGATACCGCGGTTACGTCGTGTCTTAAACTAACAGGATATCTACAAATGTCCATCGTATCTGGAGCGTTGTAAAACCATGGGGTTTGACTAAGTTTGCTGCTGAGCAAAGTTACCGTTATTTCCACTTACAGTATTTGGAAAAAACTGCGAAATTACCTCACGGTAATTTTTTTCTGTCAACTGGCCTCTTATGTAATGGGAGGTAAGTGTTCTTATACTTGTAAACTGCATTTTGCTTAAAAATATTTATTGTTTACTAACGCATTTTCGCGTTAATTATCTTTCCGAAAATGAGTTAAACTGTTTATGCTCCAAAACGTAGTGATACAAGTATACAGATCTACTCTGGTGGTACACTTAAACGTGTGAGAACATGAAGGGAAAACGTGTGAATGCATTTAATGTATTTCAGACGTAAAAATTAAGTTCGCTGTTCTTGTAGTCTTGGGGTAGGAAGGTATGTAGGGGATAGGTAATATTTGCAAAAAATGGCAACTGATTTAAGTTTTCTGAGCATTTAACTGATGGGCCATCACAAGAGAAGGCAGCTTTAATGTATTATCTTAATGTCTTCCAAAGAGAAAAGTAAGCGTCTGCTACTCGTTTAAGAGCTAAATTAAATTTGCAGTCGTTTTAAGTGTAGAGTGTTGGAGTAATGTATGCTTATCTCTAGGACACCATTTGGGAGATTAATCATTGCTGATAGCCTGCTTTTAATTTCTGAAATGATGTTGAATGCAAAAGCGTCGGAAGGAAACCAGGTGCAGCCGTTTCCTTTAATTATTCATATCCGACCGGCGCAATTGAGTTTCCACGTGTCTACAGAAAAGACGGTGATGAAAGCTGACGGAAAGCACGGCTGTATGAACGCGCAGGTGTTGTGGTCTTTAGATGGCGGAACTGGTTGACGAAACCATTACTAAAGACTATGCCATTCGGATGAGGGTTTTTTTGGCAATTGTGAATTGCATAATGGGACGGCCATTTCTATACTATGCTTAGGTTCCGATTGTTATGAAGCAGGAGGGACGCCACGGAGGTGACAAAATAAGGTGTCTCGATTGGTAGTTCTGTATTGTTTTCCCCCGTACCACTCAGCTAAGCACAGGTGGTTTTGTGGTAGCTTTGTGATATAACGCCTTATCCACTAGAAAGGGTCTTGTGGTACTTATGCTGATAATGAATGAGGCACTCAGAATACGAAGGCTGGCAAGCTACTTCCCCTGGCATTGTGACTGCTCTAGTTATTATTCCCACATTCACTTACCTCACCTCCACAGGCATAATATCCTGTTTTGCTAGGAACTGGTTTAATCTCAGATTAGAAATGACTGTGCACCAAACAAACAGTTATTATAATCATATCACAAAACAACGCATGAACTGTTGGCAGTGGACAATAAAACACCTAAAACAAAGTTTTGGAGGCAGTTTAACTCAAGACATTTAATGTAACTGTTGAATGGGCAGGAAGTCAACCAAAGATGATAGTAAAATTGATTCTGTACCTCTGGCCCACATTGCTTTTTGTTGAAATCTCCTCCTCCATGTATAAATGCATAATTCAGATAAAGATGCTGTGATTTTAATGAAGTTGTTCTTGTCACAAAGTTCCAAATACCACTTGTTAAGCTTGTTAAGGTTATGTCATTGCAAGCACAGTATTAAGGGCATGCCACAGTATTTTTCAGTGTTGCAAAGGGGATATTTATCACTAAATGTGCCCATATTTGGAGGGTCCCAGTTATAACTGTAAACTAAAAGACTCTCATTGCTACAGCATGGACATTGGCATATCATGTATCCTTGTGTTAAATGGCCAACCAAGCTGAATGGCACTTCAATTCAGTACTGTCAGAAGCAGTTGAAATCTGTATAGAGAACAATTAATCACCTGCTGGGACACCTCCAGCTTTTGTGATATCTCTGAATCCTTCAATCAGTCTGCAATATGTCTTACTCATTCGGTCAGATGGGGAGACTGTACTTATCTCTTATTATGTTGTGGATATTATGTTGATATTGTAAGACAGTTCAGAGGATTATGTGAGTCATTCTGTCCACCAATGTTACTAGTGTGCATTCATTATAAAATCTCAGTGTCAATTCATGAGAAATATGAGACAAAGTATTCTAATTTTCAACCATGAAATCACCAACATATTACTGGGATCTATATTCAAGTGCTGTAGACAAAGAAACTAGGAAAGAAAATCAAGTTTTATTTTTATTACCTCATCAGTATTCGTAGGGGATAGCCTCAGAGCCATGCTCAAAATAGCTGATCATTTATTGATTTTCATTTTCACCTGCCTGAGTCTGTGTGAATGCAGATCTTTTTGAAGGAAGTCATTATTTACATGAAAGAAAATGTGAAACAAAACATGAAAGTTCTGTACAGTGTTTGGAAAAGAAAAGCAGGGTTCAGTGCTGTAAAATGTTTGAATCTCAAACTGATATACACAGCCCTAATATCTTTTCTGTTAGATGTAACTGCATATTTATGTTGTAATGCATTTCATAATGCTGTGGGTTATTAATATGCACTTTAAGTGTATACTCAATTAGTGTGGATCTTACAGTTAATGTTTTTTTTCTCACATAAAAAATAGATATCTGCATTTTCCTTGAGAAATGTGAAGAAACTTGAAATGCTCTGTGGTAGCTGAGTTAAGCTGTATTCTTCTTTATCTTGGTTTTTTTTGTGACAGATGTGTCTGTTTCTCAGATCCGCCTGGCTGTCTAAATTTAGCCACCATTGTTATTCAGCTGGCTTTTAGCACAACTGAGGTTCACCGCTTCTTATGCAATGTCTATTGAGCCGAGCAGTTTGGTGAATGGAGAGGGATCCTGAGCAGAATTCGTCTCTGACAGCCCTGCTCAAATCCAGATCGCAAGGGACGTTATATAAAGGTTTGTTTTGGCTCCTCTTTTCCGGGGGAGGCTGTCCAGAATCGGTCTTGGTGGTAATGACTGTCCAGATGTTTCAGCTTCTGAAGCCTCTGAAGGTGTCCTGCACTGAATTGAGGGAGGACGGATCTGCATAATGTTAAATGAGAAATCCTCCCAGGTGTCAGACGAGATCCTCTTCTCCATTACATTACATTATTGGAATTTAGCAGACGCCCTTACCCAGAGCAACTTACATCAGTTACAGGTTTTTACAATGTTATCCATTTATACAGCTAGATATTTACTGACGCAATTGTGGTTTAAGGGTAGAGCAGCAGTGCCCCCATGGGTAATCTAACCAGCAACCTTTCAGTGGCAAGTCCTGCTCTTTAACCACTATACTACACTGCCACACATACAGGCACAGGTTTGCATACTCTTTTAGTTGAGCATGATATTCCAGACATCAGCCACCGGAGGCAGAGTGGCAGACGTATTTTTTGTTTTCAGGGTGACATTCGAGGACGTGGTGCCCTCCCCCATGCGTTGATGTGATTCAGCAGTGACAGCTTCTGCTTGCAGTCCGCCCTGCCGTGCTTACGAAACCCTGGCGCCCCCGAGGTCCGACCTGCAACCCTTCACGTGGAGCCTGACCCAGAATGACAACCAAGACGTTAACAGGCACTGACGTTTTAAGGAAAGACTGGGGAACGTACCATACTTTAAAAATTGTAATAGTGCAATGCGAAAGGCACAGTTCAGGTGACTTCGACAGCTGGCATTAATGTGGTGCCCCCAGTACGACGCCACATCAGATGTTTTAGACTGCGCTGGATCTGTTTACAGCAGTCCGCAACAGCGTGTCCCCAGTCAGGCAAGTGGTGTGTAGTCCTCTCCGATGCCTGTGTTCTGCCTGTTTTGAGCGTGCTGTGCTGTGTGTGAGCACAGGGAACGTGGACCGCACAGCGCGCTCTACTCCGGGCTGTCCGACTGAGCGCTGGGGTTGCACAGACTCTCCTGCCCTCGTTCTCTGATTCGCAGCTGTCCTCGGGCAGAGCTCTGGGGTTGCACTGTCTCTCCTGCTCTCGTTCTCTGATTCACAGCTCAGACTCTCCTCCTCTCGTTCTCTGATTCGCAGCTCAGACTCTCATCCTCTTGTTCTCTGATTCACAGCTCAGACTCTCCTCCTCTCGTTCTGATTCACAGCTCAGACTCTCCTGCCCTCGTTCTCTGATTCGCAGCTGTCCTCGGGCAGAGCGCTGGGGTTGCACTGACTCTCCTGCTCTCGTTCTCTGAGTCGCAGCTCTGACTCTCCTGCTCTCGTTCTCTGATTCGCAGCTCAGACTCATCCTCTCGTTCTCTGAGTCGCAGCTCTGACTCTCCGGCTCTCGTTCTCTGATTCGCAGCTCTGACTCTCCTCCTCTCGTTCTCTGATTCGCAGCTCAGACTCTCCTCCTCTCGTTCTCTGAGTCGCAGCTCTGACTCTCCTCCTCTCGTTCTGATTCGCAGCTCTGACTCTCCGGCTCTCGTTCTCTGAGTCGCAGCTCTGACTCTCCTGCTCTCGTTCTCTGAGTCGCAGCTCTGACTCTCCTGCTCTCGTTCTCTGAGTCGCAGCTCTGACTCTCTTGCTCTCGTTCTCTGAGTCGCAGCTCTGACTCTCCTGCTCTCGTTCTCTGAGTCGCAGCTCTGACTCTCCTGCTCTCGTTCTCTGAGTCGCAGCTCTGACTCTCCTGCTCTCGTTCTCTGAGTCGCAGCTCTGACTCTCCTGCTCTCGTTCTCTGAGTCGCAGCTCAGACTCATCCTCTCGTTCTCTGATTCTCAGCTCAGACTCTCCGGCTCTCGTTCTCTGATTCGCAGCTCTGACTCTCCTCCTCTCGTTCTGAGTCGCAGCTGTCCTCGAGGGCAGAGAGTGACACGCATGGAGCGCTGCCGCAGTCTCACTCGGTGTGAGCTTGACGTCACCGAATCGCTGCGGAGTGGCGTCGAAATCCGAGTCACATACATGGCCCGGCTGAAAGTATGCTAAAATGGTCAAAATCAAGCTTTTAATGAGCTTTCTTTTAAATGATTCGCTTTTGTGCCAGCTTAGTTGTTGGGGGCATGTTAGTGCCGTGGCAGTGCGTTTTATTTCACTGTGTGGCTGTGCACAGTGAGCTGTGGCCACCCTGAGTGGAGACACAAGAGGAGAGTGAAAGGGAGGGACACTGTGACTGAGCAGATTAACAAAATCCGCTTTTGGCTCCAGTTTTTTTTTTTTCCTGGGGGGTGAAGAGGGGGCACAGAGCCTAAATACCACAGCTCCTTTTTATGCCACATGATCCTTCATATTTTTCACAAACTGAATTTGTGGGGGGGGGGGCAGGGCACAGCTTGGCTTATAAGCAGGGGCACTACTTCCTCGAACTGCTGCCTGAGCAGCATTGCTGAGAGTTTGGATTCAAGGCGGTATTGATTCAGCGGGATGTACAGGTATTGACTGGTTTTTTTGGCTGAGGCCAGTACTGGCAAAACACCAGTCTGAAGTCAGTCCAGTAAATGACTAGGCATGTTATGTCTGGATGTCTCTCTTTTCTTTTACATTGATTTTACAAGCCACTTAACCTGAAGTTCCTCATTAAATGTCCAGCTGTATAAATGGATTAACATGCTAAGATTGTAAGCTATGCTTTTTGCACTGGAAGCATCTGGTAGCAAATGTGATGTAATTACTGATGAGGCAGTCAGCTCAATATAACATAATAGCTAGTCAGTGGAGGGAGATGGCTAGCTATTTAGTCGTCTGGTTACAAATCCTGTTCACAGTTCATTGGACTGATGCTTTTGGTAAAGATGATTATGCCACTCATGTAAGCTTATATGGAAAATCATTGAAGCTAATCACTTAGTATGTATTTATGCAACACAAAGATCATTTCTATTTCTTTTTCATGGTCACAGTGTTTTTTTCATTTACCAGTATGAAATCTAAATTACTGCATGTAGCTGAAACTGAGCTGGAGACCCGGTTATATATATGGGTAGAGAGGTATAACTATCAATATGCAATAAGAATAAACTTAATAGTATAGGACAGCTGTGACCCTGGCCATGACTGCCAAGGATCTGCTTCCTAATGTTAGTCTTTATTTGTTGTATTACTCTATATATATATATATATATATATATATATATATATATATATATAATGTGTATATATATGTGTGTGTGTAGAAAAAATATATGTGTGTGCGTGTGTGTGTGTGTATATATATATATATATATATATATATAGCCTATTACATCAATGTCAAAGCAAATAATATGTAAATATAACTTTGCAGAACCATCTGATTCAGTTCCTTTCATAAAGATGGAGATTTCTGTTCAGTGCATGGGTTTTATTATGATGAACTGCACAGCTCATCAGGTTATTGGTACTAGAGCAATATACTGTATGGACCTATAGTGCTTGATAAAAACCACAAAAAAGCCTGTAATGTTGACTGTGTCTTTAAAAAATAAGCCATAGCATAATCTATGAAAATATCAATGATTCATGATTAAAACTATTTCTGCAGATGTTGCTCCGAAGAGTAAGACATATGGAAGCCCTGTAATTTGTCATGAACCAGCAATTACTGTCTCATCGTATAATACCTGCGAATAACGGAGCGCTGAACAGCACAGCTAAAAGCAGTGCTTTGCATTCTAATCAGTGCAAGCTGACAAGCCTGCCTGGAGAGCGAAAGGGAAAAAAAATCCCCATCGAAAGGGAAGACGCTATAAATTCCCCATCGTCTCTGCTTTGCCGGTTCGTTGGAGCCATCAGAGGGGGAGCTGGGGAGGACTGGAGCCGGCGTTCATTAACGATAAGGGGTCTGCCACGCTGTCCGGGAAACGAGCTGCGGGCGGGCGGCGTGATTGCGGAGGTCATTTACATCCGCCACTGAGAGGAAGTGAGTGGCGTGGCAATCAGCACCTTGTATTTTTACGTGCTCCTGACACCAGAGTGGCCGTAGAGTGGGAGCAAACGAGCGGTGCGGGTCCGTAGCGGGTTCCATTAATGCCCTACGTCTGTCTGGCGCTGCCTCGGGCTCACAGAGCGAGACCGGTGTTCCACGGCCATTTGTGATGAAACAGCTCAGGATGGGCTGTAATTAACGGCCTGCCTTTATCTGGACATTGAAGTGGCCTGGCAATGAGGAAATCAGCTCGGGCAATTGTACGCTGTTGACCTCCCTTGTCCTTTCATTTAAACAATCCACTTTGTCCCTTTAAATCTAATGGCGGCGTTGTCTTTGTTGTGTGGATTTCTCCCTCACTGATGTTGCGTCGTCTGTTTTAGGGATGAGACGGGGCGAGGCCGGTTTATGAAGGAGGGCGGGGGGTGCCAGCGATGGAGGAGGCCGCCAGCCTTCTGGAGAGGGAGCACGTGCACAGCGTCTACGAGAGGATCGCGCCCTACTTCAACGACAGCCGCTACAAGGCCTGGCCCAAGGTGCGGCAGTTCCTGCTGGAGCAGGAGCCGGGAAGCATTGTTGCAGACGTGGGTATGTGGCTGATTGTCCTCTCTACCCTGCCATACCTCACTCTCCCCCAGCACCTCACAGAAGAGACTCCTACTCTACAGTACACACTCTCTCATAGCCCCATACTGCCTTGTTCATTTACCTTTCACTGCCTTGCCTTGTACAGCCATAGACGCTCCACCACGCTTCCGCATCTGTCCCAGCTGACTGCATCACTCTTCCCCATTTCTCAGTATTTTACCATACTCTCGCTCCCATACCGCCCCATCGTTCTCTCAGCCTTTCTTTACTCTTGAGTACTCGCCTCTGTCCTCCACGATGCCCTATGCTTCCTTACTTACTGTAGTCTTGTGTGGTCTTACCAGACTGTCATATATTGTCTTCTGTCCCTTGTTTTGTATCCCACATGGCATTATGGGAGTTTGGGATTTGCCTGTTTACATTACGAAGCAGTGGTAGTTGTGTGTGTGTGTGTGTGTGTGTGTGTGTGTGTCGTTGCTCTTGGCGGACCGTACTTTTTTTTTCCACCATGCCAAAATTAAACCTGTTTTCCTTTTTTTTATGTTCTTCAGAGAAAGCGGCACAGCGCTTGCCTCAAGCCTTTTATTTCCTGTTGGATCATTTCATGCTCCTCGGTTAGCTCAGTGATTTGTGAATGCCTTATTCTGTGCTGCCTCCAGCAGTCGGCCGCTGGTTTAAAATTTCAGTTACTCTCATTTGAATAACAAATGTGCTTTTTCACAGTGCCAGGTGCCTTTAGTAATACAGATACCTCTGTGCTGCATGTGCTGACACAGCCACCAGATTCACAGAGAGCTCTGAACTCAGTCACAGAGACAGGAGATATAACACCTCCAAGGAATTACTTGATTTGTAGGGGGACTTTTGAAGCACCACACTAACAATAGAATTGCATTTTAGCAGTGCATAAATGGCAAATCACTTGCTATTTAATTTAGTCTGTATATTTCGTTTGTTTACATATTTAGTGCAATGAAGGGAATGCTTTGCCATTTTCCCTTTCCTGTCTCTTTATGAGCATGGCTTAGATTTCCCTAACACACTGACTGGGTTTTCACCGCAGGCTGTGGCAACGGCAAATACCTCAACATCAACGATGACGTATTCAAGCTGGGCTGTGACGTCTGTCGCCCCCTGGTGGATGCAGCACGCAGCCAAGGCTACGAGGTGCAGGTGTGCGACGGGCTGCGGCTGCCGTACAGAGATGGCTGCTTTGACGCTGTTCTGTCCATAGCAGGTACGTACAGGACATGTCTACATGAGAGAGGACAGTCTACATGAGAGACAAACACAGCGATCATAGCACATCCTATGGGTGGCAACGTAGTGTAGCGGTTAAGGAGCAGGGCTTGTAAATCGAAAGGTTGCTGGTTCGATTCCCCACACAGGTACTGCTGCTATACCCTTGGGCGAGGTACGTGACCCACAATTGCATCAGTAAATATCCAGCTGTATGAATGGATAACATTGTAAAAACCTGTAATTGATGTAAGTCGCTCTGGATAAGAGTGGCTGTTAAATGCAAATAATGTAATGTAACGTAATGTCCTGACATTCTGGGTGATATGATCATATTCCTTAAACGGTCAAAAAACACTGACATCACCCTCCAAGCATTGACATCGCTATCCAAGCAAGCTTGTGTCCCTCATTGGTGTTAGACTGTCAAAAGGGCGCTGTCCCGCAGCGGTTCCGGTGCGGCCATTTGAAGTCACATCGCGTTTGCCCTCGCACCCACAAATCCGTGTAATTGAGTGCATCTGCTTACACAACACTGAGTTTGCCTTTGTAGAGCAAATATCAGATGGCATCCAAGCACAGTGAGCACGTGTGCAGAATGGCACTGCCGTATAAGCTCAGAGCTCATTGCTTTAAAACGCTTCGGGGAAAAATGTCTGCACAGATGCACATCTTTTGTGGCTGCCTTATACACTGCCTCACAAGGTGGTGGAGAGATGTTAGAATGGATTTAGCCTCTGCAGCCAAGTAATGAAACAATTTGAACAGCAATCTTGTAAACACAATCCAATCACAATACAATTTGGACAGGACAGTAAGGGTAGATCTGTTTTCGCTCTGGATACTGTGATGGTCATGGTCAGGGGCAAATAAGCAACATTGTTGAATGAATAAATGATAAATAAAAATCTTAGCCCTGTGTGGAAAATTGGAAAATTGTATAAAAAATTATGTTTTGCCTGGTGCCCATGACTGTGACATAGGAGATGCAAGATCATAATTCACCCAGACCCTATGTTTGGGGACATAGGGCTATTGAGCATCAATTTGCTGTGTGTCATAGTCATCTGTTTGCAGTTAAGCAGATAATGTACCTTTATTAAAGGAACAAGTGTTAAAAAAAGAAAAAAAAACAGCTGAGTTACCAGGTTACCAACAAAAAGCAGTCCCCGGACAAGGCCGGTGGGCATTTGTTGCCGAGGCAGCTGAGTCACCAGGCAACGCAGGGCACATCTTGTGGGAATTATTCATGTTCCTGTTCAGTGGTGCAACAGGGTGAAACTGATGACACTTTTGTGCAAAGGGGAATCGCAGGTTTTAGTGCCTGTGAGAAGTTGTTGCATGGTAAGTTTCCATGTGGGAAGTATTCATGCATGTTCCAAAGAGTCTGTATGGCTTTATTGGTTTTGTTTCCAGTACCAGATTCTTTAAGCAAATTATGAAAGCATTTTTGTTGCAAGACTTAATGTATTTTGGGGGGAAAAAGTCCCGTTTGTTTAGTCTGTGATTCAGAACAACCTAAATCACCACCCACTTAGAGTTTGCATTGTTAATTGTGCTCCTTGTGGGGTTTTTTTTTCCTGTTGTTAGTCATCCACCATTTGTCCACCAAAGAGCGGCGTATCCGAGCGATTAGGGAGATGGCCCGCACTCTGCGGGTGGGGGGCCGGCTCATGATCTACGTGTGGGCCATGGAGCAGAAGAGGCGCAAATTCGAGAAGCAGGACGTCTTCATCCCCTGGAACCCCAACCCCCCATCCTCCCCCGCCAAATCCCGGAGGCAGGCTGCCAAAGCACCCAGCGGGGGGGGCCACGGCGATGCAGGCAGCGACGGTGACAAGCACAGGAAAGTGAAAAGCACATCGTCCATGGCGGAGGAGGAGGATGAGGACGCGGCCGGTGCCCGCCACCAGAGGTCGCAGAGGCTGTGGTTCTTCTCCAGGTCGCTGGACTCAGTGCTGGATTTCGGGAGCTTGGCCACACCCAGGCCCCCCACCAGGGAGCTGAATGGGTCATGTGCCCAGGTGGGGGACGGGGACGGGATGAGGGCATGCCGGCGCGGCCGGGGGGCGGGCCTCATTAAGCAGGTGTCCAGCCTCTTCTCCTCCTCTGCTAACAGCTCCGAGGAGGACGTCTTCGGCTCTGTGACGGACCAGCGGGGGGGCGGGAAGGGGAGGAGCGAGGGAAAGCAGGCCGTCTACGGCACCATCGTCCACGGGTGCGGCTCCGTGCCCCTGCCTGACCTGGTCATGCACCAGAGGGAGAAGCCGGAGGAGACAGGCAGGGGCGACGGGGACGCGGAGCTCCGGGGGACACCCCCTCGGCGGCAGGCCAGCTCGGAGTGTCTTGGGGAAGACGAGGAGGTGAATGGGTGGAACCGGGCAAAGCCCACGGACTCCTGCCTGCGGTACTACCATGTGTTCAGGGAAGGGGAGCTGCAGGAGCTGATCGAGACCCACGTGGAAGAGCTCCACGTTCTGCAGAGCTGCCTAGACCACGCCAACTGGTGCGTGGTAGCCGAGAAGGTCCAGGTGTGGAAGATTTAAGCCTGCGAGAAAAGCTCAGTGTTCTTTTAAGAGTAAGCCTTTAGCTTATTTTTAATCAACATTTCATGTTTCTTCTTGACTTTATATTCGTTTTTAGTCATTTTAGTGTTCATTATTTATATTTTTGATTTAAGGTACCATGATCAAACTGCGTTGCCTTGGAAGGTAAAAGCTGTGTTTTAGAAGAACGTCCCTCCCAATTATTACTTGTGTGATTTTTCCTGAAGCAATTAATTATGGGCTGTTGATTTGAAATTCCTCGAGATGGAGACAGACTGCTACACTCAGGTGGGTCCATGGGGAGTAGTTTTGTCTTCAGTTTTGATGCTGCTATCAGAAGAGGTCAGATTTTACAAAACTGGCCTTTCTTTGCCAAGTAGCCATGATAAGCTGTTATTTGAGAAGACGATGAAACCATACACCATTCTGAATAGTGTTTTCAGTTGTATATGTTGCGAGTCCATGTACGTAGTTTTGTGTGATTTAGTTTTTTAGCCAAAGAGAACCAATCCAGATGGCATCCTTGTCCAGTGTCATGTTTATCATAGAGTTAAACATGTTCCTGAAGTAGAGCAGTGTTTTTTTCCTCTCATGCAACAGCTGCCCATTACCTGAAAACACATCTCGACTTGCACGCAATTGCCCAGCACTAAGCAATGTGAACAATCTGAAAAGCAATTGGTTTTAAAGTGTGTGTGTACATATATTTTTAAGAGAGCTGTCAGTTACTGTGTGACTTTGTCTTTTAGATGACTGTAGATACCGTGCATATCAGCTGCCGTGTTACCTTTTAGAACTAGAAAGTTCTGTAGATGTGTCACTGCTGACGAAGCCTCAGAAGTTTGCACGTTGAGTCTTCGCTCCAAAACGTGAATATCTGTGCTCTTACACTGCCTGCAGATGTGACATCAGTATTGTTCTGAAGCCTGTGTAACCTGACTTGTGTTTGTGCATAGAAGTGACTTACGATGAAAGTTACTTTTGTGGATTTTAGAATTTTTTTTTTTTTTTTACCAGTTGGCATGAATGGTTGTTTGAACAGTTTTGTTTGCCATTTACTTTTAATCTGCTTGTATTTATTTTATTCTGTGTCTGTTCACAAAATAAATACCTTTTTTGTTTTTGAAAAAGAGGTACTCTGACAGTTATGACCTGATTCATTTGTGAATTTAAAGCTAGTTTTGTCACAAATAAGCCAAAGGCCGTCACAGTGCCAGAAAATGCCATTCCGTTTTTGCCCTCCTCTCTCCACTGATGTGTACTGGTTCACTGTATGACACCGGGATGCCAACTCAGCTGCAAACCGCTGAGTCAGAGCAGTTAAGCAGTGTGGACAAAAGAATTTAAAAGTAAAATGTGTTTACAAAAAACATTTCCCGACTCAAAAGATACTCCTGGAGAGAGAGATAAATAAATTTGTCTCTCTATAAATAAATTACAGAAAAGTCAATAACATGTCAAAATGTCAGTTTGCATTTCAATCCCATGTATTAGTACAAAAGTAAAGTTCAGCCACACTGACTTAAAAAGTGTTTTTTGGCTTAAGGCAAGGGTATAGCTCAGAAGGTGGTCTGTTACTGTTGTGCTCTGCCCCCGAAGCAAGTTACATTTTCAGAGGGACTTGTTTGGTTGCAGTGCCTTTCCAATGATGATGGAGCATGATAGGAAGGATGAAGAGTCTGTACCTATCTTAAACATGTCCATTCAAAACAGGAGTCTGCTTCAAAATGGTGATTGCTCTGCGATTTAACACATGGCACTGATTAACAAAGGAGCTGAAATTTTGGAAAGCCAAGTGTGTGGATGGTGCAATGATTCTTTTCAGTGATCTCTTGTATGTACAGTGTAAACAACAAATCCGGTTGCCACCTCCACGTAATTGTCAATTCAAACGATACCCTGTTCTCTTGAAAACCAACGCATCTCATCCACCCTTTTATTTGCGCAGGATTTTCAATCAGGAGGTCCTTTGTGTTGTCACAACTGGGCACAAATTCTTTGCATTTTTTGTGACAAACATTTATAGGATTAAATTGACTGTTCATGCTCAGTAAGCAATGACAGATCATAATATTCCTTTAATCCCACAATGAACACAATGATAACCACATGTAATGATATTCAAGTCAAAGCATACCATCTTGAGGTAGCTGGTATTCAGTACTTTACAAGTGGAAAACCATTTTAAAATGGATATGTGAAAATAAAACCTGGCACACTGCTTTTAGGATGTCAAGTATAAAAAAAAGACAGTGTGAGGTGTGTTTTGGAGGAGAGGCAGGCTCACTTAACTGTAACAGCAAGAAACCAAGACACTCCTCTGTATGATAATAAAAAAGTCTGGTATGTCCAAATAGCAAATTACAACTGGCAGAACACCAATTTCAGTTGTAAGACTGATATTTGTCAGGGCTTGATCTAATATAAATAAGCATAGCAGGCCAGTCGTCTGTTTGCCACAGGTAAGGTTCAGAGATTTTCTTCATGTCTTTGCTTTTTCTGTAGCCACTCGGTGAGCCCTTGCTGACATGGGGTTGAGAACACTGTTGACATGTGAGAATACACATGCTGACTGTGTAACACCTCACTAAGACACTGTTCATAGCAGCCTCTCATCCAGTAATGATGCCAATTTAACTTGTTTAAACTGGATTTAAACCATCTAGACTTGCATAACCTGTTCTGCATATCTAGGTCAACTGACATTTGTTTTGTTTGATAACTACCATTGTAGAATGCTTATTTTTACAGCTGAGTTACAATGATTCGTTTTGGAGGTAACTAACTCCTGTGGCGAAATGTTAACATAAAAGTTGCGCTTGCTGTTAGAACTCACTTCAGGGCATTCTCCTGCATGCAGGCTATCACTCATTCACATATGCGTTAACTTTGGGTACGCTGTGTTTGATGTCATTATGCAGCCTTGGGGGGGGGGGGGGGGCACCTCCACAATATAAGGAGTGGGGGAGAAGGACCAGACTTAGGAAACATGTTTGTAGGGAGAGGAAACTAGCATCATTTGTCTACAGTATTTCTGGTTTTGTAAAGAAGCTGTTCCTGTTTGTACAAATACTGTGTGAGGACCAGAGAATCCAGTTGGTGAAGAGGTGGATGTGGAGCCAAGTTACCCTTCCGTACCTCTACTTTTTTTTTCCTTTTGGTGGCTGCATTTCTTGTTTTTTTTGGGGGGGGAGGGTGGGTTTGGTCTAATATTACTTTCCTGGTCATACTGTGAACTCAGCTGGAAAAATCCTACTCCTAAGAGGAGTGATGGGTGTTCCCTGTGACTTGAGGAGTCAGACACCACGTCTCCAGTGTGCCTCCCACAGCGGGCTGAGATGGTGAGTCACCCAAAAACTTCTGTATCACCAGAGGGGGGAACACTTCCATTTAGAAGTGTTCCTTTTCTTTTGATTTTGTTTCTCACGGCACACCAATCTACACCTCACCTCACTCCACATGCTCACTAGCTTATAGGCTGGTTTGCAGTGCAGGTGGGTTGTAATATTGTGAGCTCACACCCTGAGACAACAGCCATGGTTTCTTGCTGGTGTACAGCATGTAAAATGTTCTGGATAGTTAAAAGTTCAGGCAAGTCTGAAATTATATTCACTTGACTTGCTCTCTCCAGACAAATACTGTACATTATATAGCAAACCATTCCCATAAATATAATACTAATTTTGATTCCAAGTGGGTCACCTTACTCTTGTCTTCTTGGAGCAGTAAATTTATTTACCGGTAGTAAGTTACATTCCCTGTTGCTTCCAGACCTGAAACAAAAGAACAACCAAGCACACACAATTAGTGTAACAATAAAAAACATACCATATATATCCATTAAGGCACTAGACACAGCAACCCCTCTAATTCTGTAGGTTCACAAACACAAGAAGAATCTCACAGCTTGTCACATAAGGTTAGCCCTTAAACCATAGCAACACTCACCTTTGTTGCTGCCCTGTGGACTATGGAATGCCTGAGTGCCAGTCTATCAATGTCTCTGGAGTAACCCCCTCCAATCACTGTGGCCACTGGAATGCCCCTCTTGACGACAGTATCGATCACATACAGGTCCCTCTGATACAGCCCTGCAGCGACACACACCCGCAGACAGGCCAACAGTTTTAAGCGTTGTGAAAGGCATGCGTGAAGTCGCGTGTTTGAGAAGTAAACCCCTCAGGGAACCCTGTTACTCACCGTTGTCTGTTAGCCTCAGTCTACCTAGCTCGTCTTCCCAGTGAGGATCCACGCCTGCGTCGTACAGCACCAGGTCAGGATGGAAGCTCTCCAACAGCCAGGGCAGGTGAGCCTGAACTGCTCCGAAAACCAAATGTACAACTCAGTCTTATTCAAGGTAGACTGACTGCAAGAGGACAGTAAGAAAGGGTGCAGTTTGCCTTTGACATGACCCTCTCAGACTTCCTTTAAAGGTCTTACCCCTGTACTGTGCTCATATTTTTCCTAGAGTTTATTATTATTATTAATAAAAAACAAACAAAAATATATATATTAAAGATGCAATTTTGAGATGTTCATTTGGCATTTTGTGTCTGCCCAGCCACACACTTGGCACTTATGACCTACATACTGCACAAAGTTAATTTATACATCTATAACATTACAGGGATTGACGCTGATGTGGAACTAACACAAACATTAATGAGCCCTCGATGGTTTGGGTGAGATTCTAGAACTACATGCCTGTTGCAAGGTATTCTTTATCCTCCATCCCATCGTCCACGCTGACATCAAGGTCGCTCTGCTGTTTGCGCACCGGGAAGTTCTTCCCACAATGCACCGAGAAGGTGAAAACATCCGGTTCCTCTCTGAAAATGTAGGCTGTGCCGTCCCCCTATTGGGTGACACAACAATAAGCCCACAGACAGGGATAGTGGAGTTTTCAGATTTTTTTAAACTGAGATGGCTTGGGCAATCAATACATTATTGTCACTACATTGTCATTTAGCAGACACTCTTATCCAGAGGAACTTACCCATAGGTTACAATTTTAATATGTTATCCATTTATACAGCTGGATATTAACTGAGGCAATTCTGGATTAAGTACCTCGCTCAAGGGAACAACGGCAGTGTGCCAGCAGGGAGCTGAACCAGAAACCTTCCAGTTATGAGCCCTGCTCCTTGCCATTATGCTACACTGCCACCCTGATCATATCTGAAGGATGCTGTACATGCCTGATGCACATCCAGATCCACGATCAGGACCTTCCTCCTGGTTGGAGACACATCCATCCAATGTTTTGCCGCCACAGCCAGGTCATTGAGGAGGCAGAATCCAGACCCAAAGCTCGGGAAAGCATGATGAGTCCCTCCGGCTGTGCTGCAGGCTAACCCCCTCTGCAAAGCAATCTCCGCTGCTAGCACCGTACCTCCTGGGTTCAAACAAAATCAGCCAACAATCAAGGTTTCAACGTCAACATTGCAACGGATCACAGAGTCGATTTCCACCCTCTTGGCTTTTTTTTTAAATAATTGTATGATTTAATGCAATCGTATCTCTGCCAGCTTGCTTGTACCTTCTCTGGCCAACTACTGAAACTCGGTCATGCAGCTTGTGACTGGTTGTGTTTGTGTGGTTCTCTGCCTCACTTTCAAGTTGCTTTGGATAAAAATAAAATGAGAAATAAATGTAAATGTATTTGGATATGGTGAGTGAGGCAGATCCACTCAGTTTTCAGAGCCACTCAGTTTTCCCCACCTGTTTCATATCGACAGCGCCTCACAATGCCCTCACTCCAGGGAAAGCCAGTTCTCTTCTGTTCTTTTTCCGGAATTTTCCCTTGTATAAAGTTATCCAGGTACTCCTTGGTGTGCACACCGCCCAGCAGTTCTTCTGAAGCCAAACTAGGAGTCCATACCTTTTAACGCAAAAGCAATGTATAGTGTCCAATTCTTTACCGCTGTGACAATCGCTATTTTCAATACACCTCCATTGCAGAACTGTTCTCACCTGTTTTTCTGATATTACTTGATCTTTAATCAGGAAGTGTAGGACTCTCGGGAACTTTCCCATGGGAAATCTGTGGTTTGGCGGGAGATCACACACGTATTTGCTGTGGTGAACAACTGGAAGGTCTCTTGACCCATTATTCATCTGTGCAGAAACAAAATGCTTAAATTAGTTTGACCGTTTATCAAATCCTACTCTTTACTGCTTTTGCGTTTATACGCGAACATTTACGGTCTTGCGACACACGCTGCCTTAATTAAGAAAGGGCACTATGACAAAGTCGCGAACTAAGGGTCTACTAGTTATATCATTTCTACTGCTAATTACAAAGGTAGGCTACATGTGAACGGTATAGGTGCAGTCCTTTAGCTGGTCTACCGCTGAATACTTACTCGCACACTTTGCACAAATATCTTCTGCAGGGTGTACCGTATGTTTCTCTTCAAAAATATTTTCTCCTCTATATCCTTGCAACGAACGAATGATTTATAAAGTGCGTTTTGTGTTGCAAAGTATATCATTGTTGTTATTATTTACGTGCTGTATGTTAACCTACGCCGATGCGTGTTTCTATCTAGTGTACGCACGGGGCACGTTACGAAACAAGTGGAGCAAATGTATTACATCACCATCAGTTAACTTGCTGAAAGCTAACTTGCTAACTACATGAAGCCGCAAAAATGTCTTATGCTTCTTGGCTCATCCACGTTCTCTTTTATTATCTCTCGTATCCCACACTTTTCAGAGTACACTGGCTGTTTTACTTGTACAGGGTGACGCCATGTTTGAAGCAGCCGTGTGGACAAACTTACATGATAATAACTGCTGGTTCACGGGCGTCAGTTTAGCGTACGCACTGCGCATATCTTATATAGTCATCGTGACAGAAGGATGGGTCAAGCTAATAAGCTTTTAGCCCACGTATGGTACATACATCCGCGGACCCGCGCACCGTCTACTCTTGACTGACGTCCATGAATAAATAGTGAGGCTACTCTCGGTTCTTTTCCAATAAGCAGTACTGTCTCTACCGGACGCCATGTTGTGAGGTTAACTTGAGGGTAGATCGTGCCCGCATCGCAGGATCCAGAATGAGTTTATTCTCCCTTAGTCATTACCACAACGTTCTTGTTTCAAAGGGGGGCGCTGATTTAAAATCATGACGTGGGGGAAACCGTCATGATTGCATTATGTTATTCTTGAGTATGGCATGTGAACTGTCGCTGCGAGCTGCCTCACCTAAGATGTACAGGACAACAAGCAAGCAACAGTGATCAGAGTATGATTAATTAAAACAAATGTAAGTTCACATTGATAATTTCAACCAATTTACTAAATTTAGAGGCAACTTTGATGCTGTGGCCAATGTCAAATTGATGAAATATTCAGTAATTGCATGCGTCACATTACCACAGCACATACATTGTACCATATCCATACCACAAATAATTCTACACACAAACAAAATACAAAATGAACACATTCAAGGAATGTAACCCTTCTTACATATGGCTTGTGCACCATAAAAAAAAATAAGTCCTGATTTGGCTTAACGGGTAAGATTCTCTAATGTGTCATGTGCTTATTAGCCACAATAGCAGCTCTTGCCCGCACACACACCAGTTTCAAGTCCTTCTCTAGTATGTCAAAAACTACTCCAGATTCTCATTTTTTTTGGTGTTCAGGAGCCATGCAGTCTGTAGGCAGCGAATGAAAAAGAAAGTCCATTCAGCAGCATGTTCCAGCAGCTGTTTCTGACTGGTACCAGTGAGAGACCTGGGTAAAGAGAAGGACGTGGCGGCAACAACATGGATGCATCGAGGGAAAAGAAAGAAGAGGAACCCACTGATCTTTAGAGAGTACAAACGCATTTATTTTATACACCCACGGAGACTCACCTGCTGTGACTAAGAGTGCAAGCACAACCAGTGTTGAGACATAGTCAAGAGGCTTGATAGAGTAGGTGGTTTTTTTATGTTAATCTCTGTACTTAAAAATCTCCTGTGGATGCCAAACAAGAAGATTATTGGCTGTGTTAGGCAGAATAACAATAATAGCTGCACCATGAGGTGGTGACACATCTTAGGACTCCTCAGTTTTAGAAATGTGTGCGCCAACATTTATGCAGTTGCCAAATCACACTGCTGCAGTATTCACTGTGCACTACAGAAAACAGAGGCACTGATTGGCAATTTCTGTCTCATTAGCCCCTATACCAGTAGTGACATTTTTTGAGTAGTCTGTGTAAGGATGCCAATAGAATAGCACCGTTTGCTGGTGAGGGCAGTTTGCCATATCCTATAATGTTTATGACTGCAGTTTCATGTATGTGACATCCGATTGTTAAATCGCTGAATGCCTTGCTAATGACTACAAGCTGTAGATGATCACCAATTACAGCGATGCTTGTCAGCAGTGTTAATTCGCAGGACTGTTTCAGTGCTGAGTGTGAAGGTGTGTTAGTTTAGTAAGACACTCATGGCAGCTACAGAATGGAAATCTGGGGTCTTTTGTCTCTTCCCTCAAGAATAACACAATGCAAGGTATTTAACATCTAATTTATTTACATTGTGTATGGGCAAGTTAAGTTTCTTTTTGTCACCTCTGGGACCAGCTCATCAACAAAGAACTTGTGTTTTTGTTTACTTCTAGTAGTGTCTTTTTTTCATTTTTCAGATACACAACCAGTTAACCACATTTTTGTTTATGACCTATATTATCCTTTCACCAGTGAACAATGAAGATGGAATCCAAGCAAACAATGCCAGTGCTTGAAAATATGTCTTACCTCTGAATACGGAAGTAATGAGGCACTACAACGCCTCAGTCCTCGTGTATACACTCTTGACTCAATATTATTTACATCGATAAGGTGCCTGAAGTTTGTGAGCATAGGTAAGGATAAATTATTCAAAGCTACTACATATTTAATAGCTAATGTCCTGAAATATATTGTATTGCAATAAATGGTATAGCTGTTCTGTATACCAGAGCCTTCTGCTATGCTTGCAAATAGCTCTTGTGCCTTCTCTTTTACTGGTTTTTGATAGCAGCACACAACAAAAGGTGTATACTGCTGCCTCCTGCTGTTTCAAGAGTGTGAATGGTGTTCTCCCTGCACAAGCTGCTGTTGGTTGAATCTAGCATGGCCCCTTGTGGTAAACTCATGAAGTTGTGCATATTTTCATTGCTTTGCCTACAACTACCTTGGTCTTTTGAGAGTTTTAAATATAAGGAATGCAGTTTTTAAATATTAAATGTTGTAAAAGTTGTTGTCATTTTAGAAATGTAATAGATCGTTGTATTATTAGATTATGCATCCTGTCCATTTGCGTGTATCGTATTCCTAACCCCCATTTTTTCAACTAACTGCCATACCACTGACATACCATACAAGTGACACTGAGGTAAAATGAACTGACCACTTGGAAAGCAGGAATTGATGAATAAGCATTTAATGTAGCCATTAGACCTTTCTGAGGTAGCAGAATGAGCTTTGGAACCACTGTACTTGTTGGGGTTAGCCATGGGCCATTGATTTACATCAGTGCTGACATGTTGAAAGTAGACTTGTCATTCACAGTTTAAAAAAAAAAAAACCTACATAATGAGAAGTCCACATTCTCTTGCCAGTAGATGGCAGTATGAAGCAATTTAATGAAACCTGCACTTTTTTTGAGGTCACCAGCTCAAGTTACATAATCATGTCATAATAAAGACTCATCAGTATGACAAATCAGTAAACATAAATAAGCTATCACCATCGGTAGTGGTGTAAGATTTGAGTTTTCAGCCCTACCCACTCAAATATATGTAGCTTGTGAGTAGTTTGTTTGGACAATTTATGCTGAATGACAATTCTATGTGACTGTACTCAGCCAGTAATAGATTATTGCTGATATCTAATTCAATAAGTGTGGTCAACAATGAACATGAGTGGCAAAAGTTAATGTGATACCCTGGCTGCCTAATGGCAAAAGCACATATGTAAATATATATTTCTTGTTTGTCATATGTGGCTTTGCCCATCTTTTTATAGTTTTCATTTCTCTATTTGGTGGTATGTTGTGTTCTAAGTTCAGTTTGGGTTTGCTGTGCATTGTGGGAGTCAGATGTCTGCATCACCTTGTTTTGTCACATTCCATTGTTCTCACATAACTTTTTTTCTGAGAAGTCACATCACTCCTGTGAAAGTCTTTATATGTTGCTCAAAAGTATTCTTGTCCTTGAACGGGGGCATAGGGTGAACCTTATTACAAATAAGTGTAAAAGGTTTGCTGACTAGATGCTCTACTGGTGCTCCCTTGAGCTAATGATGTTGCACCTCTGAACTTGCGTGCACACATAATTGGTTGACCTGTGGACTTGATGGCCAATTAGTGTAATAGGAGGAGAAACATCAATATAGCATGTCAAACACCACAGCAGAACATAACTATAATTATAATTAATTTTCCACTGCAAACAAGTGCTACAGAAATTCAAACTGGCAAACCAGTGTGTGAAGTAAGATGTTAAGTCTAAAGGTTTCGTCAGCAAGCATATGTATGTTACTGTCATGATTATCATTGCAATAGCAGTCCTATTTACACATACAAAAAGTGTTGCAGAATTTCTGTTTCGTTTATTATGGAACACTCCTTGAAGGTGAAGGTGCAATATTAATTGCTAGAGAAGATGCATGTCTATTTCACTCCTTTTCTGGACCTTTGGTCTCTCAACCTCGGTCACATGGCTCATTACTAATTAAGCCCATACAAGGCAGAAAACAAACTACTGTTGCTTCAAAGGTGCAAGCGAGTGAAAAGACTTTGGTGCCATTATTAGTGTGTTGTAAGTCTCTCTGGCTAAAAGCCCTGACGTTTGTCAGTAATTCGTTTCCACTTTCACTCGAACCGGATACCTGGCAAAAATAGATTTTGAGCTGTCATCCTTGCTGAACAGTTTAAAAGCAGTTATTACATAAACATACTTTGAATTTCAACTTGGCATGCCTACCAAATACAAAATAATCTTGCAAGTGTGGACCTAGCTGCATAATGCAGATAGATATTGAAATTTAAGAACAAGGTCAATTGTAAAACTCGTGTTTGACTTGAATTTGCTTCCTATTTGTGCAAGTTGTAACAATTCTTTTCATTTGACAGCAGGATAGAAGAGAAGGGCTTTTGTTTGAGTGCATGCTGGCATGTGTAGGTCATTGTGTTTGAATGTGCACAGGCTTGTGTGGGTCATGAGGGTCATGGATAACTTCACACTCCTTTTGTTTTTACAGATTGAAGGAAGACATTTGTGAAAAATGTGTATAGCTTCATAGATCATATTCCTGGATTCATCAATGCCCTGTCTCACAGAGAAAATATATCACGATCTCTGAGGCCTTCACAGAATCCTTCCAGTCATAATGAAATGTCAAATTACAAAAAAGACTTTGGCAAACTAAAGGAAATCATTACAATGGCTTTTAAAATAAAATTCTTTGTCAGAGCTTCTGAATGTCAGTGATATTTTCATAGTTATTTTTAAGGGGTTTTATAATTGACCCCTGTGGGACAGATGTCAGAGTTTCACTTTCGTGGAATGTTAAGTTATGTTTTCTTACCCTGCGATGAAATGAAATTGAATTACAGCGGGCTGTGTGCTATAACTGGACGTAGTGAGCATGTGAGCTAAGAGGGTCTAAGAAAGGGTAGTAGAGTATGTATTATGGAAGACTGCAGTGTGCAAACATTTAACACCTGTACTGATGGAAACACAGATATTTTTGTACTCCAGGACAGAGTTCACAGGCACTGCAGTCTAACCTGCACGTAGCCATGCTCGAAAAGCCCCCCGAGAGAGAACCTGAGTGTGTTTTTCACGTGTTGTCTGCAGTTGTTCAGGAATCAGGGCCTCTTGTTTATTGAAGAGGCCCAGGCGTTCCCTCGGCTAGCCCAGGGCTGTTGATTTAGATCCACGTACCATTCTTTGGATACCTCTGCCGTTATATCACCCTGCCAAGCCTGTGGAGGCCGCATCTGTCGGAGCAGGCTGCCGGGATTCCACAGGCCCCTGCCATCACGCCCCGCGGTTGCGTAAAAAGGAAGCCTTGAAAAACGAGCTCTGATGCGAACCAGGGGGCGCAGACACAGCTGCGCGCTGGAGGCTCATCCGGGATTGCAACGGGTACGAGGAGGATTGCGCCGCACGTCCCGTTAAGCCCCGTGAGCCATGCGACGCAGTTCCCTCAGTGTGAGCGGCGAGCAGCGGTTTTATTCATATATGTAAGACTCTGCAGAAACTGCTGCACTAGGGGTTTACCTCTGAGACAACCCCCCGCAGTCAAAACCTATATGCCTGACAGCTATGCTGTAAGCAGACATGGGTCCCATTCTCCAGCTGCAATTTGCTGTCCTTCCTCATCCCTACCATCAGTTGGCTGGTTGCAACTTCTAAACATATTCTATCTCCAGACTTTCAAATATAGCTATCTGGGCATTAAACATTCATAAGAATAAACAGCAGCAGGCAGCAGTGTGGCACATCTGTAATGAGTAAGGGCTTGTAAGCCAAAGGTCACCAGTTCGTTTCCCAACTGGGGCACTGTCGTTGTGCCCTTGGGCAAGTCACTCAACCCAAAATTGCCTCTGAAAAATATCCAGTTGTATAAATTGATAAAATTTAAAAACTGTAACTGATGTAAGTCGGTCTGAATAAGAACATCTACTAAATGACAGCAATGTAATGTAATGTAAACAAATACAGAGTCTCTTTGATTTTCTGCTATATCCCCCCCTCCTCACACATCACTGTGGGCTGACATTGGCATTCCACATGGACCAGTCTGTGCTATGCCCTTACAGGTCAACGGCCTGATGGCTGTACCTGGTTACAAGTTCAAGAGCCTGGAAGGTACAGGGAAAGGAAATGACCTGTCCTGCTTTTATCCCTATTGCACCCCAGTGCTGGTATGTACCACTTATATGTGGAAACTGCCCCCAGGCCTGTGATTTAGGGGCCTGACCTTGCATTTACCAAATGCGTGCTCCGGAGGGTTGTGCGGTTGTACAAATGAGGGGCTGAGCGGAGGAAATTAGTAGTTTTTTGACCCCGTTGCTGTTCATTTCATGGACCCAGAGGCAAATAACTTTGTCTCTTTACTGTGAACTATTTACACCATTTGCCCTGCTTGCCTTATCAATAAATTGGGGGTGAAAGTTCTTCACAGGAGAGGTTCAGTGGGATTTGAAGCAGCACCACTGGTGCTTAGGGGTTTAATGTGGGTTTAGTGATTTGTGAGGGCCCACGATTGTCATCATGAATTATCACTTTAGCCATACTCAGCATAAATATAATTAGACCAAATTTAACCTGATCTTTTTTTTTTTGGTTGGGTATGAGTCTAAATCATGGCAAATAGAAACACTGACTAATACTGTCAATCTTTCATGTTACTGTTTGATGGGAATCTAATTACTGCAGTTCAGGTAGATCTGGACTTTTTATTTTTTTTTTTTACAAGACAGACATTCCTTTTATTATTCAGGTTGCACGGTTGTGGAAGAGAGCCGGTGGGTTTTTATGAATGGGTGATTCACGGCTAAGTCATATGGTTGCTTTGATGAATTTTGCTTGAAATAAAGCTTATCATCACTTGAATAATGATTGTCTTGAATGATAATTGTCTTCACATGCCTTCAGGAGAACTCATTCACGAAAAGCGTTTTGTCTGCTGAGTTGACCACACCTGCACTGTGATCCCCCCCCCACCCCCACCCCACAATGCTCCTGGTAATTCTCTCCCTTTCATGTGGCTTTGAGTCATTAAAATCTCAAAAATGAATAATCCCTGTACAAGTGTATTTTCAATTTAATTTTGTCAAACGACACCTTGGCATGCTCTATGATAAAATAAACCCAGAGAGAATTTTTGGTGGAACCTGCCAAGCATTAGTAAATATGAATCACAAAGGCCATTTATTTCATCCAAATACAACAAACACTTCCATGGGGTCAATTTTCAAATGCTTATTGACTCTCAGAAAAACTGAATTATATCAAGATCCAAATTTTAGTAACTGAAATTATCACTGTAGGCCGAGCATCTGGTGACAGAACAGCATTGGTTCAGAACAGTACAAGGCTCCCTTTGGTAATGGCTTCCCACAATGTTGTAAACTCCAAATATTTGTACTGTAAATATTGCCTCTTTTGGGAAGGGGACTGATCTGATGGAAAGGGTGGCAGAGAATCTAAGCAGCCTGCCTCGTGTGCTGTGTGTGTGCACGCGGGTCAAGTGCGGCCCCACTTGAGTGACTTTAGGTAGGGCAGAGCTGTCAGCCTCGTTTTGCTGCCAGTCTAATGCTCCCTATTCTAGCTGTGCTCTTTCCCCTCAGAGTAGAGAGCAGTCAAGTCTCTCTCCCTCTCTCTCCACACACTTCAGATCTTTTTAATAATAATTTTCACTTGAGATCTACAGCTTGTTTCTCTCTCTGTCTCCACTGGATTTTATACATTATACATTTTATACATATATATATATATACACACACACACACACACACACACACACACACACACACACACACACACACACAAACATTTAACCTTTAATGTCTTGTTTAATTCACCAAAATAATACAATTTATGTTGATATTAGCATTTTATTAATCTGTTATGTAGTCATTATTATAGTACCCACAGCATAGAAATTATGTCCTAAAACATTACTGATTTACAGTATCAGCATTATCTTTGTCTTTTATCTCAAACTATACTTATTAGTTTGCTTAGCTGATACCCTTTCCAGGATGACTTCCAAAGCAGCCATTTTACACATTATGTAGTTTTACAGCTGGATATTTACTCAATCAATACAGGTATTTTGCTCAAAGGTCCAACAGCAGTGCCTCACTTGGGAATTAAACCTGCAAACTCTGTGTTAAATGCATGGTTACTTAGCCACTGAACCACCTCAGCTTTGGCTAGCACTGCCTCTGCTCTGGGACCCCCCCCCTTACCCCCACATCCCAGCAGCAGCAGGAGGAGTGGTGCAGATGGGAGTGGGGGGGGGGGGTCTCTCCGGCAGCCCGTGGGATGGTCCCAGCGTTTCATTATGATTTCACACTGGCAGTGCGTCTGACAGCAAGTGTAGATTTATTGCCTTCACACACACCGCAAAGTGACAGCCAACACCGCACGAGGTAAGGGACCCTTACATAATGCTCAGTTAAGCTGATAAGGATTATTATCAGAATTAAGTGAAGACAAAACACAGTCTGATGTTGTAATAATTTGGATTTGTGAGATGTGGCATTTCCATCTTGAAAAGTATGGTATTTTGTAAAGAAAGACAAAGGCAATTTTGGACATAAGATAATTCTTCTGGCATAGTTTTCATATTTCATGACAAAGAAAGCGCAGCCTTGAGTTCTGTTTGACCATTCTCTATTCTCTCTTTGGCTCTTTCTCTTTCTCTCTTTGTTTGCGCTGGAGGCAGACAGTTGCCTGCAGGTTCAAGGTCATAGTCTGGCTTCTCTGGGTGAGGGCTGGTTGTGTGTGTGTGTGTGTGTGTGTGTGTGTGTGTGTGTGTATAGTTTGGTGAATGCGTGTGCGTGTGTGTGCGCGCGCACACGTGCGTGTGTGTGTGTGTGTGTATAGTTTGGTGAATGCGTGAGTGTGTGGGTGTGTACATTTGTACATGTGCACGTGAATATACGTGCTTGCATCAAAATCTGTGTACACATGTATGAATAGGTTTTTGCTTGTCTTTATGAGTTCCAGCGCGTGTGCATCTCTGAGTTTGAGTGTTCATTTGTGTGTGTGTGTGTGTGTGTGTGTGTACGCGCATGTGTGTGTGTGTGTCTGTATGTATGCATACATCTTTGTATGCATCTGAGCAGAAGGATTAGCTCTGCTCATGCTGGGAAAATCCAATGTGCTGGGGAGCAGATAAGACAGGAAAGGAAGTCCGCTCTGGTCTCAGGTGCATTACACAGATCCTCTCATTAAAAAAGAGAGGACCGAAAGAGAAAATCAATTAGACAGTCCAGCACCATCAATTTTTCAATTACCAGGGGAGTAAAAGGAAACGGTTCACTCTGAGAGATAGACACTTGCATTTTATTCTGGTGATTCTGTAGGGCAAAGTTGGCCGGGGGGGTGTTCAGCTTATCTGAAACTTATTTGAAACTGCTTGATCAAGAGGACTGCCTAGCCCTTGAGGGCTGCTGTTACTGGTTGTGTTACCCTGTGCAGCTTTGGAGGATAAAAAAACTGGCACTGTCAGCCCTGGTTTTCGTGATTATGTTGCCCAATCACGCTGCGCGCAGTGGAGAGAGAGATGGGAGGCAGGAAGTTGCCGGGCCGTGACACAGGGAGTACGAGCAGCTGTCTGCTTCAGTGGTGCTGATCCCTGGGGCTCACCCCCCCCCCCCCCCCCCCCAAGGGCCCGATACGCCCAGAGGAACAATGGGGGAGAGACAGGTGGCGGGGACAGCTGAGCGCGGGAGCCGTGTCTTTTGGTACCGCCAGCTCGATCTCGCACGCGGCAAGCCTCGATGTCTCTCCCACTGTGCGATTAAACAGCCGTCACGCTCCCAGTGGCAGATGAGTCACTCTGGCCAAGCGTTCTCTCTCTGCCGCTATTTCACCCAGCCTCGCTTTCCTTTCTTAAACTCCATTTGATAATGATGATAATAAACTTACTTCGCTTTTTCTTGTGCGATGCTCATGGCACTTTCCAGATAACAGAAATAATTCGGATATTGAGTCATGTAAGGCAGTAAGAAGACAGTTAAAATCAGATAATAAAACAATATAGGCAATTAAAATAGTAAGCGTGAGCAATACCTGAAACGGAATTAAAGCAAATGCTGGTAATAAAATTTACATCACAATCATTTAACATCAAAAATTTGATTCCTTTTTATCAGTGACTTTGGAGTGTAGTCATGTTTGATTCTTAATCTCCTTGATATACAGACAGAATACTTTGAAGGAAAGAAAGGAAATGAATTATCAACCTGTCTGAGTGCCTGTTTAAGTGTTTGCATTCAGAGACGGAAACGATAAGATTGAACAAGCACAAATCCTTCAGCCTTGTTTTGTACTGGTCAGTCTATCTACATGAAGGAGGGAACAAAAGTCAACCGCGCCTGGCGACGAATGTCCCAAAGGTGTGTGACTGTGGTGTTTAATTTCAATTAGCAAAGTCTCCATGGGAAGGCAAGGTAACCACAAAGAGTTCATTATCAGGACACGCTCTGTCGTACACACAGACATTATGGGCTGCATTAACAGGAAATGGTTGAATAGAATAGGATTTGTGCCTTCTCATTTTACCAGCGTGACCTTGTCTATATTACTGGGGTTATTTTTTTGTTATGAGTGGATATTTATCTCCCCATTGATATTCTGTGTAGTACTAATGGCTCTCCCTCTTAGTCTACTAAATATAGTCTCATAATGCACTGCAGTCTGCTTACCAAGAGAGCTTTGTTCGGTTTTCCTTGGAATATTTTTACCCCGTCTTTTCGCATCCTGGTGTATCTTTCATCTTGAACAATCTTTGTGTGGTGCACATCCTTCACATTTAACATGTAGCATTGAGGTATTTTAGATTTGTGTTTGTTGTAGTCTTTATTTAACTGTTCCAGACATCAGTGTTCTCATCTGTTGTGGAAACAGGTGACCATCTTAACTCATAAAACACCGGGTGATTTATGAGAGATTTATGTCATTTGCCAAGACCCAGGCAGGTCTTCCAGGTCAAGTCACCAGTAAATAGGTTCTTTCTCTGCCTGAAACAAGTGACATTGGCAGGGGGAAGTCAAATTGGACTCAGGGGACAGATGAAATCTCTTATTCTTTAGCAGATTGGTATCGGTTCCCATGACATCTCAGCGAGCCCTGTGTGTACAGGACTGTGTTTGTCTGTTTAGCATGCTTGGCTCCCTTGTGTATAAATTCCCCTTTAGCGGACAGACAAGGTCCAGCTTTGTGCATGAGGCAAAGGCCGCTCTGACTGGAAGCTGATGACCATGAATCTGATCATTAGCAGAACACGGTTTATGGAATTTCACCTTGTTTTCTGAGCTGATCGGGACGTCAGATGCATGCCAAGAGATGCAACCCTTGCCAGAATTGTCATATTCTTTTTTTTTCCCCGTCTACTCTCGCTCAAAGGTTTTAGAGGACAGAATTAATATCGTGTGACCAGCTGCATGAAAGCACTTTTCAGTTCAGCTCAGGTTTGAAGAGTGCTCTGTGAGCCGTCGTGTCATAAGTGCAAGAATGCACCGCATTCAGCGCGGTGTTCGACTTTTCACGTCAAGCGTCCACGGGGGAGCCGCGATTAGTCCACATGTGTAGACTTTAAGTGCCGTGGTATCTCGTGTTGACTTTGGGGGTGATTTAAGAGTCTTTAGGTTCGGTTGCCTGTCATCCCTGAGATATGTGACTGGTGAAACTGATGACACATTTTGGCTGTAATTCTTGTAACACACAGGGATGTGTCCGAGCCTATCAGCCACTGAGGCGTACATTTACATGAAGGTGTTGAGGCATAACCGTCAGCCCCTGCTGAATGAGTAGTGACAGTTCAGCTACACCCACGCGCCTCGCGCTTCGCACCACGACCGCTTTCACAAGACCTGTGAGTTATGGAGGAAGCATGCAAGGAAGAACGATCAATGGGGCTGGATGCCAGCTGGACGCCTTGTGGCTGAAGTGAGTGTCCAAACATGGAAGTACTTGCACAAGTATAGCTGTACAAGAGGAGACTGTTCTCTCCTCTGATGCAAACCGCCCTTGTTCTTACTCTGGAATAGTAGGCGAGACCCTCGTAGACATGAATATGGAAATCGTACCTAATGAGCATTTTTTCCTGAAATGCAATGCTACAAGTCATTACATTATATTATTGTCATTTAGCACACACTCTTATCAAGAGCAACTTACATAGGTTACAGTTTTTACATATTATCCATGAATATTATCCATATTTACTGAGTCAATTGTGGGTTAAGTACTTGGCCCAAAGGTACAGCAGTAGTGCCCCAGCAGGGATTGAACTAGAAACCTTTTGGTTATGAGCCCTGCCCTTACCACAAATGCTACACTGCCGTCTCTGCACCACAAAATAACTTTGGCACAGGACCTGTGATGAGTCAAGCCGAGGAGTAAACATGATATGAAAGGCAATCCAGGGGGAGGGGAGGGGAACCAAGACGAGCCATGGGTTTCCTTTGGCTGGGGATGCTTTTATGTAGTGTAGACATTTATGAGGTGCTGACTGACCTTGTCATATTAGGGGTATTGTTCCCCATCCCCCAGTATTTGTCGTCTAAGTGATGCGGATGGGGCGGCACTTGGAGGAAGGAAACACTGTTGCATAAGTCTGTTCCTTCATACTTACCTGCAAATTATGTGGTGAGGTCATCTGCCCCCCCCCCCCCCCCCCCCCCCCCCCGCCCACAACCTTTCTCCGATCCTGCTTGTGTTTGGGGAAAGAATAAGCTGTTCGTTTGTGAGCAAGGCGTGTTGCAGCAGGCGAGGACAGCGTTTGCGAGTTTGAATCCATAATCAGTGATGGTGGACTGCACAACAGGATTTGTCAGGAGTCACAATAAAAAAAAAAAAAAAAGCCCAACTGCAGGCCTCCGTGTCTCCATGGCTGCTGTGGCCTTAATGATAGGCAAACGTGGGGCGTCTTTTATGACCGACTGGCGACAGTGTTTGGCTCCTACAGCATGCTTCAGGTATTTCGGATGAGTCAATAAATACTCTCCTTCCTCTCCTTGTTGACATTTACCTTCCACCGTTATTGTTTCAGCTCACGCACCGTTCGCCCACTTGCAAACAAAAAAAGGGGTCTCTATAATGGGGCGCATTTACGTCCCTCTGCTGACCTATCCCGCTGAATGTTCTCTTAGCGCACATGCCCCTGTCAGTCTCTTCCCTCCTCCGTTTATTTCTGACCATGAGGCCACCCGGTGAGCGTGATGGGGATTTGAAGCTGTCTGATGAACTGTTAAATGGTACACCTGGGTGGGGTGTTTGGTGGTGTTTTCAGCAGAGCGCTGCGGTTGTGTCAGACATAAATCTCAGTGATTAAAGCCGCCCAGACTGCTCCGCAGCGGACAGGGAAGAAGCAACGCTTCGGTATTCCCTCAGCCCCACGAGCGGCTAACAACCCATCGTTCACTGTCAGGCGAGCCCCACAGGTATTGTCGTGCAGCTGAAGCCATTCATAAATCTGTGAAATATTTGAGATGACCTATTTCGATGTGTGCCCCAGCTGGAATGAGGGAAACAGGAAACTCTTATGGAAGTGCACATTTTTGTCCTTTTTGTTATTTAACTTAAGATCTTGTATTTAAAGTCTAATTGTGTGAATTTATGGTCTGAATAGATGTTTTAAGGCATCCAGGGCTATAAGAAAATAAAACTAAGGAAAATGTTCCGTTGGCCATTGACCAGGTGTGGGCTTTGAGTGTCAAACCAAACATTTTAGAGAATTTATTTTCAAGAGATGAACTGTCTAGACAATTCCTGTCAATTCAGAATTGAACGACTCTCTCTGAAACAATACTGCAGTCAGTATTCAAGACAAACAGGTTTTAACTAGCATTAGAGTAATCTTCACTGATCACTGATAGTGCTCCCTGGTGTGCCATTTTCTGTGCCAAAGATACCTTTCTGTTTCTAGTGTTACTGTGTACATTCCAATTACAAAAATGCATCAGCCGATAGGACACTCGTTACCAATAGTTACCAAAAACAGGTAGTCACAGTTCACTTAACAACGTTTGTAATATTTACAACAATATTGAAATTAGTGAACACTACAAAAAACACTATAGCTTCCAGGCTCTTGCAACAAGACAAAAAAATATCCTGAATCCTTATAATCAACATATGCATGATGGTAAAATGATCTTTCTAATCTCTACGAAATGCACGCTAATAATGCGCATTCATTACATAGCAGACCAAAGCCGTCTGCTTTGGGTCTGGCGAGTTGGTGCTCCCCAGCTGACAGCTGGCGCTTTGCGTCCAGTAAGTAGATGTCGGGGTTGTTATTACAGTGCTTTAATTAGGGACTTAGCTGATTAATTCACCCTATTGATAAGTGGCGTAGGAGGAGGTCCTGCTCTGTGCAGGTTCTTTGTTATCTCGGCAGTGTCACGTCTACAGCTCACTGACACGGCGTTAATTAAGTTGCAGTAAGGAACGTGTTAGCGCACGCACCCGTGGAAATAGATGCAGGGATGTGTGGGGTAGGAAAGGTGTCACTGAGTTTACCTGTCACTGACCACATGGAGCACGTGGGGCAAGGTCAGACAAGAGGGCTGGCCAAGCACCACCTGGATGAATGGTGAGGACGGTTGAACTCTGTCTCTCAGAAAGTTAGCATAAGTGAACACATCGTGCTGTCACTCTTTGTAATTTATGGGCTGAAGTAGGCCGGCATCTTTCCCTGTGTAGTCTGGTAACTGATTTACTGGATTTCTTGCAATACACACATTGCTTTGCTCAGCAGTAAAGCCACTGTAACAAGAACAAAAGGACGCTTAATGGGCCTGGACGCGTGTCTCTCTCGCTAACCGTGAACCAAAATCAGAAAAACCTGAGCGGACCCGGCCGAAGCTGCCTGGGAGTTATTGGCCACTGGAAGCGCCCGAGACGTGATTCATGGTGACAGGCCGAAATTTGGAGGGTACAGATGAGAAGGCACGGAGAGGTAACGCGGAACATCTGTGCGGGGCCGCGAGGAACGCCTGGAATCCGAGGGAGGATTGGAAAGGAACGGGAATATTCAGTCAAAGGCAGAGTTATTGCTGGTATTTTCTGCGAATCAGCGGAGCGCGTCCTCTGGCATTGCAATCATCTGCTTTCACCCTCTCTTGGTGAAAACACTCCGCAGAATATTATGTAAGTGTCTATCACGCAAACAAAATGGGGAGAAAAAGATATATGCATTTGGAGGAAATGCAGTCATAACCTCCTTATAATCCTACACAGCTGCTTTGGGCAGGAACCGGCTACAATATGTCCAAAGGGAGTTAAAAGAAAGTAGAAAAGAGCTGATCATAGGTCTTCTCCTACAGAGCCCCAGAGCTGTGGAGAAACATACCTGAACAGCACTATTCCAGTCTTTATATATTTCAAGTGAATCTATTTACTTGATTTGTCCTATGGCTAAACTTATCAAATTTAGAACTTGGGCACTGTTTGAGGGGTTAATCTTGACTCAATGTGTCATTCAAACAACTGAGAGATGACCACTGTGGGGCCTGACTCCACATCACCCTTAACAATGAGTCAACAGCTGCAGGTGACTGTACTGAATTTTAAATAAAAAAAAAATTGACTTAAAAGTGTACATTGCAGGGCCTGGACCACTGTGGCGTGCATAAATTATACTTACACTGTCAATACCTCAAAATCTTTCTCATACTTCTCTCCCATCTGTATGGCCCCCGGCTCCACTCGCACCCCTGAGGACAGAAATGAAGTCCCCCATATCCTACCTCACCAGTCTACGGCAGGCTGACCGACACTGAATGTCTCATTAATTACTCCTACACATGTGACACACGTGACTCCTGGAAACAAGGGGAGTAGTTTTACAGTATTATATCACGTATGTTTGAGCCATTACATTACACGTCAGTAGCGGTGTTGTGAGAGAGGGTGTATAGTCTCTGCGTGCATCCTCAGAGATGAGGAGCAGACGGCGTGGAGCGAAGCCATAGGGCGGTTTGCCAGGTTGTTTTATAGCCCATGACTGTCAGCCAGACCGGTGCGTAGTTGCTCTGTATGACGTTTGTCCTGAAGGAAGGAAATTCTGCATCACCTCTGTATGAAGCCATTAGGTATGCGTATAGGCAGGGGAAGAGGCGCTCAGAGGTGCTGTACAATATCAAATTGTAAATGAAATGCTGAAATAAGCTGTAAGATTTCATTACTGTAACCATATGAGATTCACATGGTTAGGATTACCCTGATATGACATTGCATAGATTTTGTTTGTCCTGCCCCTGTTTCCTCCGTCCCTCTCCTGCCATTACAGAACACTGAAGGTCATTGCAAATAGACTGATTTTATTTTCCACAGGTAGCAGGTAAGCATATCATGCAGTCAGAGCCTCTGTTATGGTGAGTTACTTAGAATGGGTCACAGTGTTTGCAGTGGTTATATTGACATGGATTCTTCCTCTCTCTCCCTCTGCCCCCCCCCACACCCCCGCCCACCCGCCCCCTCATACTTGGCTGCGCACACCAATGTTTTGTTGCTGCTAGGCAGGCCTGTAGCCACCCAGCCACATGTTTCAGCAACACAGCTGGCTCTGTTCCCTCCCCACTGCTTTAATTTGCGATCTCACTTTGCAAACCACAAGTTCTTCACCCCCCCCCCCCCCCTCCTCCTTGCTTGACAGCCAAGCTGATCATGCTACAAAGAAATCAGAAAGAAACAAGGAAGGAAGGAAGAAAAATAAGGTGACATCACCACCCTGTATATGCTCTACTTTGTTTAAAAGCGTACTCTGAGAAAGGACTTTTGAGGTCTGACCGTTCAACTTTTGGAAGCATCTTGAGCAATGCTGAGGTGGTTTCAGCGGCCTGGACCGCTAAACCTCCAGAGCATTTCTGACTGTGAGTCAGAATTGGAAGAGAAGGTGAAAAGGGAAAAAAAAAACACATTTGTGGTTCCAGTTAAAATGGCTCGCTACATAACAGCTTTGGCTCCTCAGTCAGAAGCAACCGCAAAGCTCAGAGGGGTTGTGAACCAGAGTTTGACCTCCTCTTGACCTCCCGAGGACAAACAAGGGCCTGTGTTTTCAAGCCAAGTCTGTGCTGTACCATAGTGAGCAGAGATGTGTTTGAAGGGGCCAGAAGTCCTGGGAAGACCTGGCCTGCCTTTCTCTCAAAGGAATGATGAGAGGGTGCACAGATGTAAGCACTCTCATACTAACCAAAACTCGTACAAAGCTCCAAACTACAATGCATCCTCAGGGATTCATTTCTGTCCTGCCAGCCCCTGAAAAATCAAGTATGTAACTTGAAACAAAAAGAAATTATAACACAGAGTAGACCGATCTGAATGGAATGACTATTTCATGTTATATTTTAATAGAGGGCATCTTTCTCACACTTGAACTGCACAACAGATTTGCTGCATAAAGGAAAATTATTCTATGACTCCTGAAGGCAGAACCGGTTGTCAAGCTGAACAGTCAGGGGCAGTTTGAGGTTAGAAAAAAATCCTGTCATTCAATAACAAAAACTTGAGGAAAAAATGCTATCTTGGTATGACAGCAAAAAGCAGTCTACAGCTGCTGGTATTAGCTTGGTTTTGGAATGCAGTGGCAATCAGTGGAGTCAGACATGCCATAGATGTGATGGAGCTGATGTTTAGATACATGTGCTCTGTTATATTTTAGTGCAGTCACTGGATGAACCGTACAATGGCAGAAATTTGGTGGGTGCCACTGAATGGCAAGGCTACCCTTGCAGGGTATGCCCCACGCCTCTGTGGCCAGCTCAGGCTTGGGTGTTAGGGTCCATATTGTTGTCTGTTTGGGTGTAAAACTCATCCTAGGTAAGAGAACAGGAAGAAAGCAAGCGTTTAAAGTCTTGCATTGGGGAAAGAAAACTGGTGATAACCTTTTAAGCTTTAGTTAGGTGCACTCAGAGGGGCTTCGGACTGCGTTACTCCCCCCAGCAAAGAGCACTCCTCACCCTGGCCTCGGCATGCTGGCTATCCCAGGCTCGTTTTTTTTGGCGGCCTGCCCGTGTCTCCTTGGCCCAGCACTGGCATTGCTGTCATAGTGATCTCTGTGGTTCAGGGGTGTGTGCGTACGTGCAATGCGCGTGTGTGTGAGTCGAGTGTTCACGGTAAAGGGAGTGTAAGTGTAAAGGGAGTGTTCACGGCCCACTGCAACCAGCTCTACAGCGGACCATCTGCAGCTCTGAGCACTTTCCTTGTGTGGGTGCCAGCTTTCACCCAGCTCAAATGCTCAAAGCCCACACGTTGGGACATTTGATTAATTTGTGATGTTTGGCTGAACGGTAGGATATTTGTCACCCTTCTTAAGTCCAATTAATCAAAACGTTCAGATTGTCCCTCTTCGTAGTTAGTAGCATTGATGTTTTGATGCATTTGTAATTGACCAATAAATTGCAATTTTGGATTTTTCCAATATCCAGAAATATGTGTTCTCTTGAAACATTTACTACCAGATATATAAAAACCAGAGGTTTCCTACACATCACCAATGAAACACTATAATATTAAGGTATTATGTATGGCTGGTGGATAAATTAAGTACCTGCAGTATTTCATAGCTTACCATCTCATGTGTTTGTCATAAGAGAATACAATACACATTCCACTGTGTTCATTTGAAACAAGGCTCATATTTGACCCGTATCATACCGTTCTCTCCTTTCTGTACCGCTGAGCAACCCCCAAGCCTTGCAGAAGTTTTTTTTTTTGCCATTGAGGCCGTGAGAGCATAGAGGAGTGCTTCAGAATCCCATTATACTGGGGCGAAACGGTCAAGCTTTGTGGAGCTGTGCGTCTTAAAGGCCAGCCGCACTGTGGCCCCCTCATCTCCCCAGCTGTCCTTCTCTGTATTCCCCCCCCCCCCCCCCTTTTGTGGAGGGACGTGCGGGATCATTCTGTGCCCCAACACTGACAGGGCTGTTTTTCAGCGGACAGATGCAAGGAGGCAGGCGGGCAGGACCTGGCCTGGTTCTTCGCGTGCCCAGCTGTGCCCAGGGTAGGACTGCTCCGAATCCCACAGTCCCACTGAGGGCTCATCTCTCCCCAGCTGAAACAGACCAGCTGGGCCGTTAAAGGCCTCCATTCAGTGGCCTCGGCCAATTGTCCAGCATGCTGCTCCAACTGTTGCCCTTATGGTTTCCAGTCGCACTGGCACAGTCTAATAATTTTTCTCAATGCTGTCTTTCACACCTAAAAGGTTCTAAAAATGGTTTTTGATTTTCACTAACTGCACGGTTTCAGCAGCCATGACTATGGAATGGCTTGCGCTTTCCACCCCCTACACTGTATCTCTTTGCATTTCTCTGGGTTGTTTTCACTCACGGGACGTTTTTTGTCAGTCTAGCTTTTGTGCTTCTGCTGCAGAGGGGAAAATAAATGCTCTTCAAAAAATATCGGTTTTGCATATTAGTGGTGAATGCTTCAAAAAAAAAAAAACTTCAAGAGAACAGGAAAAAATGTACAGAACTGTGCCACAGTTAAGCTATCCCATAATTCCCCAGTGCTTCAGTTCTCAGATGAGCTTGTTTGTGCCAGCGTGGAAAAAAGGACAGAAGGAAAGCGGTGCAAAGGCAAGTGATGTTCTTTGGGGCTGGTGAACGTGCTCATTCAGACTATCACAAAGGCAGTGCAAACAGAGATACTGGCCAAGGACATCAACACGCTGCCTTCCACCACAATGGAACCTCGCAGGGCAAGGAAACCACGCAATCTAAAGCACACTTCCATGCTATCTAAGTGATTGGATAAAGGTGTTCCTTTTATTTCCAGTTCACGCTGCCAACACGTTTCATGTTGCGGGTATGGACAAGGTGTCCGGCAGCATGTCGCTGTTAGAAGTACGTCTGCTCTAGAGATTTTTACAAATCTCATCAGCTCTCAAAGTGTCAGGTGTTTTCCCCAAATATAACTACTAATCCTAAAAGAGAGTGTGGAACAATAGCACTGACTGTACTTGACACTTGGAGTGACTTTACGCTGTTTCAGATCTGTGCAAAAATCTGTACAGTTGTCATAGATCGCCATGGTGATAGTGAGTTGTTGAGCTGCCAGGGGTACCTCGTGTGGGGTGCGAAATACCGCAGTTGCCACGGGAAACTTTGGGGGGCATAGCATTTTTTGGAGGTTTTTCTGACTATTTGTGAATGAATGTCTTCCCCTGAGTGTCCCCCAGGGGTCAAGCAGAGTCCACGTGTTGATTTGTGACTGAGGCTTCCTCTCGTGTGGAGAGGAAGAACAGAGGGGAAAGAATGTGTTTCTGCGGAGCGGGGTTCCAGAGTGACTCCAGAGAGCAAACCCCACCGGCATTCCATTCGGACCTCTGCTATCGGGCAGCTCCAGGCCAACGTAAACAGCGGGGGGGGACGGGGTTCACAGCCCTCGGCCAATGGGCTCGCGGCAGCCCTGCGGTGTCCACTCACGTGTGAGAGTATACTCTTCGCACCAAAAGCAGCGGCAGACGCTTACATGACACGCAAATGCGCATGCACACACGCACGCACGCGCGCGGGAGAAAGTCTCTCATTTTTCCATGAAGGTTTCTCATGTACTCTGCAATACATGACCCCCAATGACCACAGAATGTTTTCATAGTGGTTGTTCGCTGCAAGGGGAGTTTGGGTGACTCTGATAGTATAAGACAGGATGAAGACATGGAATGGATATGTCTGCCATTGCTAGGATGGCACTGCGTCTAAAAATCCAACTGTAAAACTCATAAATTTTTTTTTTTTTTTACAATTGAGCAAAACTACATTTGCACTTACTACAAAAAGGAATAGGTCAAAATATCTATACATGATCAGCAAAAAATTTGTATATACCAGATTAAACATGCATAACATCTTAATCACTGGCTTCTCCTCTCAGCGCTCATCTAAGATGAATTCTGAGTTGAGCTATGTGGACTTGCAAGCTTGAACAGAGGCCATATTCATAGCTCTCTGTGATGTGGGGAAATTTTGCACCCTTATCACTGGAATCTTGTTTGCTTCACTCTTAAATGAAATATTATCTGGTCATCAATGGAGCATGCACTGTGCCCATGCTAAAGCAGCAGGGTAAATCGGCCTGTGAGGATTAGTCTCATCACTCTGCAATCTGAAAGCGTGAAGGAGACTGCACTCCTTTGATGCAAGGGCTCAAACATGCAATAGCTTTGTGAAAAATACCCGCTTCAGTGAAGGTTTTTTTTTAAAAAAAAAAAAAACCCTACATGTCTAAGGGCTCACGTTTATCAAGGGCCTGTTTGTGTGCTTATACCAGTTCATGTCTGCACTCACACTGTGACTGGCATTCTTGAGGTTTCATATTCTCATGTAGGGGCATTGTATTTGTGTACTATAGTCCCCCCCCACCACCACCACCACTCCCACTCTGGCTTTTGTGCACTGAGTGACTCCACTCTCTTGACAGAATGGACAGACCGTTTGAATGTGGGGGGGTTAGGTATCTACACCTACAGACGGACAGGTGCGGCGTGGATCAGTGAGCCGGAGGGAAGTGAAGGGGTGTTGGGGAAGCTCCTGGAGACGAGCATTTCCCTTGCCGACGCATGAGGTCTCAGGTCCGTAGACCAGGCCCCAGTGCCTGCAAGCAGGACGTCAGTGAAGTCACTCTGATTTCACAGCCAGGCTTGTTGTGTGTGCTTGAACAGCATCCCCTCCCATGCCACACACTACCTCCCTCCCTCCCTCCCTCTCTCTCTCTCTCTCTCTCTCTCTCTCTCTCTCTCTCTCTCTCTCTCTGTCTCGCTTGCTCTCTGAGACAAACTCTCCTCCCCCTCTCCAACACTCGCACACACAAACACACACACACACATACACATGCTCCCTTCACTTACACATAATTCTGAATGGCTTAGTCACCGGGAGCCAAAGATTCCGTGGCCCTGGGGGATTCTGGCATGGTTGGGATGACAGATCTCGCCCTCAGTGGAAGAGCTGTCTGAACTGCTTTCTGGCAGAGAGGGGGGGGGATCTCCCGTGATCCTGACAGTGTGCTTCTCTCTCTCTCTCTCCCCCTTTCACTCCTGACAGAAAGCCCCCTTCTCTCCAAACCGGCCGCCCACCATGATCTCCAGGACAGCGTGTGGATGGGTCACGGGGAAACATCCCTCGCAAAAGGTAAGAGCGTCCTCACGCTTTGCTGTTTTTACCCCCTCATTTCCTCTCTCTGTCTGCAAGCTCGACTGACTTGTCACTACAGGTGTTGTATAGTCTTGCTGGATGTGAGAGTGCTGTATACAGCAGGGAAAGATGTTGTCTTGCACAAGCTGATTTTTTGGCTGAACGTCAGTCTGGTTTTTCTTTTCTTTTTTTTTTAAACAAAGATAATGTTAAGATAATTATATTTTATTGTCTAAACGCATAGATTTGTCATAGATTTTTCTTATGCTGTTCATACTTTTTCATGCCAAATTGGTCAACTAGAAGTACCGCTAATTTCGTTTTAGAATAACGAGTGGCAGCTCTGTTGCGTTTTGGATCTATCAACAAGTTTTTTTTAAAATTACATTTGCTAGTGGTTTACAGACAAACATAAGGACTTACAGAATTTAAATGAAAACAGAAATAATATGTTGTGATAGTGAAATGAATAATATGAAGTGGAAAAACCCTTAAGTTTTCTGCTGTATTCTAATGGATTGGTAATAATGTCACATTTTGAGATTTTTTTACACAAGCTATGCACAGATTCCAGTCCTTTCAGTGTTCACTGTCAGTGTACTGTGTTATGTAACAGTCTTTATCAGTGAGTGGCTGTTCAACATAAGAACATTCAGTTTCACTTTTTTCAAAAAAGAAGCAGACAAATGAAGGTACTGTATTTCTACAGTGCAACTTTTCAAAGTTGAAACCACATTATTTATTAAACAGGATTAACATTTGCAACATAACAAGGCTGTGTAAACACATTCTAATATTTCTGAAGCATGCATATATGTGAAAGCTGAGTGAAATATACATGTTTTCAAATTAGCATCTGGAAGTGTTAAAAAAAAAAACAAACGGATCAATAAGAAGAGCAAAAGCAATATTCATCCTGTGACTCTGTCTGTTTTTTGGGGGTCCAGGCATCACTCACGTATGGATGAGGAGGCCCCCTTTCACAGTGGATTTAGAGTGGGGTCTTTGGAGGGAGGAAGGAGGGACAGGATCTAATCTCCAGCTCCCTTGATTCAGTATTTCCTGCAGAAAAAACAACCCCCTATGCGTGTTTGTTTCACCATTGTGGCCTCTTTAGCATTAGATTAACAGCACCAGTACCTGTAAAACCTACAGTAATTGTACAAAATATTAAAAATATACTGAATTATTTTCCCTATACATGACCTTAGTGTAATATGTAAAACCAGAGTAAATCCCCGCTTGAGTTGAAATATTTTTATAGGATAGTGTATAGAACTGTTTGCAATATACAAATAATAAATATGTAAATATGTGCGTATAATACATAATACACTTTGAAAAAACTATTGAAAACGTATGTGAATCTGTGTGTGTGTGTGTGTGTGTGTGTGTGTTTTACATATTTTTATATATTTTTAACCTTGCATTCAAATAAATAATAAATATATCTATATTTACATGTAAACATTCAGGTCAAGCATGAGGTTCTGGTCTTATCTGGTCCGAGGGCTTTGTTCTTTATCTAAGGCAGTGAAGGTTAAAGCCCAGCCTTCTGGTTCAGGCCAGCTGTGTGTTTTTCCGTGTCCTCCGACGCACTGGAGCCCCGGTGCGTGTGCACGGTTTCCCAGCCTGCTCCGAGGTGGCGTGATAAGGGCATCCAGACTCAGGGACACCGACCGTCCCGGACCACCAGCTGCTGGCTTCTCAGAGCCGAGGGACTGAGAGAGATGAAGGGACTCTCTTTTCTGCAGCAGCCTCATGGTGTTTTTCCCCTCACGTCTGTGTGTACTCTAAAACTTTTTTTTTTTTTTTTTTTTTACAGACAGTGATATCTGTATCTGTGAGAAAATAAAGCCCCAGGAGAATATTTTCTTGAGCTTTCCAGGGATTTATGAACCTGGTACGTGTTTGGTACACTCAGCCAAGCACTTCCCCTGGAGTTAATTTTCAAATAATCTTTTTTTCCAGGAAACATACATTCATTTTCTAGCTCCATAAATGTTTTACATGCATACTAAATGATAGTTGTAAGATGCACCTTTTTTTCTGATAGCTTTACCACACCATGGCTCTGAATGCAAGCTATTTAGAATCTATAGACCTAAACACTCATTAAATGGCTGCTGACAGCAAAACTCTCCCCTTGTTAGGAAAGAAGGGGCAAAAAAGGGACACACTGGAAAAGTGAAGAGTTGTGGAGGTAAAGGTCATGTGACTTGTTACAACCTGATTTTGTGAGCATTTGTGTCCGCACAAATACAAACAAATATCAATATACAAACTAGTCAACACCTTTCAGTTATCATTCACCTGTAAAACTGCAGGGAGTGGAGTTCAATGCTATGTTAGTCCCCTTTGGGTAAAATATTCAGCTGGGAAAATGCTTCTCAATGTACCTGCACGGGTAATACACATATTACAGCAATGCCTTATTTTTTTCCCCAATATGATGGTGAGACACTAAAGCAGGCTAACGTGAGCTTTCAAATGGAGCTTAACGAAGGGGCGATGAGGGTTTAAGACGAATTTGGGCCCCGGGACGGTTAGCGCAGTGGACACTAAATCACGGACCAGGACAGCGTGTCCAAATTCCTCAGGCCGGTGATGTCACCCGGATTGTGTCTGAAACGTATCCAGACTTGAAGGGCTGGGGTCGGTGCCAGATGTTTAACTTTACTGCTCCCTGCTTCAGACCCGTGGCAGCCGGCTCTCTGCTCCCGAATCGAGTGGCCCTGGTGGCTTTGTTCCAATTTCAGCTAATTTACAGCGAGTCAGTAAAAAAAAAAAAAAAAAAAAACTAAACAAAATCAACCCCCCCCCCCCCCCCCCACACACACACACACACACAAAGGCAAGAAACTTGTGTGAGGAAGGAATTCCCATGCTTTTCTTCGGCTGGACAACAGCTTGTTTTCTGGCTCAAGCTGTGTGTTCACATTCCTGTGTAGGAGCTTTCAACATACTATAAATAACCTTCAAAAAGCATACAGTTCAGTTGGCCCCCTCCACCCCCACCCCCACCCCAGTGCATCCACTTCAATTTACATGTGTTGCATTGCTTCTTCTAAAAGTCAACACAGTTCTTTGAATCGTACAGTATTTTGTTTTGATTTTTATATCAAAAAATATAAAAGTTATACTTTACCTCTAGTTGTTTTAGTTTGTGTTTGGACAGCTGTATACTAAAATAGCTATCCTCTTTTGGGTCTCTTACAGGTGAGCTACTTCACTTATGCTGTGTGATCAAGCGCAAAGGAATGAACGCTTGTTGCGGTTCTGTTGACCGGACACTTTTGACATAGATGGCCGTCCCTTGTGTTAGCAGCAGAAACCTCTGGAGCAACATTTTGGCTGCTGCCAGATTCTAGAGTAAGGAATGGAAGCGGTTACCACGGTGACACTGGAAGGAGCGCAGTCATTTTCGGCGTTTTCGATGCAGGCGTCCTCTTGGGGAAGTGAAGGGGATTCTGTCTCCACCCAGAGCCAGAGCCCATCAGAGAGTGGGGAAACTGTCTGGCTGTCTGAGCCTCTGAGCTCAGCGGTCATGCAACTGTCCCGAGACCACGCTCGGGATCAACAGGAGATGGGTGCAGGTGATGACCTTCACGGAAACGATGATGCAGCCTTTGCGCCAGGAATTTCAGGCAACCAGCACTGTGCCGCTGCTTTGGTAGCTGACTCTCAGGAGTTTGATCCAGTCACCACCTCATCAGGTTGTAACAGTGAGCTCGGTGAGGTCTGTACTCACTCGAGCTCCTTGGACGAGCTGGGTGATCTTCAAACCTCATCGGACACCCTGGAAATGCAGAGCCACGATCCCACCCTCACTGGCCCGAAGGCAGGCAGTGGAATTCGGGGGCCTGCTGCTGTTGTAGCGGGCTTCTCTGAGGGCCCAGCTTCAGACTTGAACCAGACTTTTTCCCTGGAGAAGTCTGGCTATGCACTTAACCCACACTGCCTCCAGGTGGAGCTGGACCATGTTGTAAACCCATTGGATTGCCCTGAGGAGCATGGACGATTTTTTCCCCTCCTTGGCCACTCAGAGCCACCTGTTCCCACTCCCCCCATCAGCTCTGATCTCTCCAGCCTCTCCACTCCCCTGCCTGGCAGCTCCGGGACGCCAGGGCCAGCTGGGGGATACTGGGAGCTCCCCCGCATCGTGAGGCACAAGCCCAGCTCCATCGCCTTCTCAGATTACCCCGACCGCCGCACTGGCTGCCTGTACATCGGCGAGAGCTCGGACGGTGGCGAGGAGTCCTCCTCGGAGGACGACAACGTGTTCGAGGAGCTGCCTCAGCGCCGGGAGTTTCTCACGGGCCGGCGGCGCAGGGGCAGGCCGAGGAGGAATGGCCCGGGGACGGGGGCGGGGGCGGGGCAGGATGGGCCGAACGCGGACACGCCGTCCCGCCAGGACACCACGGGCAGCAGCTGTGACGCAGAGGAGGAAGCCAACAGCACGGAGGTGAGCGTTCTTTTCCACAGATTTATTGTAAACACTGCCTCTGTTTGTTCCTGCAGGTCAGTGGCAGCTTAACCGTGCCCCTGACCTTCAAAGGCCACCTTGGGCCGTTCTCTGGACAGGGTTCACCTTACGCTCATTACACAACGTGTATTTCTGTTTGAGTATTGAAACTGATTTGAAAACTTACAGAAAAAAGTCAAGCTGTCTTTGAAAATTAACCCAAGTGAAAATGTTTAGTCGAGCGTGCCAAGTGCACACTGAAGGAATGACCAACCAAACGTTTAACTGGGATTTATTTTAGCGTAGCTCCACCGTGGCTGCCTTTATGTAGGCATATCCAGTCAGCGCTTGAAATTCAATCGTGAGGAACGACTACGGATTCCTTGAAAATGTGACCTACGGTTTGCATGTTGTTGTACACGCCAGGTATAAACCTAGTAATTTAGAGCTCTCACTCTCCCTCTCTCCCGCTCTCACCCTCCCTCTTCTCTCTCTCCGTATGAACTCCACTGCCACTGCCACTCAGGGCCAGGTGAGGCCGAACATTAAAAAATGCCCACACTGTGATATTAACCAGAACATATATTCCATTTACTATACAGGTGTTCCCTCACACCAGAGACAAATAATGACTTTTTTTCTGCAGTACCTTCTTTTGTTACCAGAAGATGATCCTTTTGCCTGAAAGTTCAATCACCCAATCACTGCTTTCTCAGTCATTACTTTTCCATCTTGTGTGTGTTTGTTTTTTTTTGCATTTTGGAAAGTTAGTGTGTTGACATATTCTTGTTCAGTGAAACGAGGAGAACTCAAAACAAAACGCCTCAGAGGAATTAAAAAAGTTGCTGCTGTTTTTTCGGGAAGCTCCTGTAGTAGAGACAGCGGTTGTTTTTTCCAAATGCACCTTAGCGCTTCCCCCTAACACAACCCCACCGGTCAATTACACACGCTGTTATTTCCTTCAACAGCTCAGGGGAGATTTGTGGCTTTTTTTTCTGAGCCTGGCCCCCTGGGGTCACCGTGCCGTGATTTACTCCTGCAAACTCCGCCCACTTTTACTGCCATCACCTGGACGCTTGTGTACACACGCACACACGGTCGCCGTTTATGGTCCCATTGTAATGAGAGAGAACAAAACTCATAAAAACCTCATTCGGGTCACCTTCCCTGAAATCTTTTCTATGTGAACTGACTTTTCTAAGTGAAAAAGGGTTGACGTGATCACGCTGTATGCTGTGTGGACAGCTCTGCACAGCTGGGCGGCAGTGTGGATGCAACAGTAGGAGGCAGGACTTGTGACCCAAAGGTCACTTGCTCAGTTCCCAGGTGGAGCGGTGCAGTTGTACCCTTGAGGAAAGTATTCAAACCAAAATGCCTCCATAAATATCCAGCCATATACACGGATAACAAGCAAAACTGTAAGCTTTGTAGGTCTCTCTGGATAAGAGCAACTGCTAATTAAACGCAATGTTAAATGATGATAGCTCAACCCATCACATTAGAAAATGGTAGAGATGCTCTTGGTAGAATGTAGACCCCAGCTGTCATTAAGAGCTGTTGTGTGCTTTCAGCTGTCATAGCTATAATCTTTTTTCCTTCCTCTAAAGGCAATAGTTACATTTACATTTACCTTTACATTTATTCATTTGGCAGATGTTTTTTTCCAAAGTGCCTTACAAGTGAAGCAGAGTACAACACAGCACAATAGTTTCTCCAAGGTTAATCTAGTCTGAACTATAACATTTTCTGTCATGCTGTTGACTGACTAGCAGATACAAATAGACAGACCTCTCCCGGCGTTTGCTCCGCCTAACGGCAGCGGAGGCAATAACGTTTGAGAGAGGGGTAGAAGAATGCTGGGAATTTGGAGAGCTGGTTCTAAGCAGAGAGGACACAAGTTCAACAACACTGATAATGTGGGGACACCAGCTGGTGTTATCTCACGCTGCGGGGTGTGTGCTACAGATCCGCTCTCTCACTGTCTCTCTCTCGCACGCTCGCTGGCTTTCCTTTTTGCTGTGGGGGTTCAAGGTGACTCTCAGGTGAGTGCGAGGGGTGAGGTGCGGGGTAGGCTTGCTTGGGTGGGATGTGGGAGGTTCTCTCTGTGTGTCTGACAGGCAGTTATTATCCCCTTCATCTGTAAGTGAGGACAGAAAGGGCTCACTGTCTCGTGCAGCTGTGTGGGGAGAGAATAAATTCACTTATGTATTTTGGCCTTAATTTACAAAACAGCACAGGATAGGGGCATACTGTGGTACAATTTGGTATTTTTAACAGTTCATACTCAAATATTTGAAACTAAAGGGCAAATTTTTTCATCTTTTAAATCTGAATGATGTGGACGTCCCTGATAGTGTTGATTGGAGGGCAAATGTTAATGTACATGCTCAATTAAAATGTTTCTTTGCATTGCTGGAGCACCAGTGATTTTTTTCTACTTGTCTTTCTATGTACTCTTGGGTGCTATGGAAAACAGATGAAAATCTAATCTCAGAATTCCAGAGCAAAATATCTGTACATCAGCTTGGAACAGCGGCGATCGTAAACCGATCATCTCTGCTTTGTGGATGACTGAAACATTGAGATTGAGAGGTTACAGTCAAAACGCTGTGTTCTGTCTTTATCTGTTTCATCTTAGCCTAGCCTTCTGCCATCTAACCCCTTGTCCTGTCTGCAGCCGCCATCCTTAATAGCTAAATGACTTCACCTAATTACTGGGTACTGAATCTGCCCCCCTAATACGAGAGAGTTTGTTGTTTACAAAGAGCGGGAAAATGCTGGACTGCAGCCCAGTTGCAAGTTTCAATATTCACCAGCAGGGGGCACCATTGCTACATTTTGCAAACAGGTGCTGTTGGTTCTTAGCACTCAAAGCAGGGAGTTTAGATTAGGGGTAGGGCTTGGTGGTCACGAGTATTGCAAAGAGATACATGTGTATTCAATGAGTACATACCTTGCATAGACGAACAAGTGTCTCCATGCCATGGTTGTTTGTGGCGTTTAATCCTCATGGGAGAATTACTCATTAAAATATTCAAGACATGAGTTCGTTGGAAGCCCCCCTCTCCTCCTCCGTATCTGATTGCAACATCCCCGTGCCTCCATCTTGATCCCTGGCGCTCAATGTGGGTGGCTCGTAACGGGCACCAGGCCCAACGCCGTGGCAAAGCGGGGCACTTCACATCTCATTTCAATGACAATGGGGAAAACGCAGTGGGTTACAATGTGGCTAATTTGCACTGATAAAGTCATGGTCCTCTGGCACTTTTTGTTTTCTCCCCTTTAGATAACGTTAATGAATCGGGCCTGGAGGACTGGCTCATACCAGTTCCGTTGCCATGGCGCAGCTGTTTCCCACCTTGGAAAGGGAAGAGAAGGGCGAGTAAAATGAATCAAGGCCACTGTCTCACCCGCAGCTTGGCGAGGTCCCCCGAATTCCGCTCATTCCACGTGGAAAAAAAAAAGGGTTCGCATTCCTAGCTCCCAGAATGCATTGCAGCTGTCGCAAGAGAGAAGGGTGCCGTGAAGCGGGAACATGCTCTTGATGTGGCCTGGATGCCTGTCGGCGAGGCCAGGAGATGTTGGCACGGCGCTGCGTGTCTTTGTTTGACTGCGATGTTATGCGGTGGGGACGACTTTGCATAGCATGTTTCCCAAGAGTTGAGCGAGAATAAAAAAAAAAAAAAAAAAACTCAGCGGAAAAATCAAGATCCAAACAGTGTTTTAAAACTCATTGTGTTTGCCATATAGTTAGCATTGAATGAGAACACTGTTTACATTGGCGGTTCACTGCACTGAATTGGGTCTGCATGCAAGGGCGTGCTGGCATTTAAAAATCATCAGATTCTGTTAAACGTGTTAAATATGAATGAGTGAACTCTTACGTCATTCTTTTCAAGAACAAATGGAGAATGCTGTCATTGGATCCTATCCATTCTGTATGCAATTCTAGTATGGAAGTAAAGGGTTAAATAGATTAATACATCCATATAACAAAGAATTAGAAGTCTGTGCAGCGTCTGCTCTGAACATATACATTACTAAAAGGTAGGTTCTCCTTTAAAGAAAAAAGGACTCAGAAATCCTGAAACATCCGTGCCATTAAAAAGGAGCACAATCACTTCCTGTCCAGCACATGAAGCACAGAATCTGCATGGAAAGCCACCTTTTGAAACAAAGTTGCCCTCCGCCTTGCCATCCGCATTGAACCACAACTGGAGGCTCACATGGGCCACAGAATTTGAGAGAGTAATGAGAGGGTAATTGCCATTCAATTCAAGTTCTGTGTTCATAATTTCAACACACCCTGACATGCCCTTCCATTCACCTAACCCTCAGTATGTAAAATGATGTTTTTTGTGTCATTTTAACAGAATAACCATGGGAAGAACGGATGGTTTCTCTATAAGACCATCACAAGGGCTCTCTTCATGCATGGATGAAGAGTAGAAATAGTGCAACAGAAATTCATAAATGAATTCTGTCTTATTTGAGCGGCAAACACACTAGCAGCTGAGAGGGCCTGGTCTTTTTTCTCCCCTGCGACCCCATTGACCCTGGAGCCCGGAGGTCAGGCCAGGATTGCTCAGATTTAGGTCACTCCTTTGGGATTGAGGGGAAGAAAGCACTTTCCCTGGATCAGGTCAATCAGGTGACCCTGGGTGGTCGGAGACGCGTTTGGGGCGTCTGGTGTCTGTTACAGGATTTTCACTCCTTTCTTGACATCGCCGCAGATTGCTTCCAAATCACTGCGGGTGCCTGACGTTGCTTACAATTTACGTGGTCGTACCTGACCAATCCTGGTAATGAAGCTGAAAGGACTGTAGTCTGTATGTCCTTTTTTTGGGCCGTTACTGCCCACTGCAGCCCAGCCATAACATAACACACCATCAGCCTCCTGCAACCCTTTTGCTATCTCTGAGACATCTGTGTGAGTGGGGCGGTGGCTCCAGTGTTCTCTTTTTGGGGAAAGGAGTGCCCCGATATCTGGAGCCCGATTGGTCGAGGGGCCCTCAGAGTTTTCACATTCCAGCAGATTTTTACAAGCCCCGCATATAGCAATCACTCCCCTCGTCTCAGGCCTGCAGGACTGGCTGTCGGGACAAACGTGCCTTTCTCAGAGATGACACCCCTCAATGGGACGATTGTGTGGGGTATGAGAGAACCCTTTGATGCAGTTGGGGACGGACTGTTTTGGCCCCAGGGAGCTTCGGTGGTCACACTCGACACCCGGGACGACATTTACGGGGAAATGAACGAACATCTTTGTGGGGCTCCGTGTTCATGGAGACAGCCTGTTGAGCAGCGGTCTCTGTGCAAGGCTCAGACACCCCAAGATCCCAAAAACAACCCCCCCCCACCTTGCTCCTCTTCCACCACCCTCACCCCCCCCCAAATAATGGCAACAGCCTTAATTTACGGCTTGGTGACTGAGGAACTTCCTGGTCATTTGATGAGCTCGAATCTCCAGATTCCCAAACCCTTGCACCCGACTGTGTGCGGGAAGGTCTATTTTTACTCACGAGGGTGTCTGGGAAGAGTGAAAGTGAGGCGGGGAGGAATTCCGCCGGCTATGTACAGAACACATGCCTTGTGTTCTCTCCGTCTGTCACTCCCCCTCGCTTGGACCTGTGCACAGATATCACGTTTCCATTTCAGGGTGCCGCAGCTGTTGTCGCCCCCCCCCCCCACCCCCATACCATTCAGAAAAAGTTTTTGTGTTTTAAAGCTGACCTCAGAAATGAACCACCGTTCAAGTCTTGTGGTGCATGGTGTTGGTGTAATCCAATCCCTTTTGAGCTTCTTAAAACCCATATGCCAGTAATAATGAATACAGTGACTTAAGTACTGTCTCTGTGTATAATAATATCGTTAAGTGATTAGCTGGTATTGAGGAGAGCTGCATATTTGGACATGTTTCAGTCCAATCCTTTGAGTCCCCATTTTCCTATTAACATTCAGTCTTTGTATTTATACCACCCCTGTTTCTCCAATCTGTGATGTCCTCATATAGTAAGACCATATTAAGAACTGAATAATACACTAGAGTATATGCAAAGAGTGTGTCGGCATTGTAGCATAGAAGTAAGGAGCAGGGCTTGTAACCAAAAGGTTGACAGTTTGACTCCGGGCTGGGGCACCGCTGCTGTACCCTTGGGCACGGTACTTAATCCACATCTGCTTTTGTAAATATCCAGCTATATAAATGGAAAACATGTAAAAATTGTAACATATGTAAGTCACTCTGGGTAAGAGCATCACCTAAATAGCAGTGATGTAAGTTTAAAATCTTACAAATCTTAAGTGATGCCAGTGGTGTAATTGTAAGGGGCAGTGGGCTGTCTAGCTTGCTTTTGGATATACATTAGTTGGTCTGAGTGTGAATATAATTGAGCTTTTGTTAACAGGTTTGCTCTGTGCTGCTGTTAGTACTTTTCTTTTTCCTCAGTCTTCCTCTCCACTGTTCCTCCTGGTCTGGGCAGCAGTGTGGTGTAGCGGTAAAGAGCAGGGCTCGTAACGGAAAGATTGCTGATTTGATTCCCTGTTGGGGCACCACTGCTGTACCCTTGGGCAAGATACTTAGCCCAGAGCTGCCTTAGTAACTATCCAGCTGTATAAATGGATAAAAGTGTAACCTATGTAAGTCGCTCTGGATAAGAGCATCTGCTAAATGGCAGTGATGTAATGTGATGTAATGGTGTCCACAGGAGTCCCCGCAGGCCCTCTCGCCCTGGTCAGAGTCCATGACCCAGCTGATGAAGAAACTGGACCAGCTCAACCTGGACATAGAGGAGGCCCTGAGCTCCGGTTCCTCACCCTCCCACACGCCCAGCATACCCCGCAAGCAAGCGGTGAGTCACCGCTGCCAATGCAGAGACGGGGGGTTGGGGTTGTTATGTAACATATACCTGGGATGCCAATTGGGTGCTTTTAAGGGTTGTTAAAAATACATTCACATTCCATTATAGTCATTGCTGTCTCCTACGCCCCCCCCAATCAGTACATGACTTCTCCCCTTCTGTGTGATAACCCAGATTTGGTGCAATTTCTGTCTTGTTGCTCGGTAATTTCTTATGTAAGTGCTGTGGTTAACTGTTGAGGGTGCTTTGGCATGTTGTTGAGGATGCTTCAGAAGGGAGCAGCAGATTGTTTGACAGGAGCTGAATCTCAGGATATAAATAATCCTAATTTAGATTCCAAACCATCATAACTGGTCTGTTGAATCTGGCCCCACTTGCAGAAACTCACAACACCAATCCGCAAAAAGCTGAATGCGTATGAAGGAATTCTTGAAAGTGGGGGCCTCTTTAATTATAAATAATTGGCCAGGAGAGCAAACGTGTTTTTCTCCATAATAAAAGGAAATATTTCTTCAGCAATGTTTTTTTTTTTCTTTTGCTTTTGTTGCTGTGTGGCATTTGGCTTCTAGCAGAAAGCCCCTTGGTTTCAGCCAGGGAGAATTAATGTGGCATACCAATGACAGGACCCCAGGCACTAACCTTTAAAGGTTACCAAAGAGAGGGTGCCAACTTGACTTTTGCAAAGCTGAGTTTGTTTTCTACTCCAGCAAACAAATAAGAGGTGTTTCTCTAATCCATAGCCATCGGTGTACGTCTTTTGGCCCTGAAAAATTAATGGCATTGATTTTTTTTCACTCTCCTGTATGAAAGATGATCTGCTTTTCACTACTTGTGGCTTACAGTGCCCAGATTTTCAGAGGAGGTACTACAATTTCTCTCTCCCATTGATTATGTTGAAGGCGATTTGTACAATTTAATTTTGAAAAGCGGTTTCATACTTCACGTCTTATGAGACTAATTTCTGTGGAGACTCTTTTGTCCGGCTAATGAAATTTGCAATATCATTTACCCTCTATAACAGGGGGAAGCCTTCTGCACAAGTGATTGCCTACCACACACAAACACACACACACACACACACACACACACACACACACACACACACACACACACACACACACACACACACACACACACACACACACACACACACACACACACACACACACACACACACACACACACACTCTCACTCACTTTCATCAAGCTGGGAGTGGAATCAGTCTTCAGAATCTAATTAAGCCTCTAATGAAGAAAAATTACCCCTGATTTTCAGGGCACTGCTCTTTAGAATGGGCACACTCTGTTCCATTTTCAGGCAATCTGTTAGAGTGGTTGTGCCTGGCCATTGTGTGTGTCTTTCCAGTTCCTCCTGATGTGTTAATTTAATACTCCTACAGAGGCGGGGGCTGCACAAGTCACACAGGCGTATCTGTGTGTGTGCGGGGGGGCTCAAAGAAGGAAGCCTTGAATAGATTCCCCTCAAACCTAATTCAATGCATTTTCTTTGGAAGTGTCAGTCCATGTCAGTTTAGTACTGATTGCTGAGCCACTCTAGGGTAACTGGTGCAGTCCAATGATGTGATACCAGCATCACATCCAGTGAATGTTTATATTTATGTGGTGTATTGGGACCACAGCACCACATAAGTGTCTTTGCCATACAAACTATCTCAGGACTTTGTGCTTTACTTTTGTGTGATATTAAATTATGTTTTGTGGTTGAACGTTAAGCTGCACATACGTGCTACAAAATGAATGAAGGGCTTCATTGGAAGCATTGTTAGAAAATGGATCTCAGTAAGAATGGAAGTTTCCTAACAGCAAACCTGTTCTGAGAGAGTGCCAAAACAAAACATCTTTCCTTATTCTGAAAACCACCTGTTGGTCCAGGATACCACTGATTCTTTTGAGTCTCCCCTGTTATAGTGCTTAGGACCAATAATGCAATCTTTTTTCGCAGCCAAGTAGCAAAGCACAAAGGTAACAATTTTTTTTTTTAAGTATTGATTTCTTAAGATTAGGGATAACCAAGTACTTTCTCCACATTAGTTTATCCATACAGCAGAACAAAATGAAATTTATATGTAATGCAAAAAAATACATATTCTATTTTAAATTGCTTTCAGAAATAAAAACATAAACATAACACACAATATAATTATGATTACTGATGCTCTCATTCAAGATTTGTTACCATGGCAACAAAGTTTCAGCTTGGCACTGAAACTGCAAACTAGCGTCATGGAACATTGCATGAACCATATGCCATGTGGATATCTAAATGTGCACAGATTTTCACTAATGATCAGCACAGAGAGGGAGGAAGATGCAAAGAGTGGGCAAATAATAGGAATGAGAGTTTTATGCGCAGGGTCTTTCGGAGACACAAGCAACACAAACTCCTGGAATTCAGCGAGAGCCGCATGTGACAGTGATGGGGACATTGTTTTCGCTGGTGCTGTCATGTCTCTGACGGCTGCACGAAGGCCCGTACTGTTACCCCGCACAAAGCGGCTCGGAGCGGTCTCCGCTGGGATGTTGTTGTCGTGTCCGCTCGGGGTAAAAGCGGAGCCAAACATTTCTCTGGAGCTGTCGAGGAGCGTTGGAGACAGATGGCCATTGTGCGCACGCAGTGGCAGCCATCATTGGGACTCTGGGGGGGGGAACCCCTTCCTGACATAGCGGCCAGCATCGATATGCGAGCCACCACAGAGCCTGCCGTGAGGAACAAACGTGCCCTTCTTGGTCCGCACGTCTGTGACACAGAGAAGGGGTTGTGCGCCGCTACGCCGTCCGTGTGGTTCAGTCCGTTTGCGAAGGCACGGTAAGCGCCGCACGCTCTCTGGACAGCAGCACAGCCATACATTGTGCGCACGTCTCCAGCGTTTTGGCAGAACTCGCTCTATTTCTCCTCACAGCCCTGTCTGAGGTACACCGCTGATGACAAGCCATTGGGGGAGAGAACACATCTTTGTGCATGCTTGTCTCGTCTAGGTTTTTTTTTCCCCCCCTCTGAAAGGAAGCCCCACAGACATAGGTTTCCTTGTCTTTTTTTCCCTCTGTCGAACTGGATTGAGCCTGAAGCTGTGCTCTGTTTTGTTGTTGTTTTTTTTTTCTCCCTCCGCGGCTGACCTCTGGCCCCTTGTTTTCTTTTGGTACGGCCACCACAAACCCCATCCTGTCCCAGCCTCTCGGGGGCAGCCGGCGACATTTCTCCTCTGCTGACTGTTGCTGTGCTGTCGTTGCAGCCCGACGCCTCTTTGGGGACCGCAGTTAGCCAAGCCCCGAACGAGAACGCCGCACTCAGGAACCCGGACAGAGAAGGATGTGGAGACCAGGATAGTTCCTCCTCGTCGAGCCGCACTGCCGTAGGAGTTCCTGCAGGTCCCAAAAAGATGGAGGTAAGAGATGAACTCGCCCCTTCTTAAGTGTGCTTGCTTCTCATGGCTGTACATGTCCTCCCTCCTGGGTTTGTCTTTGGGGAGAATGTTTGGAGGGAGCACAGTTGCCTGAGGTTTGAATCTCACCACAGGACTAGTCCACTTGATGGGAAGGATAGTGGCGAGCTGTGAGAACTGCGTGAATGCGGTGCTCGGCCACCCCGACTTTGCGCTCCATCTCTGAGTCCAGCTCTGCCGGGGGAGCTTTGAACCCAGCGGGCTCCGTTCGGTAGCGTAAACACTGGATTTGTGTGACACAGACCAGAGGGGGAGAACATGGGCGCTTGCTCCAAGAGACAGCCTTTGCGCATGTTCTGGGGAGTCTGCCAGCGGCTCCAACACAGAAAGTAAATCAAACAGCTTCTCCATCCTCTAATCCAGGAAAGGTCCTCCTTTCGCAGGGAATTAAATATTTGAATGAGGAGTAGAGTGGATTGCCTGCTGTGGACAAATGAGGTAAAGCATGCCGTATTAGAGGTTATGTATACATCTTGTTTGAATACATGTTGCGAATAGGCATCTCGTGAAAGGGAAGTGCCATCTGAGTTCATTTCACTTACAAAGACATGTAAGTATTGTACTAAAGGGAATGTGGACATTGTCAATATATAGAGGGATTAAAGAGCATAATCACATGTTTAATGTCAATTAACTTAAATGTATTCTTTCAATTAACCATTAAGATAAAGACATTCCTCACTAAAAATGAAATTAAAGAAAAATTCATTCATTGTACATTGGAACATTTTTTTTCCTGCATTTTTCTGATTTCCTGCACAGAGCCCCGATTCATTAAGATGAAAAGGTTTCAGAAAAATGTTCATTTCCACATATTTGGGTTTGCATCTGAGGACAAACAGCTCCTCGAAGTATGGGAGGAATGCATCTCTGGCTATTCAGCAGTTTGGACAGGGAGGTTAAGTTCTGGCTGGTAGCTCCAGCATGTTTCAGCCTTGGTAAATATTTGAGGTTTGCATTAGGCTTATGGTGAGGTAAGGCATTCACAAACAAAGATTACAAACAGTTTAGTGGGATGGGGTGGGTAAATTGTGGTTTAGGTGGAACTGGAGGAAATGGGCAGGTGGGAGGTGTACAGTATTTTGGGGTCAGGTCAAAGCTGTAGCCAAAGTAGAATGTTTGTTGGATCTGTTGGGTGATTTTATTAAACTGGAGTACGCATTCAATTAACACCACAGTTGTGGACACACAAGGTTGGGCAGAGGTACAGCAAACATCATTTGTTGAATGGTTCAGTAAAAATATCAGAATTTGAGTGAAAAAAAAAAACTGTGGTCCGTGGGATAGACCTTAAGGACAGGCCAAACAAGGTTACCAATAGCTGGTAATATGGGAACATCAAGTGAGAAAAGGGGAGGAATGTAAATGTTTGCCTGCTATTTTTAACAGTACGTTCAGCTTTGGCACAAAAAGCAGGTGAATTTTTTCTCATGCGCTTGCAACAGATGTTCATGTTATATGCGCTTAGAAGGCATAAAGGCAGAGGAAGGTTTCAATAGCGGCAAGTCAAAACTAAGTGAAGTCCTCACATTACTGAATAAACAATATATTGTAACAAAATTTAACTAATATAACTGAAGGATTTGTGATCAACAGTAATTTTTTTGTTCTTGTGAAGAAACATTTATATATTTTCTATTGTGTAATATTGGTTTGGGTTTATTACAGCGGGGATACTTGAGACTCACTTGAAAGACCCTTGTGATACACAGGTAATCTTGATGTTTTTGTTGATCAGGGTATCAAGGAATATGCTGAGAGACACTGAGAAAAATTATGGAGCTTGTGTTTTTTGACATGCCGAGAAAATTGTAACTGGTTTCTTCGTATTTATACAGCAGACTCGGGGTAATCTGTCATCAGGAATGAGTGTGAATGGAATGTGCGGACGTGTACCATGAATGGCACACAGAATTGCTCAATGAGATTTGACCGAACGCAGCAACGCTCGGCTCACCCGTGCCCCTTGCTCATGTGAGAACTGCGCGCTGCTGTCCCGCTTGGTCTGAGCTTAATCTCCACGTAGCTGCGCCGCGGCGTGGTGGTGCCAGGTACGCTTTGCGGGCCTCGGCTCGGGACCCGCAGCGGAGGGTTCCCCTCCAGCGACTGGAGCGAGACGGCTGATGGGGAGTAATTGGCTCGGAGAGCCAGCAGAACGCCCGGGCTTTGTGCGCCCCGGCACAAATGAAGTCTGGTTCTCAGGGCAGATTATGAAGTCAGAAAGCCGCAGAGGCATGCGAAACTTCACAAGGGACAGTGTCGGCGGTGGGGGGGGCGAAGGGCAGTGTCATCGACGACAATGCCACCTACACAAAGCCTCCGTTGAGAGACACATCACGCCCAGGCAAACCCCAGTGACAAGTTATGGAAACATTTTACGTTTACCTATATTAAAAAAAAATTGCAAAGATAATTTCATGCGATTTTAAAAAATGTGGATAAAAACTTGATGAAACTGAATTTATTCTAGTCTTGTTTCTGCGGTCATGTACTGGATGCCTGTGTATTATTGTTGAGTTAAATAGGTTTGGTTTGATCCCATTCAGACAAAGCTCTCCTTATTAACTTCTGCCTTGAGGGTTAATGATAAGTCGGGGATTACAACCTCTACAAACTTCCAGCCAATCACAGCAGAGGAGGCCTGAAAACAAGATGAGGGCCAGTCCTCCCTTTCCTGGCTGAAGCGAAATTCCAAAAGTCTGCTTGAACTGAAGCTGTAGTATTTTATTGAAATGTTGAAATGTTGACACAGAGAAGGGGTTTTCGCTTATTGAAATGTTGATTTAAAATTACATATAACCTTTTTATTTATAAATAAATCATTTTTTGAGTGTGTGGCCTGGAGATTCTTAAGATATCATGGTAACTTAATGTCCTCAAATCACTATTCACTTATTGACAATCAAACTCCATAGTAACACTAGGTTTGAGTAATGGTTAGTTGGTTGAGGTTGCAAGCTTGTAAGCTTAAACTTGTATTATGTGTATTACTTGCAGTTTATTTTACCTGCAGTATCGCAATGTGTTTTGGAGTCTATGATCTAGTGACTGTGATGTATGTATGTATGTAAGTGTGTGTACTTGGCTTCCCTTAGTTTCTAGGCTGTCTAGTCAGGTTGCCCAAGTTAACTTCCAGTGGACTTGAATAGTGTTGTGGTCACACTCACTGGCTTGGGAGTGTTGTCGCTCATTCAACTTGAATGGACATGCTTCTGTTCTTTTGTGGTGAAAGTCTCTCTGGATGAGAGCGTCTGCTAAACGAATGTAATGTAATGTAATTTAATGTAATGTAAGTCTGTATATTTCCCGCTGGCGTGGAGTTGGACCAGACCTGTCGTTGTGGAGGCTCTGAGGTATCCCCGGCACCTCTGTCAGCGTCCAGCAGGTGTGCTCGTCAGTGTTGAGCGCATGATGGAGGGAGATGATTCCCTGTGTAAAATTTGACAGTGCTGTGTGATGCTTGGTCACCCACCCTGTTCGAGCGCAGTTGTGCCTCTCTGAAGATGATCACGGCCTAGCTGTGGCCCCTGACTGACTTCCTCGAAGGGCACTTTGACACTGAAGCAACAGTTCCCCCCAAAAAATACCACAACAAACACCAACCTTGCCTTGGTGTTGTTCAAAGTCAGGGCAGTGTGCCCTTCCACTCAACAAATTTAAGTAGATTTTAATATCATATGATATCTTGTCTTCATACCTCCTTTGCAAACTAATGAGCCAGCTACCTACCATTGTATCCAACAATGAAAATAAGCAGCACACAGAATTATTCAACTTTTTATTAGCCAGTGAAACAAGCTGATACAAGAGATGTCTGGTATGCACAAATCGGTAGGTGTCTGGGAACTTAACAAAGCTTTTAAATGAGCCTTTCTTGGCCAACCAGAGCCAGCTTTCATTAATTCATTGTTTTCTTTCAGACGAACTGAAATAGAAATTAGGACTATTGTCTCTGAACCATAGATGCTACTGAAATGCAGAAACGCAGAACTGGCTACACTAGCCACGGCAAAAAAGGCATTCATTCTCAACAGGAACTGCATTTGACTGCCTCAGGGGTGTGTATTACTGTATTACAGCACACATACAGTATTCAGGGCACACACAGTGGATGTGGTTGTCCTGGTGTTCGGAAAGCCCTGTGGATGACAGTGCCATGTTGTTTTAAAAAGCAGAACAGAGAGGGTAAATACAGAAATGCTGAGAGAAACTCAAAAAGAGCTCATTTTGTATCAAATGGCTTCCCTGCATCTTGTTGTGTTGGAGTGCTGCTTTTCGGCTTTCATCGGGCAAGTGTTATTATTAGTGCAGTGTGCCCAAAGGCAATGCTTACACACTCCAAAACTGGCCAACCTCAACCAGCACCAGTCTGCTGGGGGGGCATCAGCTGAGCACCCAAGCACCCGACAGCTCACCAGCAGGGACGCTGCGGAGTGCTGAATAAATGATTCAATTACATTTAGATTTTTTTCTCAGTCTACCACTGCGTTCAGAATCGACCGATTGCTCTCATAATTGATTGCTCATGTTTCTGCTAAAGTAAGCAGTGAAAAAATCGGACAGGGAGCTGCCGGTTCAGAATATTGATTTGCTCAGAGATGGAAAAAAGTAATTATGAAATGGACAGAAATGTGCCCTCGGTGGTTACTTTTAATGTGAGCTAAAATTCTCGTTGAGCCAATTATGAAAAGATTTCCCCAGCCACAGCTTTCTCCTTGGGAAATTTCAGACATGGCATTTAGCTTGTAACCCAAACAGACACTTGTCTCTATTGTTTTGTCGTGGTCGAGGGAATGTTTATTTACCTGCACTTAATCCTTGATGAGACAGCCAGATGCTGTTCCTTTTTGGGTGAGGGATTAGATGTTATGATCAGCACTAGATTCAAGTTCAGAGTTTTTATACTATTATTATTTTTTTCTTTATTTAACCAGGAAGCCTCTTGATTGAGAACCCCTTTTTCCAGAGACACGACAAGAAAGCAATGTGACATGACTTAGTCACAATATAAAAGACGCATATCAAGATAATACAAATAAGCATAAAAATCTCTTCAGTGCTTGCCTTAAAACCTATTACAAGTGTATAGTTTTTGTCTATGAAGATTTTAAATTCAGACAGTGATACAATTTCATCCACGATCCAATTTCATCCAGGCCAGGCAAACCTATGACCGTGCTTAACACGGTGCTCACCTCCTCACCCTTCACCCCTCCCTCTCTTGGAAGGTGGCTGGGCTTCAGTGCACCTGAAAACCCTCCACTGTGGAGCAAAGCATTCCTCTGTCACGGCACTTAAGCCTGCAAGTGCAGCTGGCCCGCTGCCCGGAAAGGACCAGGGCCCGCTGGCCTCTGCCTTCACACAAAGGCAATATGCAGAGCATGCAATGTACAGGGCTTTCATCACACTCACAGCGTTCTCTGGTTTGCTTCGGATGTGTAACAGACAAATGTAATCACTGTGCTTTTAGAAAGCTGTGGGTCAACTGTGGGTTAAAAACGGAGAAAAAAATCTGCTGCTTAAATGCTAGTTAGACTGATTAATTTCCCCTGCGGTGTGAAAGAGTAGAAATATGATTTAAGTCACTCATCATCTGTTATAAATTGCTATTCTAAATCTCTCTGTAAAATAATGCATTACATAAACCATTTGTCAAGGTGAACATGAAGTATGGATTTAATGAACATATTTCATAAATCTTTGGGTTAATGTGGTTTTTAACACCTTTGCCTATCTCAGTCATTGGTCATTATAAATGCAATAACTACTTGCGTTCTTTCCCCTGGTTTTCCATATGTTTGCTCTTTAATCCTTATTGCTTCCACCACCACCCTCATATCACACCTGCTATATATCACAAATTGCTGTGCTATAAGAAGGCTTACTGGTATGCATGCTGTAAGGATTATCGGCGCTATGGCACAGCTGGGTAAATCAACATCTGTCTGCATAAACTCTACGCTTGACCTTGGACTCATAACTCCAGCAAGATATCACCTCTCCAGCTGTTCACCAACGAGGCTCCTGGTAACGGATTTTGGCATGATTGCCCTTCTGTCAGTGCATCGGGGGAATGCATATTTTTAGGGTGAAAAACAAAAGTGATGTATAACTGCTGGTCTCTTCCGACATGATGGAACTTATTCTCGCTAGAAGCGAATGTTCAAAGCCCACGCTAAATATAGAGCCGGGTTTTTCCTGTTGAGAAGTTTAATAAAGGGGGGGGGGGGGGGTCCAGCCTGGCTCTGGGGACCACATCTGGTTCAGCTAGCAGATCTCAGGTCACTTTGAAAACTGATGCTACTAAGAGAAAAAAAAAATAAGGGGGTGGTGGGGATGGGGTTAGGGTTGTGTGAGGTGGGGTTATTTTACAGAAAGATGAAGTTCGGGGCCATTTTCCCAGGGACAGGGAAGAGTTGGCTCGAAGCCATTTTTTTTTTGGACTGAGAGAAATATCCGAGGGTTGTGAAAATGGATTTGGGCTGGAGAATCCGCCCCTTCTGGTTGTGGATCCATAGTGTATGTGGAAGTATGGGCCCTTGAAGGGTTCTCTGGGGTACACCTGTCAGCCACCACCATGAAAGATAAATCTTCGCAGAGGGACGCATCCATTCTAGCGTTGTACGGAATGTATTCCCCGTAGTGGGGCTTATATAATATCAGATGAGCCTTTCGGCTGCTCCACCATTTGCGAACAAATGTGCTTCGGGTTAGTTGTGCATGCCAAATAATAAAAAAAAAGAGAATGTTAAACGGATCGAGGAGGATCACAAGACCTCGCACGTCCCCTCCCCTTTTCAAGGGGCCTGTAAATAGACAGTCGGAAGAATTTTAGAAATGCAGAAAAAATCAACACACATGCTAATACCACAGACCGAATTATTCTGGCATGGCTCGGAGAGTATGGAAATGCATGCCGCGGTTTATGTAATCCCAAACAGATATTGTGCAACCTCCTGAGCGTTATTCCCCCCACAGCAAATACCTGCGTTTCTCATTCACCGCCTACATCTGATACGGTACAGCGCGGTCAACAGCATGGAAAAAATTGTTCAAATACCTACGTCCTGTTTTAGGTCCTGTGGACTGTGGTAATAATGGTGCTCCCTTTGCTGGTTTGAAATGATCTGAAACCATAAAGCTCGGAAATAATGAGACCATGGTTAGGATGGCTGGTTAAAACATAAACAAGAGGACATTTAGATTATTTTTCGGTGGGGGAAAAAAAGAAACTGACGTCTTTAGACATCCTGAGGAAAAACCCTCAGGAGGCGTTTAATGTACCTCAGATTGTTTTGATTTTGTTTTTTTCTCATTCAGAAGTATGCAATTTTCTTTTTAGGCCCAGTGGACATTAAACAACATAATAAGAAAGGAGGAAAATAACAGCAGCAACCACAACAATAAAAGCAGTCACTTGTCATTGAGGGGAAACTTGTCAGAGTGAGACCATCGCAGGTTTCCTCCGCTGTTGTTTGGCCCCTCAAGACGTAACAGAATGTACCCTCCATAATTACAATCATTCTCACTGTCCACTGGCCAAGTCCAAGCCATTCTCCCCATGGCAACAGTGGGCCGTTTTGTTCTGGATCATTTGAAACGTGCCATTGGTTCTCCACGTGTCCCCGCCCCTCATTCCCCCTGTTCTCCTGATCCTGTGTTCTGGTCTGGTTACTCCCCTGAGTGGAGGTGGTAAGTGGTGTGCGCACAGAGTTTTCGGGTTGACTTGCCAGTGACTTTAGAAGAGCTTCTCTCTCTTTGGTGGCACCCTACAACGAACCCCCCCCCCCACCCCACCCCCCCTCTGAGGGACCGTGACAGACTCAGCAACATCAGTGCTCAAGGAGAAGAGCCCCTTGAAGGCACTGAATTTAGTGAAGTGACTTTTTGAAGTGCTGTTGTGTCCTCTGTGTTCTGCTTGCTGAAGCAGTGGCAGGACAGAAGTGATGTTTAAAGAGCGTTTTATCCCCCCTCAGAAATGCCCCAAAATTCATTGGCCAGCTGTGTGCAGTAGAATGAGTTTGAGGCACAAAGACACAGGAAAAAAAGCGATGCGGAATGTTGTTTGTCTGTGGTTCGACATAGCTTACCACTAGAGTCTAGTGAATAGACTGATCCTACATCACAGTGCTATGAAATGCATAGCTTGAGATGTACTTCATTTGTCATGTCATCAACAGCAGCAATCATAATGTTGTGGTTAATGTAAAACAAAATATCTTTCATGGTAAGTGGCCTTCTGAGCCAGTACTCGCCTTATGAAAGTAGCTTCTTCTGTCCTGATTTAGTCATATATTGACCAGGAAATCCAGACTGTCTGATTTTAAAATGTGATCACCCTGTCAGCATACTTTAAAATAAAGATAAGGCCTGTTTTGAAATTAGGCTTTAAGTTACTTTTCTTAAGATCATCTGGAAGTTCCTGAAGCTCATAAAGCCGAGTGAAATGACTTCATTCCTCTGAACTGCTATAGGAGCATATGCGTGTGTTTTTTAAAGATTTCCAGCTCAGTTCCATTTCACCTCAGTTGAATTCAGTCTGGTGAGTTAAATTAGAATCTTTCTCTTAATATACAAAGGGAAATGAGGTAACAATAAATATAAATTGCGTATCTATGCAGACAGTATTTTTTACAGATTTGGATTTTGAAATACTGAAAGAGAACTACATTTATTGTCTTGGATTTTCATGGTCAAAGTAAAAAAAAACAAACAAAAACAAAGTTTATAATTAATTTTTGAGAGGCAAACTGTAGAGAAGAATTATGTACATAAATCATAATTAGATTTCTCCCATTACTGAGAGAATGGAAATATTTTAGTTGCTTCGTTAAACACATGGCTGCATTGTCAGGCTGTCCCACACAGTAAATCATCTCAGCTCCCTTCATTAAAACTGATTTAATTTAAAATCTACATTTGCAGTGCGTCTGAACCCTGAAGAAGAGTGTTCTTGCTCTCTTGATTTAATTATCTCTGTCTGTCTGGCATTCAACTCTCCTCTCACAAGTTCTTTCTCTCTCACACACACACACACACACACACACACACCATCTTTTTCATTCTCTTTTTTGCATTTTCTGCTTCCTGAATTTTACTTGCAGTGTCATTTCGTGTGATAAGCAGCAGACAGAGGAAGATACCAGGTTTGCATTCCTGCAGCCCAACCATTAAATTGCCATGTACCTGTCTGTTAACATTCTCTATCCGTTGTTTGTGTAGCTGAGGTGCTGAGCCACTACAGGTGTTTTGCATGTGTTTGAGGCCTGGTGTCACAGGCTGATGGAGGACAGGTTGTATTACTCTCACTGAGTTTGACCACTCTGGTGACTGCATTGTGAACCCTCAGAGGTGCTCCTCTCATAGGTTTTGCAGGGCAGAAATAAATACCCCACACAGACCTGATCCCCCGTATCTAAACATCCTTTTCATTGTTATTTATGGAGGTGTGTACGCTGCCATATTCCCACCCGATATTTCTTTCACTGCATTGAAATGGTGGCCAAAAGCAACCGCTCATGTAACATGTGACATGTCTTGAGTGATTCCTGTCACATTTATTAACCTGACGGTCACCATGGAGACTGGGCTGGGATTCAGCCAGAGCACAGAGAGATGCTGATGCAGGTCATTTCCCCCTCGTTATTTTATCAGGTCACTTAAATTCATGGGCAGCTGTTGTGATTTCCCTGCTTTGTAACCCACATAACTGTAAAGTCTGCCATTAGATTCTGTGGTGGGCCAGCATTGTACCCTTGAGCAAGGTACTTGATGTGAAACGCTGCAGTAAATATCTAGCTGTATCAATGGATGATATGCGAACTATGTGAGGCACTCCGGAGAAGACTACCAGCAAAGCAAGTAAATAATGCACAGCTTGGGTCTGTGATTCAACAATGCCTATAGTGTGTTTGATTCTGGACCACCAGAAGGGAGTTGGGGTTTGGGGGTGGGTGGGAGGTCCTTATTTCTCAAAGTCTTATTTCACAGCTTCCTCTCTGTTCTAATGGGGGTCATGCACTGATCCAGAGAGGCTGAATATGTTTATCGCTGTTTCATATTCATAAAAGCAGAAAATTACACAAGCTCCTTCCCCCCCTTGGAGAAAATGTAATGCAGCATGTGTTCGATGGTTGGAATGTCCCGTTACGAGGAACAACCTCCAACATTAATCCTGCCTTTGAACTCCGTGACCAGAGCACATAGACATGTAATGAAATTCTACTCTTCTGTGCTAAATCTCACAGTCAATAAACAAGAATAAGCTGGTAATGACATCCATCACTACCCTCCGTACTTCTCTCAGAAGGCTCCTGTTCCTGAACCTGTTATTCAGAGCGCTGAAAGGACGAGGAGTGCACGGCTTTAGGAACGTAGAGACGGCAGATTAACGTCAAATATGAAACGCACACAAACCACTCCCCTTTACTTATTTCGTCCTTTCATCCCTCCATCTCTCTCATTCACACATTTCTCATTTGTCAAATATCTGTACATAAAGTGAGTGACAGAGAGGAATACGCCTAAGAGGATCAGTTAGGCAAACGAAGCACCACCCTCTGATCTCCGATGTCTCGTGTCCGTTTTGCTTGCCCCATTGTTGTCTTGTTCTGCCCCAGACTGTACACTCATGGCTCCTGAGGACATGACAGGAGTCCCTTCAACCTCTCTTACATTTGCTCTCTGCGTTGGCCTGAACATCACTGATATGCAGCATCACGACTTACATTTGACCACTTATTTCCAGGAATTTATCTTGATCACTGTTTGTAAGAAGCTGGGGAATGCTTGTTTCTCATTTTGTCTTGCATGTTTTATTCTGTTTTGTTTTTTTGTTTTTTTTTTTGCTCTATACCTCTAAACTCCTCACTTTCATTCATTCGGGTTTTTGAGCTTGTAAAAGCAAAATATCACAGCCTGACAAAGAAGGATGGGTAACCCAAAGTCAAAGCCATGGTCCCAATGAGATCTTCTGTTCTGCTGTTCTCAGACCAGCCAATATAGGCCAGGGCAGAAAAGTACTGCTGACTTTTCAAGGGTGTGTTAGACTGATGGGGGACATCCAAGACAAACACAATGTATCTGGGACTTGTTCATGCAGGTTACAGAAATCAGATGTTAGAGCTAGCTGAACATGAAAAGGGTAAGAGTGTAAGAAAAGAGCAGAATTAGAGTAGATACAGAGTAACCAGTGTGTCCTCTTAATTCAAATGAAGAATAACCACAGCATCATAGTGTGGACAGGTGCTCAAAAAATAAATCCCAGATTATAGACATACCCCAGGGCTTTTGTGCTGCTGAGTGTATTTTCAGCAAAGGTGTGAGCAATATAATCAGCACCAATGAAACCATCTGGAGAGGGCAATCATAGTAAAGCTTCACAGGAAAAGGGCCAAAGCAAGTGAAAGGTGAAGTTGTGATTTCCCCGTTGTGGATTTGTGGAAAGGAAGAGCAAATAAATAAAGGTGTAAATCTCTCGAGGTGGCAAAATGTGCACTCAAACTTGCCCCTGTGTTTGCCCTCAAAATCAGGCCCTTCTCTGATGGTATCTTTTTTTGTAAAATACCTCTCTGAAGTTTTGTTTTTTATGGCACTTCTCGTGTTCTTTCATTTTCATATTACATATTTATTTTGTATGAGTTGAATTTTGTTGGATGTGAGGTGATTGAGAACGTCCAGCTTGTGGTGTTGGGACATAGTTACTGGTAACGCTGTAAGGTCTGGGTTTATTATTTCACAGACGGAATGGAATACAGTGTGCTTAGTACTGGGTTAATGGCTGCTCATCTCCCGCAGTGAGAAGGTGAATGTCAGATGGGATGGATCATTTGATTTGATGGCAGACATGTTCAGGGAACAAATGGAGACCTCTCCCAGCTGCAAAAAAGCAGCAACTGTTATGGGTGACCTGAAATACTGCCTTTTGAGGAGTCAATATCCTTACATCAGATGTGGCACTGCAGCGTGTGAACTCAATGTATAAGCGATTCTGCTTAAAGTGATATGTACCTTGCCAGATCATGAGCTGTGCGAGAAGGCAGGTTTACTGAACCAGATGGTTGTTGCACTGTTTAATGAGAATAACGAAAATGACTGGAGACAAGGAGAGCAATACAAAGGACAGAGAAGAAGAAGAAGGAGGAGAAAGGATATGAGCAGAAAAGCGAGATTCTGGAGGATTCCTTTTGGAATGTTAAACATGACCTCCTTTCTTTAAACAAGTAGCACTTGTACTTTTGGAAAGGCTGAGGGCACTTTAAATCATTTCAGCTGACCTGAAAGGCCCATCAGGATCCTGCTTGTAAGTTATGGCCGCCATTGATGGCCTTTTTGTTGAAGGGAGGGGGGATATCCTCTCGTCCTGAAATCATGAATGTTGGTCGTGTTCTCTTCCAAGGACTCAGTTTGGACTCAGTAACCCTTCCTGTATAGTAATGACTCATTTGTGTGTCCATTGATCGGAACCTTAAGGTTCTGCCCCAGAGCTTGCTGGGAAAATCAATAGCTCATGTCCACTTGAGTTAGATAGCAAGGTGTTCCCTGCAGGTGCAGATATCAAGCACTTCTCAGGCCTGGGAAATCTCTGTCACTAGTGTACTGTGTTCACTGCTGGGTTATTTTTCCCTTTAGTTCCAACAAACATGTCTGTAATCCCGTTTTAAAGGATGCCTTTGTTTTTTTTTCCTTGAGGAAATAAAGTGTTTGGTTTGATACACCCAGGCTTTCCAAATCCACTGAAGATTTGTGATTGGTGTCTCTAACTAAACATTTTCCTAGAGGTTCAAGATTTTCAATATTTTTTTTGACATTTTCTAGAAAATACAGATTCCTAATTACTATTGGATATGCATGTCAAATGATGATACCAACTACAGTATTAATGAACCGTTGATGAACTACCTATATATGAGCTACATATATTATATGTGAACTACATGTGAACTACTAATGATTTGGCAGAGTGCAGTAATGGGTACATTTTAATCTGAGCTGTTTCTGTTTCTGGCAAATTATTTTCTACACATCCTTACAGAGCTGACATTTTCTCTTACACCTTATCAATACAGATTTCACTACACAGTATACAATAGATTCTGACTATGTTTGTCCTGTATAATAAATGCAACAATCCTCTCATCCAGGGTTTCAGTCACGTGAAAGGGATGTGACTGCAGATTTATTTTAGTCATTTGGATGACAAGAGTTAGCCATGTCAGGGTGCAGTACTATGACGTAGTGGTAACGAACAGGGCTCATAACTGAAAGGTTGCCTGGTTCAATTCTCTGTTGGGGCATTTGCTGTTGTATCCTTGGGCAAGGTACTTAACCCACACTTGCCCCACTAACTATATAGCTGTATAAATGGACAAAATTGTGAACTATGTAAGTCACTATGGATAAGAGCATCTGCTAAATGACAGTAACGTAATGTCAGTTACGGTGCATTGTGTGACCGGGCTCTTTGTTTTTTTCCTCATAGGTGGCTGCGAAGATGAGCAATGAACGAGCAGGTAAGCCGATCCTGTGTTGTTTTTATAAGCGTGCATTGCTGCCCTGTGACTGCTCATGAGGAAGTGTCTTACACACACGTTACTCACACGGCTCCGGAGCCGTGATGAACCCGTTTGGAATTCAGACGAGGTCAGAGTGACAGAGAATCCATTTTCCGATGCTCCCGCTTAGATGTGCCGCTCCTATTGTGCTTTGTTATGATGATTATGAAGAGATGATCTCAGAAACGCTTCATGTGGAAGTGCCCTTAGGCAGTGCCATAAACAAGCTTTGAAAGTTGTTGGAGGTCACATTTATTATGCATATTTCACTACGGACATTACCAAAATTCTGCAAATTGTTACTTTAATGGTGCACTTGCAGTATTAATTGTTCTATTTATTGTCTTGTGTTTTATGTTTATTTTGTGAAGCTCTGTTCCCAACATTCTTGACTTTTAGGAACCTTTTTAGATCATTTTTGGATCAATAAAGTACTATCTATCTATACATGTAACTTCCTACTTAGACACATTTGCACCATTTGGCACTCCTATGGATGCGTGAGCAACATTGTGTGTTTTTGTAATAATAATAATTGAAAACATTAAGTCCTGGAGTGATGTTCAGACGGGCAGCGGCCTCATCGCACACGCACAGGAATGGGCCGAGAGGAGCCACTTAGCGCACCAGCGCAAACAGCCCGCCTGTCTGAGCTGAGGCATTGCTCACCTCTCCTCACAGAGTCCATTATCATGTAAATCTGCCACAGTCGGCCGCGGCAGGAAGAGATTCCTCAACAAGGGGAGGCACTGTGCCGAGCACTGTCAGGTTCAAACATTGCACTTCCCCTCTGGATGTCAGAGGGAGCTTCTGTTCGCTTAGCGGAATCAGTCCATCAAAGGGGAAACAATAAGGACAGCATTGTGCACCAAGGACATGAAAGACAGACACACAGCTTCTTCTTTCCTTTTATTAATCTCACATCCCCTGTGTAAATTTGTTCCGTGATGAAGAGAGTCTGATGTACAGTGCCAGTCAAAAGTTTGGACACACCTGATTAAGATAATGGGAAACATGCATTCAGATACATTTTGATCTGAAGACTTGCGCTTAAATGCTTGCACTTCGTTTTCTCAGACAAATATAAATACTGAAGTTTATGCCCATGTATGAATTTCTTTCCAAAAAATGTATTTTTAAAATATGCTACTTTGCTACTTTGAAGAAACTAAAATATAAGATAAGTTTAATAAGCTGCATAAGCACTTTTTTGGTCCCTACATAATTCCATTTGTGTTATTTCACAGTTTTTATGTCTTTACTATAATTCTAAATGAGGGAAATAGTAAAAAGAAAGAATAAAACTTGCGTCCAAGGTTTTTACTGGTACTGTATCTCTGCATTTCCTGTTGATGCTGCTCTCCTTTGTGCTGGGGTGGTATTGCTCCAGCCGTAGGAACCGCAAGCACAAATATGTCACTGTTCCTGCGTGCTGGGTTTTATTACCCTGGCCTCAGACATTGTCACTGTGAGTAACAGGGACAGGTGTCTCAAGAATGTCACTTAAGTGCTGTCAGGGGACTGCCACAGCAGACAGGCCCCTTGTTTTAGTGGTCCCCCTTATTTTTAATGGGTGGCTCAGTGGGGCGCAGTGCAAATTAGGAGGTGTGCCGGATCATTGTTACTGATTTTTTTTTTTTTTTTTTTTTTTCTGTGGGGAAATATTTGGCCTGGCGTGATGTGGCCCTGGGGACAGCCTGGGGGGGATTTGGGGGGTATGCCACTTCAGAGCTCAGGTTGCACTCTCACATGACCTCTGGCGGAACATGGTCAGGCGAGTGCTCTCCGCTATGAGAGAATTCCGTCCACATTCACAGGCATTCCGCTGCCATGACCATGTGGCTGTGTGGTCTGGATTTATGAAATGGTTAATGAGTACTGACTTTGATTTCTGTCAGATAAGTGCGACTGACACATTATTTAATGGTGGACCCTTGAACAGTGGAGATTCATCTGTTTTTTGTTGATATTGCTTATTCATGACCTTTTTGTATGAAAAAAATCTCATAATTGAAGTGAGAAAAGATCGCTTATTTGTAATTTCCATAGTTTATCAGTTTTTTTGATGTTACTCCTTTCTGAGTTTCATTTTCTAAATATATATCTGTGTACATCATGTACCTGAGTGTTGCAGTATTTGAGGTTACAGCTCATTGCGCCTCTTGTGTGGGGGGGAAATTGACCATCCCAGTTGTGTTTAAGGGATCAGAAATTCGTTATTTCATAATTCGCCTGTCGTTATTCTGTCAGAGAGCTTTCTGGCAGAGGGAGGACAGGCTCAACTCAGTGTCAATGTCAATTACATTTGGATGAAAGCTTGAGCCATCACAGGAGCTTGCCACATGTCTTGAATAGAAAACCCGTAATAATAATGATGATGATTCAATAAAAGAGATGGAGTTGGCAGAGTCTGACGTGCACAAGGCATAAAACGGTATGAAAGATATAACAACCCCTGATCATATTTTATGCCTGTACCTTAGAGACCTCCCTTACGGCTGGACCATATGGCTTTCAGGCAATATAACGTAATGTTGCTGCTTACCTCATTATGACATCATACACCAGAGAGAGGAAATGGATTCTTTACCACCATATCCCAGACACTTGAGATAGAGCCTCTTGAGGGCCTTGGGTCAGTATGCAGTCAACTTGCACATTCGTCTCAGTCCTCACCTGATGTAGCCCGATGACCTCAGGACAGAGAGAGGACCCTCAGAGGTACAGGTTATAAATCTGATGAGCCTTGCGAAGGGTTGCTTTTGCGTCTGGCAAAGGTAGTATGTGGCAGAGGTATATTAAATTCAGCAGTGCTATGACTTAAGTGGGTTCCAGGAATGCACCCTCAAAAGCTTCCTTAACTGTTCTGATACACAGGATAGCTTGCAGTGTGCACAACTTGTGGTGAATACTGGGTTGTGGCTTTGTTTCCTCGTCCCTTATACTGGCAATAAAAATGCCGTTCCACTTTCTCAGTTTTTTTACGCTTTTGCTAATTCTCCAAGTGCCATTAAGTTTTTATTTACTCACTCCTCACTATGTGCAATTTTCACTTTCAGCTTTGCTTTTTTTAAAAAATGAGAAAAAAAGTTAAAGTATGCTTAAGGTATTCCGCGACGCATGATGGTCTTTGCATTAGCAATGTGGAAGATGGTTAATTGCTTGTAGGGCTGAGAGATAACGTACAGGACACTATGTTTTGAGATGGATTGTTCTGCTTATGTAAGAAACTGAATCAGTTGTCTGATGTGTTGAATTTAACACACACTTTAATAGGTGCTGTATAATTCTGGGTCACTCAGCTCAAATATCAAAACAGCAGAAACCACACAAACTCAATGCAAGCCTGCCAAGTCATGTGTTTCTCTATATTGTAACGGGACCGTAAAATAAGAAGACCCTGACCGAAGGACCAGAAGCGGAGCTTACCCGCTGCTTTCGGTTTTATTGGCTGATTCTCGTGGTTGGCGTCATCTCGCTGGGTAATTAAAGCTGAAGTTTCACTTTGATTTACGCCCTGTCTCGGAGTGGTTAAAAGGGTGCCGCGTCCTCTGTGTTCCCTTTTTTCCTGATGAGGAAATTTTTCCTCTGTTTTTTTTTTTATTTTTTTTATGACAGCTAGAATGAATGTCACTTTCCATTTGACTTGAAAAGCTTGTAAGATGCACATAGCGCCGGTCTTTTTGAATGGTTGCCAGATTTTTTTTATTTTCAGCAGGGCACAGTATATGATACTAAAACTAAAGCTCATTCCTGGGGTCGCACTGAATGCTATTTGCTGTCACTAAATCCCCGGCTGAAGTCTCTTGAGGTTAACTGTTTTCTGTCTTTTATTGCTTTTACTGTCTTGAGATGAAACATTTATGACATCTGTCCAAGATTGTTATCATAATTAGAGGGAAGTTTTCATTGTCCCTTTCTTTTACTTTTACTTACCACAGAGAACCATTCAGTGAATTTCCTGTTCTCTTTTCATTTAGGACCTACAGCACCACCATTCTCATTCCATCATTTCAGTTAAATAATGGAGCATAGCTCATATTAAATATAACCCATCTTAAAAATGCATCAATGTTTAGATTCTGATTAAACTATGCTCCTTGGGAGTGCTTTCTTTTTTAATCTCTCACATGCGGTTTAGCTTTCCCTCAGTTTCTCTGTCACTGAACATAACGCCATTCCTTTTTTATACCTTTACATCGGGTCTGGCGATACATTTTTTTTTCCATGGCTTCAGGATGGCTTCAAATGTCAATATTATTACGTGAGGGTGAACAGCTCAAATTGTTCACCTCAAATTAATAGGAGAAACCTGATCAGACACGGGGTGTCAAATTCAGTGACCATCTTGAACCCAGTGTTGACTTGGCCGTTTGCAAAGTATGCTAAGTAAACAATTGAAAGGTGACACAGTAGTCCCTGCAGAGTAACCACTGAAAAACAAGACTGGCGCAATATGACACTGCCAGCAAATGCTGGCATGTAGGGGTTAGGAGGTTTAGCGTGGGGACATTATTCATACCATTGTTTAGTCCTGGGACTTGAGGAGAGATTAAGTCAAATGGGGTTGAGTGTGATGAGACGTTATTTTCTTGAGTACAGAATGTAACAGAGCTGTCCTGAGCTTTGATTGGGTCTGACTGCAAAAGGCCAAATGGACTGACCTCCACTGATGGGTCTACTTGACCTGATACCACACACACACACACACACGCACACAGGAACTCATAAACAATACAACTCTTGCATTGTAGCATTTGAATCCAAAATCCTAGTGCCCTTTTTACGGCTCTCCACTTAAACATTTCTACATTTATTCTGCAGTTAATATTCCAAAAACAATGTTGATGTATCTGTTCAAGCACAACGTAGCCATGAACATCATTTACCAGTGACCATACCATTGCATTTTTTTACAGTTATGATTTTATTAAAGATACGTCAGTCATGAGACTATTTCTGGACTGTATGCATCCACAATATTTTCAGGGCACAATGTCTTTGGTGTTGTCCTTCATATTTTAAGGCGTGAATTCTGCAGAATGGTTATGTGTCAAGGTCCAGTAACAGTCTGATACCATGCTCCCCGTTTTTGTCAGGGCCCACCCTGGAGTGACTTCATTCAGAGCGTCACTCTCACGGTCTCATAGTCAGAGTATGTTACAGAAAAAATGAAATAAGCAGGTGGTGGTTTATTTTGCCTTTCACTGAACGCGAGTATGATAACCGTTTTGGTGACCACACTGAGTGAGCACTCCGTAGCAGAGCTTCAGAAAACCTGCTAGGTTAGCAGATGTATGGGAGGTGTTTGATCTGTTTTCTGAACAAAGGTGAGATTTTAGCGAATGCTTTTTGTGCTGTACTCATTTAAGTGAAAGAGAGGGGGTGGTTTATATAACCAACAGTGATAAGATAAGCATCCCTTTTGGCACATGCAGTGTACTTCTGAACACAAAGATACCTGAGAATATTATAGGGCATTTCACAAAATGGAACCAGACACACATTACAGACAAACAAATGTATTTCTGCCAGTTCTGTGGCATTGCGGTTAGACGGTGTGCCTTGACCTCGCAATGTTGAAGGTCTAGTTGTCTGTTAGCTGAGTCATACCAAGGACTCTGTATGAAGAATGGCACCCACAGTCTCTCTGCTTGGCTCTTAGCGTTATGGATTTAAATGATAGGGCTGTAACAGGCTGGTGCAGTGAATCTAATTACACATCACGGTGCTTCGTGCTGTGAGCTATCTCTCTGCTCATTTAAATGCATTACTCTGCTTTACTCTACTCCACAATTCATTCCTGCCCCAGAGACATGAAAAGCGGTTTCCTATTATTGAAATGTGTGACGTATGTTGTCAGCGCTGATTGCATTCACTTTGTGAGAAAGACAATTCATCCAGTGTCCTTCAGAATGCAAGCAGTTATCAGTTGTTGTTTTTTTTATATAATATATAATAATATATTCATATGCTTACTGGTATCAGTGGGCTCTTCTCATTGGTGTACTATACTCTAAATAAAATTATCTTATGACATATGGGGTGAATGCTGATTATGCTCACGTCCTAAGAAAAATATAACTGGGACATTTCAATATGCTTCCTGTTTTTGCCCCTTACTGAATTGAAGTATATTGTGTCTTATTGAGATATATGTTATTCAGTCCACAATGTCTTGTAAATTTAATTAAGAAATCTACTGCAATAGATCAAAACATCAATAATGTGCATATTTTAAAATATGTACATATTTTAATATATAGGGCAGCAATGTGGTTTAGTGGTAAGGAGCAGGGCTCATGACTGAGAGATTTGATTCCCTGCTGGGGCACTGCTGTTGTACCCTTGGGCGAGGTACTTATCCAACAATTACCTCAGTAAATATCCATCTGCATAAATGGATGAAATTGTAACCTGTGTAAGTTGCTCTGGATGAAGTCGTCTGCTAAATGACAATAATGTAATGTAATACTGATTCAGCAAATTAATATACTATCAATACACAATTTTATGGATGGGTCTATGCATACAGTGTATGGTGTGTGATTAGCAGAGCTTGCAAGGGGCATTTGTCTGTAGGTGCTGATTTGCTGGTTACACTGTTCACTCTTGTTATGCCCACCTCCTAAAGTAGTGCCAATCTCCCTGTAGAAATTTCACACAAATTTCACCAAGATCTGCTGTAGTTTTAAGATTTCTAGAATAAGGTCACTGAGTTTATAGGACCCCATCCAATAAATGCCGCTACCATTTCATGCTGATCCATGGATTCTGAGTACTGCTAGATGAAGGAGGCATTGATTAAGGCACTTCCTCTGCCTTCTCCAGCAAATGCATAATCCCAGCCACGTCATTGGGGACTGGACAACTGGGCCGACCCAGGCCCGCTCTGGGCAGTCGTACTGACTTAACCATTTCAGAACTTCCTGTTCTCCTCATCCAAAAAGAGGCCAGGCATTTATGGAAAAACACTGAACCCTTCTGCCCTGCTGGATTGTTTTTTTTTCCTGCGTTGTTTGTTTGTTTTTTTCTCTACTGACAGAAGCCGAACTCAACGCCCCCTTCCCAAAACCTTGTATGAACAGGCGGTGGGAGAATTTGGTTTGTTTAAGGAAGAAAAAAAATGGATGCAAATATGTAACCTTTCCTCCTACTTCAGCTTATTTTTAGAATCTTTTTTTTTTTTTGCATGTTGCAAAGTCTTGCAGCATCACTGAACCTTCCAGTCAGCTTGCACCCTCTTTCCTGCACTTACAGGTATAACTCCGTAGAGATGATGCTCACTTGTGGAATTGTGGGAAAATGAAACAGCCTTTCGCCGGGTTAAGCTCCGGCAAAAAAAGACAGAGGTATTTACCGCTGAATGTCCTCCAGCCTTCTTCCAGAGAGGCCCCTTGAGTTAATGATTTGGTGGTAATTTAGCATTCTGAGGCTGAGGTGTCTGTGCTGCGCTAAGCGTTTGGCAGAGACAGTGACAGGTAGGAGCGCTCCATTTATCTGTCCAGACTGCTAATGCTGCCTGTCGGAGACTGTCGCTCAAGGACAAATAGTGGCCCTGTCAAAGGATTCTGCTAAATGGAGCTAATTAGAAACAATAAAATGGTGCCAGACATGACATTGACGCAGGAAATAGGGGTAGGGGTGGGTGGGGGGGTGTGTGTTTATGAAACACGGTCACGGCGCTTATTGGAGATAGCCTCCCTTAAGAGCTGTGTCCTCCAGACATCTGCTCAAAACCTGTTGTATCAATCATTGCCAAAAGGGTTCTTTTTTCGGCGTTCACCTTGCCAGATCTGGGCTCTCGTAAAAAAGGCTGGCGTGACTAGGGACTCAAGTGCGGCGGTGTCCCAGAACTGTCAGCGGCAGGACGGGGGACAAAGACAGGAACGACGTCCCTAAGCAGTGTGACCCGGATTACTCGCAGTCAGCAGCAGCCCTCCCAACCCCACGCCCCCATGAAAAAAATCCCTCCTCACTGTACTTAACATTCACACCTCACACACACACATTTTTCACCCACGGATTAGAAAAGCTCACATTTGCAGAGATACAGGCCATTTGCAGACTCTGTGTTCTGGTTTATTGTTTTAAAGCTGCAAGCAGCCTTCTCTGAGAACATTGTGTGAGCACGTTTTGACCTCTTCAGCTGCACAGCATCTGATTTTCAGGGCATTTCATGTTTTTAAAATATGTTTTCTGGACTCCTTCAGCTTCAGAAATCCCAAGCTTTTGTGGTGCTAAAAGGAGAGAAAACTCGTTTAAAACAGCCTTCAATGTGAGCCACTGCAAAGGTGACCAACCCCAAAATCTGGTCCACCTCCCCCAGCCAGGAGAATTTAATTCCGCAAAAGACTACTGTGAGATTTTGTTTCAGTGCTTTTCCCTGCATATTAATATGCAATAATGTTAACATTTTTGCAGATGCTTCAAAGCTTATCTCTGGCCTCATTGATTCCTGCCTCAGCTTTATCCAGGCCATCCCGTGTTGCATCCCACAGCATTGATGTGGGATTCAATTACCAATTGTCTTTAACTTTGACCCTCAAAGAACTGTAAGCATTAATATTTTTGATCCTGGGATTTAAATGCGAGCCAAAGTTCAGGATGAAATTTGATTGTGTGACACTTTTCTTTTTTTTTTTGCCAGCTGGTCAACACTGGGTGTGCGTCCTCCATCTCTTTATTCTCAGAGCTCGTGAAAGTGAAATGTTGAAATTGTCATTGGGGTTCGGATGGGGGAAGTCATCCCTCTGGTTTTGCCCTGTGCACGGCTTCTCAACTAAAGTCACTCTCGGCCAACTACTGTGTTTTGCATCTTTACCCTGGGCCAGGAAGTGGAAAATCAGAAAGTGTTTTTTCCATGCAAGTGTCCACCAGCACGTTTCCATGTCCTTGGGACACACACTCTTGGATCAGCTTGCTTGTGTGCATGTGTGTGCGTGTGTGTGTGTGTGTGTGAGAGAGAGAGAGAGAGAGAGAGAGAGAGAGAGAATGGATGTACATGCCTATATGAGGAGCCAGATGTTGTGTTCCCCATATGTTTGTATGCGCATTTTCAAAGATGGCCTTTAATAGTTTTTTTTCCGCTGCATCTAGCTTTTCCTTTTGTGCTGAAAATAGAACCAAATGTAATTAATTCCATCCAGCTGACCTTTTTGTTTATTAGAAATATGGAATGGAGTCATGCTCCATTGGGGTTCATTTAGCTAATGTATATCGAACAAATGATCCCTTGCTGAGGGCTGTATTTAAAACAGCAGATTAATTGAGAATAATGAGGAGCGATATTTTCGAAAGCATTTGCCAAGCATTTGTCCTCCAGGACTCCCACATTATGAATTGGTCAATGTAATCATTCATCTTTGTGTGAAGCGACCCTTTGTCAGCTCAGTGCAGTATGTACAGTTCTGTAAATCGTGTTCCATGACACCAGTGACGCATCCATTGATGTTATATAACGTCTAAGGCTGGTAGTGCGGTTCAGTATTTTTATCTTTCTCTGTACAATCCCCTTATAGTTTCCCAGTGCCCCCCCTCCCCAGCTGCTCTCCCAAAACCGGAGGTCCCTTCCCACCCCGGGGGTCAGCGATTCCCAGAGGCTGGCGCTGGTGACCCCAGGCAGCTGTGACCACTCATCTCCCTTTCTCACACAGGCCTGCTCACAGGCTAGGCAGAGAGGAAGAGGAGCAGGGAAAGATGAGGTTGAATAAGAGGGGGAGAAAGACTTCCTGGGCAACCCCCCCCCCCCCAAAAAAAAAAAAAAAAAAAATTCCAGGCACAACTGATTGGGATCCACAGCCCTGGACACGTGGGCAGAGATGAGCTCTGTCGTATGCACTTCCTGTGTCGCTTGGAAGCTGACTGGACTGCTGTTTTCATTAAGGTCGGACCCCCCTCACCCCCTCCAGGAATGTTATGACCCCCTAGTTTGGGGGTTAGGTGCATTGGGGGGTTGGGAAGAGGAAGTGGGGGGGGGGGGCGGTTAGTCTATGATTGGTGGTGATACCTGACAGTACTCAGATGCCCTGCTCTTATGAGGGTCAGAGGAGTCCTGGTACAAAGGAGGTGTAAGAAGAGTTTTGGGGAAGTAGAATGGCATGGTAGTGTGTTGGGTAAAAACAACTCTAAAATGTCAAATGCAGGAAATTGATGTCAATTTCACCGCAGTATCCCAAATGCCACTACAGAGGTCACATCCTGCATATCTTGCTCTTTTCCCTCAGTCTTAATACCAGTAATCTCTAATGTGACTCATTTAGCAAAATGAGAATCTGAATTCAGCACTCATTCTGTGCTGGGAAACACCACACAGAGCTCCAGTTGTGGGGGAAAAAAAAACGGTTTTCCGTACGATTCTAACAGTCACTTTCACTCCCCCTGACACGACCCGCGATGACGATGACATCATGTGTTAAATTTATCAACACGTCGTCATTCGAAGGAGCCGGCGCGGGCTGTAAAGTTCGCTGCTGGCATGACGGCCTTATGAAAAATTCCACACGTGGAAAGATGGAAAATGAAGTGCGGTTTCCTGAGGGCCCCGGGGGTCAGGCCGTCGTGGCGGAGGGAGGGAGCTGAGGCCGACCAAGCGGGTACAGAGGGGGTACAAATTTTTAGCTAATTTTATTTTATTGAAAAAGCAAAAAAGAAAAAACTCAGAGCTCACAGAGGTCAAGGCGCAACACAGTTTTGTAATGTGTAGATATATTACAGCAGTACAGTGGAATTTATACACTTATAAAAGTTAATTATAAAACCACATAAAAGACTTCATTTGCCACCACCCCCTATCCAGTGCCCCTCAACACACAGGCTCTCTCTCTCTCTCTCTCTCTCTCTCTCTCTCTCTCTCTCTCTCTCAACCTCTCTCCCTCTCACACACACATGCACACACACAGCATTACTTTACTAATGGTAACAAGTTCCACGAAATGCTAACAAACCCATACAGATGTCAAAACAATCTTGATTTACTGTGGCAATAGCCAACTGCATAATACCTGTTTATACCTCATTTGCCAATTCACTCCCCAGTCCTCTGAGGGTCACTTTCTATCCTGTCAAGCATACAGTAACAGTATTATTGGTTCATCTCCGTGAGCTTTTGCATACTTACACTGTAGAGACATCAGGAAACTTTCCTCTGGTGTCTCAGAGATTCACTGTAAAAGCATAATCTTGCATAATCATAATCAGTGTATATATTGTACTGTGTGACAGCAGATTTCTGATGTTTCTGACAAGAATTTGTTTGTGTGAATTTTACCACCTAAAATAATCAGTGCATCAGTGTGATAAGTGCTGTGGGTCAGGGTATTTTGGACTTCACCTGCATTTAGCAGACATAGCAGAACCTGTAGCAAAGCCATAACAGACATACACTGGCCATAGCAGAGCCTGAGGTCTTTAAATATGTGTCCTGAAACTGAGAAGTCTGTGTGAAGTTAATTTCTATGTCTATGAAATGTACTGAGTGCCCACTTTCGCAATAACGTATGCATTTACACATATAAAACAATACTAGCATAAAGCTGTCTGTGTCCCAGTTCAAATCCCCCTTTCCTCTTTTCAGACCCTTCCCTCTCAAAGCCCAGCTGAAACCGTAAAGCTGAATTGAACTGAACGGATCCTGAGGGAATTGCTTTTTAACGAAAGGCAGAGTGACTCAATGAAAAGGCACAGCTTATGTCTGTTTTTATTCCCCGATTCCTCAGCGATTTAGCTCTGGGATTTGTTCGCCAAGTGGAAGTGAAGGGATTGTGGGTAGTCCTGTCAGGAGACCTGGAGCACTGGCACGGTGTGTGTGGGGGCCCGCACAAAGGCCTGACAGGTTGGTCCAGGCCTCAGCTGCCAGTGTGGGGAAGACAGGCGAAGAGTAGGCTTAATCAGGGAGTAATGAGCCAGGAAAGCTCCCTCTCACACTGTACACACCACAGGGCAGGGCAGTCTGGCACCCTTTAGAGAGAAACAGCGGCCACATTCGGCAAATATCACATGCTGTTAGCTTCCCTGTTGTGATACTGAGATGCTCTTAACATGTAGCTTTCCATTCTTGAGTAAAATTTCTTACTGAGGGCAGATTATGATGGCAAATATCCAACAGAACAGGAAGTGGCCAAAGAGGATTTGACTAAAGTGTCATCATGCATGAGTTTTAATTACACCAGCACTTTTTACAGACTTGACAGTTTGGATAGGAATTGAAAAGTGATTGCTGCTCAGTTGTATTAATAAATGCAAGGCCTACGAGTGCATCAGTTTGACACGCTAACCTCTCACCCCTTTTTTCTAAGATTTGAAATTTGAATGTTAAAATGAGACATCTTGTAAGATTTGCCCTCACTCTCGCCTTCATTCTCTTTCCTTATGCATGCATATGTGGGAGGAGGTTTGATTCTGTTTAGTGCAGTGATCCACTGTAAATGAATACAATACTTAATTGTAATTAGATGTTATTAGATTACATGTAATTACCTCTTGTTCTTGCATAAAGGATGGCTATTTTTTCAACTTTACCAGGCACAGAACAGGAGTGGAGGTTGATGGGGGCTTGAGCCTCTCTCCTTTTTGTCCCAAAGTCAAAAGTCCCCTTTCCTGCCAGATCGATCATTGCTAAGTCATGCCATTTTTTAAAAATTGAGGCCCTGCCCTCCAGAAGGCCCCGCACATGCAGGAGCCTGCCCCTCAGCAAAACATTTACCAAACAACATGCAACACGCATGAACGAACACGTTTTTTTTCAGCCACTGAAAATACGCACAGCAATAGCGATAAGATGTTTTGAAGCCTAGAACATTTCCGTGGGAGGCTTTGCTGACATGCTAAAAGGAAACACGCCAGTGATTCACCTCCTGTCCTTCACGCTCTGACCGTGGTGTGCCCAGGTGTGATAGAGCAGCTTGGGGAGAGCTGTCCCTGGGCCATGGAGCACAGTGTAGCCTCTATTGTTGGTTCGGCATGGATGGGGCATGGCTCACAGTGTCCTGTTGGGCCGTGTGACTCCTTTTTCCTTAGTTCTGGCCTCAAACCTACTGGAGGGATTTACACAGACCTCAGGGGTCAGGTCTGGGTGGAATTAAGATCTGAAAAGACCCTAACCGTTGAAAAAAAAAAAGGGAAGCTGTGTTTTGGAGCAGTGTACCGGCGCAGCTTTTTCTTCATGGAATTCAGAGCCAATTAAATAATTTGGCCGAGCAATCAAAGTACAGTGAAACTGTTTCAGTTAAAAATAAACGGAGACGCGAGAGAAAGCAGGCCGCCTCTCGCCGGGACTCTGGCAGCCTGACAGTCGTCTGTTTGATGAGACCTGTTCCTGTTTTGTTTTTTAATAATCCCCCTCCCCCACCCCCCTCCAATTAACGCCGCACATCGTAATTGGACGTGTGGTGCCGTTTTAATTAGACTGCAGATTCAGCGCTAAGGCTGGCCACGGGCCCGCTCCCACTCCGAGAGAGCGTGTTCGACCTGACCGAGCTGTTGGCACGGGCGTTGTGTTTTCCAGAGAGCTGTGCCACCTGTGCAGACCGACGTGGGAGGTGACACCTTAGCCCGCCAACACGCAAAGCAGGAGTTTTGTTTTAGCAGCTAACTCCTGACTGGAAAGCTTGTTTGGTTGTTTTCTGTGTCTAATTCCATGTTGCTTTTTTTTAGGTTTTAAGCCATGTTACCCAGTGGTGGTCTCTCATTCTAAATGTACATTTTTCCATCGAAAATGAAGATTAAACTGTGTCTTGAACACACTTTGAACTTGAACTGTAAAATTAGATCAGATTAAATCTTGGAAAAAATAAAGACCTTATCCCTCTGTTCTGGCTTTTGTCACTTGGCTGGATACTGCATGTGCAGTATTTGTCGGATGTAAGACAAGACATCCCACATCACCACTTTCTTTCCTGTGTGCTGTGTGGGTTGAATTAATTGCTTCTGTTTACTGCATCTTAGCACTCTCTGTCAGAAATGCTGGAGGCATACCAGCCAAATTAAACTTGCTTTAAGAAGGACCTGCCTGGAGAGAGGGACCTATGGATTCCTTTTGATTTAGTATTCACCTTTAACTTCTCCCATTCATCAGCGGCTGTCGTTCTGAGCTCTGTCGGCTGACCTCTGCACTGTAAGGTCATCATAAAATAAATTAAAACTCTTTGTGTTCTCTTCCCTGAGAATCAGCTTCTTCCAATGGAACCCTTTACTTTATGGAACCCTTTAAATTAAGCCTGTTACTCTGAAGAAAGAAAGTCAAGGCGGTTCTTTGATGAGTTTGGCTTTTTAATCTTCAGCAAAAGCATATGCATAAAAACAAAGACATGCTTTTGGTGTAACTCAGTTCTCTAGAGCTCATGTCCTCTGTTTATGTTAAAAACAGCTCAGTATAGGGAATAACTACACTTTTCTATCTTCCACCTTTTTCACCTGTTTGCTCTCTTGTCTCCGTGTGATTTAAACCCCCATGAGGATTTTTCGTATTCTGATCTCGTATCGTGCTTCCTCACACTAAATTTTAATTTAGGCTTTATTATGAACACTACTTCAGATATTAATCTAACAATACAAAAGACTTAATGGTTTGCAGACCATTTCTCTCTCACACTCTCTCCCTCTCCCTCCCTGGTTCTCTCTCTTACTCACTCACTCTTTCCTTGTGTGTGTGAGAGAGACAGAGAGAGAGGGAGGGAGAGAGCAAGATAGAGAGAGAGGGAGAGAGAGAGAGAGAGAGATTGAATCCATGCAGTTCTAATAAAAGACAGGTGGTGCAGAGACTGAATGTTTTCTCATGGATTTTCCAAGCCTTGAGATTTAGCAGGTTTAAATTTGACAGCCATAAGTACTTTGTCAGATTCCTCATTGTAACAAACAAACAAACAATACTCTGTGTGCAATATTGCCCACACAAAGAGAAGAAGAAAGTAGGAAGGAGTGTGAAAAGGTAATACAGAAGTTTCCTGATATAAACAAATGAAGGACATTTGAGCTCTGCGTGTTAACTTCTTTAACATATAACATTGACAGGGGCACCACGTACATTAATGCAGTAGAATGTCACAGACATCATCCAAGGCCAAATTTCTGGGAGGCATGCCTTTTAGCTGCTTGGACCTTGAGATTTCTCAGGGACGCACAATCAATCACGGAGGAGAGAAAGGTCGCCACTCTGCTCACTCTCGCATAAAAAGAAGCACCTCAATTTTCAATCGATCCCTCTGCCTAATGTACTTTACCTCAAACGTTTATTCAGGGGTGATCCAGGAGAAAGTCCTAGGCATCTCGAGGAGTGTCTGTAGCACGGCTCTGCCAAATAGTCTGAGTGCTTACATGCGGTTTGCAGTAAAGTTATGTTAACTGAATCAGTGGCTGTAATACAGAGAGACAGACTATATCAGTTTGTGACGGTCCACAATTTTGGCTTGACGTTAATGTCCCTCAGAAAGATAAAACTGGTGGCTCTTGGGAGAATTAAGCCCAACCTTGTCTAAACAAGGTCAAATGAGTAAATTGCTGTTCAAATGTAGCTAAAGTAATAGAATATGTCTCTGGTGCTGCCCTAATGAGCAATGGCTGTCTGTTTCCCTCCACCCTCCTCCCTGCAAATCAGAACTGAGATATCCACCACATGTGCGACTCCTCTGGAAAAACAGAACTTCTGCTTGGGAATATGGACAGGAAATTTATAGCATGAGCCTCAGATGGGCCTTCCGAAGAGGGAAAGAATTCTCCGAGCCTTGTTTCCATTTGGCTCAGAAGTACAGTCCCCCCCACCCCCGTATGCCCCAGACAAGTAAGGGTTCTGGTGTGGGACCTCCTGTCCAAGCGCTAAGCCAATTCCTAAAGGAAAAATCATCTCCCCTGTGTTTGGGGCTTTCCCACAAAGAGCTGCTGGCCAAACACTTCATCTGTTAATGGGGAAGTGGACAGAACAAACATTGCTTATGCACACACAAATACACGCTCTCTTAATTATGATTTGATAGGTTTTCATTAAAGAGGGCGTGCAATTAAAAGCGAGTTGCAGGAAACGCAGAACAGAAGTTAGAGGTGGAAATGAACTCCAGAATTTGTCACTTTTTTTTATCTGAGATAAGCGCTCGCTTGGGTGGCCAAAACAAACAGTTCACTGAGTTGGCAGGGGGAAATGTTCCCGTGTTGATTGTTATCTCCCTCCTACCCCATTAGTAATGATTTCCTCTTTGTATCTGAGTCGTGGCTTAGTCATAATCGTCACCGTGATAATAATAACAACGCCGGCTGTGATTGATGTGCTGTTTGTCAGGTTAAAATATTCCCAATGAAAAGGTTGCTGTCTGTCTGCCATGGTTGTCAGGATTTGAGAACCAGTTGTGGCTCCTCCCCCTTCCACTTTCACTCCTGCTGGTTTAATGGTCTTGTCAGCCCACTTCTGACGTTCCACAAACTGTTCTTTAGAGCTGCCGTAGAGGTTGTCAAGACCAGCGTGATTGATATTTTTACTACCTGTAGCTAGACACTCAGGTCAACGCTGCCAGTGTGCTCTGTTGTTTTCCCTCCTCTTTGTAGCAGCAGATTCAAGGAGCTGTACACAGGCCAATAACGAGAGGAAGAAAGGGAACGAGGGGCTGCTTGTTTCTGGATGCCCGTTTTTTCCCCTTTCGCCCCTGCAGTATCATTTAACACAGCTTCTGTGTTATTCAAGGAAAGAACAACAGGGTTTTTGAATGACTTTGTGTACTGAGCAAGTGACCTGCTGAATTGGAGCACGGTCACCACATCAAGCTCGAACCCTGGCTGTCCACCGCAAGCCTACGGCCGACGGCCTCTGTTAAAATAATGATGGGTTAACAACTCTGTATTGTTTAGGAGCTTGACTGGCACAAAAGCACAGACAGTGACAGAAGAGGCTGGAGGATATTCAGGGCCTCGGAGCGGTGTGGTGTTGTGTCCAGGGAACGCATGATTGAATGAGACAGGTTGCTTTGGACAGGACACCTGAGTGTGCATTTTGTACGTCCTCCGGGCTGTGATCTGAAGCCTTCGGACAAGTGGAGCTGAAAATAGCTGCCTGCTGGTCTTGAGAAACACCACTCCTAGAGCAGAAGCCACAGATATCCATCTCTGTCTGTTTCGCATTGAAAGTTTGTTCTCTGCCATTGTCGGAGCTGCGTGCTGTTCTGATTTGCTTTGCTCGTAACGGAAATTCTTGAAGGGGCTTGGTCTAAAACGGAGCATCTGCTGCCTGCGTAACAAGGCAGACAGCAGCAGAACCTCTAAGGGAGAGGACAGAGGGAATGGAGGAGCTGAATGTCTGGTAATAATGATTAGAAAATCCATGGTCGTGCAGTGGTGAGATGGAGATGCCCCGACCATGAAAGGCACAGCGCTCATAGGAGCACAGATGGCCCCAGAACAGAACTAGGACAGAACTGGTGAAGGTGTGCTAAGGTGCCATCCCAGGTCTTGCTTTGCAATAATTAAGCGGATCAGAAGGCAATGATAAATATGGTGCAGTGAAGAGCTACAGATTTGTAGTGTTGTTCAGTGTATAAACCACCAGTTTGTGTTATTAGCCTCCGTGTGAAAATGTGCAAACTACTGTTCTTTTGCAGGGTCTTTATTTCTTTCTCTCCCCAAGAGAAATCTTCCTACACCAGAAACAGCATTTTCCTTGGCAATACTCCTTCCTCTTTGTGTGGTCCAAAAACCCCACTTTTGAAACAAGAGCATATCACACACAACCCCTGATACTGTCCTTTGAATTTACTGCATTGGAAAATGCTGCATTGCCTCCTGAACCACTCAATTTGGCCATATTGAGATTGTATATTTGGTTATAGATGCATGCTATTGCGTTGATGAGCTATGTCTGACAGATTGCGGGAGAGGCTGCTAAGCTGAATACAGTTGCGTCGTGTTTGTGGGCGGGCTGAACACCAGCTGAATTCCGGAACAATACAGAAAACCAAGCTGAATTTATGTCAGCAAATAATCGCCGCTGAAGCTATTCATGTTTACGTAACCGCAGATGGGTTCTTTAACTCTCCCCCATGCTTGGGTAAAATTATCTCTTTGTTGGAAGGATAACCTTGTGTTAAATAAAAACCACAAAAAAATCAGCATTGTGGGTTTTTTTATGCATACTGTTTTTTTTCATGATAAACATTAAAACACAGATGTAGTCTGTAATATGTACAAAACAATGATGAGTTGCAAATTGCACATTCATCTTTATCCATCTGTGTCCTGTGTGTGGTGGGCAGAGAACGTCCCCCTTTCTGTGTGTGGAATAGTTTGCTTTGGCTCCTTTGTACGGAGCGGAGAGCGGTGAGGAAAAGCATTCTTCTCTTGCTGTGATCCCCTCAGCCAGCTCCTGACCCAAACCCTGCTGTCCTTTCCGAAATTCCCAAGCGGGGTGAAATTTTTAGCCTTGGCCTCTGACATGTAAATAGAGGAGTGCTGCCCCTGCAAGACTGTCCCACCGTTGCTCTCACCCCCCCCCCCCCCCCCCCACAGAGAAGAGCTACTCAGCATGAGTGATTCTTATATTCTCATTACCTCTGTTTAGCTATTGCTCCTTCTGCTGTCCTAGTAAGGATCCAAATAGTACACTATTAGTTTGTATTTCTGTAAGATATCAAGATTTATACATTTATAACACAATCATCTTCATGTTTTAGTCCTATTATACTTTTAGTGTGTACTAATTAATTATATACTAATTGAAGTAAATGTATCATTTAATCAATTACTATTTAATGAATATACTGTACAGCATTTGAAAATGAAAATGAAAAGTTCTTTACAGACAAAATCTATTCTTTTTCCTTTTATTATTATGTACTCACCTTCTTCAAGGGGTCTACCTTGTTATGGTTAGAATCTATTTAAGGTTGTAAAAAAAAAAGTTTTTTAAAAATGCTGAAGGAAGCAATGATCAGGTGACGAGTCACGAGTGATGTAAGTGCTGCCCTGCAGTGACGCTCAGGGTTCAGATCCTGACATTTCGGGGTCACCGATGTTAAACGGCGATATCAGGTTTACCTACAACTCGGCCACTGTTTCGCTCCGAAGCAAAAACAAATGAAAGCCATTAGTTTCCCTAATCGGCCGCTCATACGCTGTTTCCTCTGGTGCCCATGCTTTCTAACTGTGTAATCATGAGGGATAAATAACCAACATGGACTCTACCACCCTAAAAGCAATATTTTACCCAGAAATACCAGCACAGCCGTGCTCTCTGGGTGGATACCTGTAACGACAGGTCATTGGCATCACATAGGCAGCCATTTTAAAATGTGCATTTCAATGAGAGACGTTAGCCAACGGCCACACAGCCTCCCTCACGGGTGTGCCATCAAAACCTTTTAACCTGGCGTGCTCTCGCTCTCCAAGGCTGGAGCAGTGAACTTGGCATAGATTCAGCATCCCAAATGAGTGCACTGTTATTAATGAAGCATGAAATGTATTGTTATCAAAAATTTAATCACAACAGGTGTGGCAACTGTGTTTCCAAGTCACAGATGATGACTTTGCAGTTCCGCATTTGGAGTTCCATAGTTGTGGGATGTATGGTAGTGTACTTGGCTTTCCTTGTCTAGTCAGGCTGCACAAGTTGACTTGGGAGGGTGGGAGGGTGTGAATACTGTTATGCTCACACTCACTGGTCAGGGAGTGTTGTTAGCCTGGTCTGACTCATTCAACTTGAATGGACGCACTTCTGTTCTATTGTGCTGGAGGTCGCAGTGGATACGAGTGTCTGCTAAATTAATGTGCTGTAATTTGCTGGAGGGCATATCCAGGTTGGTGATGACAAAAGGAACATGAAAAAGGACTTCAGTTCAGTGTAAACACCATGCAATGTGTCAGTAAAATTTGGTAATAGATTTAAGCAGTGGTATCATTTATTATTACAAATCATTCTTCATTTTTTTCAGTGACCATCAAACTCACAATGTCATGTGAAAAAAACATAAAATTGTGTGAAATCATTTATATCTTTATCATTCAAAGGTAAGGACAAAGTGCATTAAGATAAACTCTCCCTGTGAAAAAAAAAATTAGAACAGAAGTGCCAGAAACCATTGACGGTGCCGTGGTTTTTGACAGTTTTAGTATATTTTGTAATCTAATGTTTGCAAAAACAGGCCATTGTGAGCTTGGTATGTCACTACGGTACTACGGAGGATAAAGACAAAACACTTGAAACTTTTGAGAAGTTACTCCTTTGAATGATCATCAATGATACAATTTCGTTCATTTTTTATAATCAGTTTTGAGTTAAGATTTGTTATTATACAAGCGTATTGCGGTTACAGAAATCATATAACCTAAACCAGCTGCATTAATTGGAGGAGACGTAGGCCTACACGGTGCGTGCGCTCCGTGAGTGAAGCTTTCCTTGGTTAACGGTCAGTGTCCCGTAGGTCAATGGCCAGGACTTTGCTGAGCTGCGGACTTTGAAATGACCGGAACTCATCTTGGAAAACAAATGCACACATACAGATTCATTAAACTAAATCGTATATGAACAAAACGTGCATACACACGTTTTGTTCATACACAGAGAGAAGTCGTTTAAAATTAAATTAAATACCCCTTTTATTTATAAGAATGAGAACATGTTCGTGATATTTTGCTGCATTAATTCAGTAAATTAACGAATCTATTAATACGAGGATTGTATGTCTACGCATGTTCAGTGCGAAGCTACACGATCTCTCTACAAGTGAGAAGTGTGTGTGTGTGTGTGTGAGAGAGAGAGAGAGAGAGAGAGAGAGCGAACGAGAGAGAGAGAGAGTGAGTGAGAGAGTGAGAGTGAGTGAGTGGAGCGAGAGAGAGAGAGAGAGAGAAGGTGGGGGGAAACCGACGAATCCAAGTACTGTGCATGTGCAATACGCTGAAGTGGAAACTTCAAACAACTCCACATCTGGAACACGCTTGCAGTGGTGTTGTACCAAGAGACGCGGTTTCTTGGATTTTTCAGGATTCCAAACTTGAGTTATGTTGTGACATAAAAGCCGAAAAGAGAAACGACCTTAACAGACATGCATTTGTTTTTTGGCAAGGTATATTATTTCCATTCTTTTCCGCTGCAAGGTGAAGCAGCGCTTTGAACCAGGTGAAGAAGGCGAGTATTGCGGAAACCGTGGAGGTTGTCAATTTGGAAGAGTAACGGATTTCGGTGGAAGGGGTTTGCATTATTATGTTTCCGGATTTACGATGACTACGAAGCGAAAGTCAACGAAAATTAAGCTCAGGCGTTCTTTCAGTGAGCAGCTGAGAGACTCCACGTCGAAGGCTTGGGATTTACTGTGGAAAAACGTCAGGGAGAGGCGGCTTGCAGGTCAGTGTCACTGGAAAGTAACCGCACACATCATTTCCTTGCCGTGTAGAAAGAACCCCGTTTACACTCCGTGTAAAACTCTCTCCTCTTTTACTCTAAAGGACTTTTAGACCCTTTTTGGAAGGTCAGCAGTCCCTTTCAGTGCCAGCGTTCTGTCTGCAAAGTTACTTTCCTCGTGTACTGGGATTTTTAATGTGATTTAATTAATTGATTGACGTGCGCAACAGGAGGCACGCATTGGACTGCGCTGCTTTAGACTTTGACTCATCTCCAGTTTTTAAACGCGTGATGGTATAAGGTGGAGCATAGTAACTGAAATACCCATTTGGACAAGACTACCCCTAGAAATAGGCAACGCGCAAACTTTTTGTGGAGTCATTATTTTTGCTTTGGTTAGTCCTTCTGCAGTTGCCAGTCAAATTACAAAATATATTATTTGAAACCATTAACTATGTTTTGTTTTAATCACGTACGTAATAACATTATTTTGAACAAAAGAAATTACATGTATGAATAGTCGGGTTATCACCCGTTCAGAAGTAGAAGCACCTAAATTCTTACAAATGGCCTTCCTAATTCCCGGTATAACCCACTCCATTTTTCGTGCAGCTGGCAGGCGTTTGACCGATAATATATGTAACTCCAGGTATGTGGAGCTGTTAAAATACTGTTTTAGCTACAGCTAAGTGGCTCTTCATTCCGTTGTTGTACGCGGCTGGTAATTGATGGTTATTTCACAGATGATTTTAGAGCTGCTGCCGAGGCATCAGTGGCAGTTGCTTTTAAATCATATCAGCGAGCTCAAATCGCCCATTGTTCGCCGCTGACAACTGCCCAGACGGTAGACATTCCGAATCCTTCACTTTCACGGACTGGCATTTGCCCGTGATGGATTTAGTCTGTTTGACTATTTGGCTGCAGAGAGCAGCCCGCTGTGGGTTAACCACCCTCCTCCAGTCGCAGCTCCTGACAGCCCAGATTGTGGCCGTGTTGCGTGAGGTAGGCTATCCATTTTAAGACGCCACATTTTATTGGTGCACATAAAAACACTGCAATGTAGAATTATTATATCGTGACCTCATTCTTTCCAGTCATGTTCTGTTGTGACGACATACCAGCCTTTCACCGATATATATTGTTAATCATACGGTTATTTAGAGAATTTCGATGGTGATCTATTGGAGATATACTGAATATCAAGCTTGCCTTAATTCAGAAAGGTCCGCTCACAGGATCCCGTCCCGATAAATGTTACAATTAGATTAAATAGTCAAGTAACATTTAACATTTTGCGGTTCCATACTGTAATGGAAATACTGGAAAATAGTCTCACATCCGAAAGGACGGATTTCTAAACAGGTGGCGCGAAGGAGTGGAAGGGGGAGTTCTCTCCATCACTGTTGGCTCAGGGGGGATTAGTGGAGAAGTCTCGTGTGTTTTGTGGATTAAAGCTTCCTGCGTACCTTAATTCTAGTTTGGAGTTCATTCATTGCAAATTGGTTTCTTCGCTCTGGTTTCACTGTAAACCAAGAACATTCCTCATACGCCTGGTGTTGTGTTTGTGAAGCTCCAGTTCCATCCTGCGGTCTCGCGTGTGCTGGAGGACGTTGGCTTGAATTTGTAGTGTGTGCTTTTTTGACACATCTTGACACTGACAGGTCTACGACCGATTGTCACTTTCTGGTTCAGGTCAAATCATTTTAGCAGTTGTGGATTATTTCTGCTATAGAATTTTGTATTACTATCATATTAATTATTTTGTTTTGTCGATTATTGTAGTATAGTGCTCCAATCGGACTTCTGGTTGAAGCGCTTTACGCTTTCGTTCTTTACGTGCAGAAATCACTTTTGTAATTCTATGGTACACCACTAGGTGTCAGTCCACCGCAAATTCAGCTCCCTAAATGACATCCTTCAGACGTGGAGAAAATTGAAAAGGTATATCTCCTTTGATTTCTTTGTACAGGGTTCTGTCAAGGCAATAGTGATATGGTTCAATTTAAATTCAATTTAAGAGTGTGTTAAAGAGCGGGGGCATGTAATCTAAAGATTTTCAATTGGTGTACCCTTGGGTCAGGTATTAAATCAGAATTGCTTTGATACAGCTGTATAAATGGTTAATGTAAAATTGTAAACTGTAAGTGACTCTGGATTAGAGCACCTGTAAGCAAATGTCAGATAATGTCAAATGCATGCTATGATGTTGAAATATTTTCATCGAAACAGATGCACACTTCACAACCACATTCCAAGACCCATCATACAGCGCTGGAATTTTTAGAATTACATGCTAGTCCGTCATTTATTTTATGTGCCTGTTAACCTTTACTTGGTGCTCTTTATGTTAAAAGCATGCAAACCACAGCTGTAGCTTCAGCAGTGCACCTCAGTAATTTAGCAGCTGCTTGTTGTATTGTTTGCATTGTTGCCATATTAATCCCACATTCTATTCCATATATGTGGTTTATTAATGTGCCATGAACCTGGCAGCTTCTCCCACGGCCTTGGACTGCTGTTTATATACGGGTTAAACAATGGAGGGCCTTATATGGACAGGGCAGATATTGTGGGCCGCACGTCTCCCACACGAGAGGTGTTTCCAGACCTGGCCTGTACGCCTGTTACCAGGTTCGTTCCGGTTTCAGCCCCCTCCGGAGGTAGGCTGTTTCAGCATAGATGTCCGTTCCCGTCCCCCGGCCAAATGTGTCACCCTCTGCGTGCTGCACCTTCTTTGTCAGGTCCCCTGTTGGGCCAGCTGTCAAACGGTCTTTGCCGAGGAATTTCTGTTCTCCCTCCACGGGGAGCCCTTTAACCCAGATTAGGGAGAAAGGCGACGGAAGAGTTCATATGGATTGTTCGAGCTGCTTTGGCCCCCCAGTCTCCTAACACCTCAGATTGGATTTTAGAGAGCGGAAAATTCGTATTTTCTTTTGGAGGTTGATGGACATTTAGGCGAAAAATCCCTGTTGCAGAAACTGCTGCTAATTTGTTCCTGCACGACCTCAGCAATTACTCTCCGGGATAATTAACGGTGAAGAAGCAGAGACAGCCCGAATTGCTTCTTCATGCAGTTTCCATCCCTTGCTTTGATTTGCAAGCAGTCTGCCAAGAAACAACAGTAGATATCCATCAGTCGAACAACCTACAGCACTTTTCATTAAGGACAAAAATCTGGCTCTGGAAACACAAGGAATTAATACATATCACATAAAAATTATAAAAAATACACAGAATCACATAAAAAATATTTTTTCTGGTTAGCTGGCCAAAAAGATATTTTTGCTGGAACATTTGCTTTCACAAGCACACTACAGAAAGAGAGCTCCTAGAGGAGCAGTTCCTTGATGAATGAAGACTTGGAAACACCTGCTAGGTTTATATTGGGCCCTAAATACGCCTTTGAAGACTCTTCCCAGAATCTCATCCCCGCAGGTGTAAATATTATGTTGAGCCTCTTTTTCCACTGTGTTGTTGATACCTATTGTTACATCACACCCATCGGCTGTCAGCATCACACAGCGGCCGATGGGGCAGTGATTTACGCTGGCTGGGCCTAGCAACTTTTCCTTCCTGTCGCTCACTGTTTGGTGCGTGGGAAGGGCAAGCTGTCATTTCAGGGCTATTCTTAATCGCTCCCAATATCTCAGCCACAGGAAGGCCTGCCACACACGGGAACATGACTCCCAGGCCCCAGATTACATGAAGCCTGTGTATGAGGAGTGTTCCACATCCGCGTGTGTCTAAACATTTACCCAGCAGCCAAAGAGCTGAGACCGGCCTCTTTGTTGAAGCCTCCCTCAGTCGTTTAACAGGAACAGAGCCATTGGAATCAAAGTTCCATTGCATACTTCCCGATGATGTTTAACGTTGATGTTAGCGCAGGCAGAGGTTTGCTTGAGAGGGTCCATTGTTTATGACTGATCATAGCTGCTGATATCACTCTGTCTTATATCCACTTGTGTATTAAAAGACCCAGATTCAGTGTAACAGCTAGGAGGTTGGTCCTTAACTGTGAATTATGAATTAAATTGAGTTAAAGGTACTCTTTTAGTTTCAGTGGCCACAGAAATCATAATGCTTTGTTGTGCTGAAAAAAGTATTGCTTTGGATGTATTGTATTTGGATGTGTTATTCAAAGTTAAGGACAAACCAGATTGTGGCAAGAATGGATCCATGCCTGAGTCATTTATTGTTAGCGATTAATTCTCCTCTTGTGGGCCTGGCACTTGGTTTAAGCCCCCTGCAAAATCCAAGGCTTGGATTCCTTTGTCCGTGCCACACTTCCCCAGCCCCTAAATGCAGACAGGGGCATGTTGAGACAAGCTGGGTGCGGGCTGCAGCTGCCATCCCGCACAAAACATCCACTTTTAAGGACAGGGCGGCCATCTTTCCCATCCTGTGCGGCTTCCACTTAAACACAGGGTTCGTGCCTGCTGTGGAGGCCTGCGAATCAGGCAAGGGGGGGGTTCCCCCCCGCACCGCCACCTCTCTCACACAGTTTTCACAAGGCCTCTCTCGCGGAGAAACTGGACGATGGATTAAAGGGTAAGGGTTTTGAAACTTCGTTCCCAAGGGTGGGCCGAGAAGGGAGTCTTTCCCCTGCTTCACTTTGACACAGATTCATTTCTTACAGTTTGTCTGTCGGTCACAAGGCCAGCCATCTGAGCCTGCTTACTTACCATTTTGTACGTAAATTCTGGAGCGCTTAGCGTGTATACTCAAGCTGCTCTTTGAATTTTAACCTTGGAACCCCATTAATTGTATGTCAGCTCTCAGGGACACTTGAATGTCAATGTGGTCGTTAGTACACTACTCACCCTTTTTTGAATATTAAATTTGTTGCTTGAATCAATTATACATCTGTTATCCCCTGGCAAGAATAATTTACATTAAGAAAATGGAGAAAATGGATGGATTACTTCCATTAGCAGAGCAAGAGGTTGAATATATATTTTCTGACACACAGACACAGATGAGGGAGGTGGATGCGAAGGGTGGCAGAGTGGTTGTGATTGGTCCGTCACTCCAGCTGCACTGGCTCCCAGGATCTGACATTGTAATTACTGCTCTCCTTCTCCTTGGACTTGTGTTTTTTTCATGTGGGACAGACTGAATGTTGTGTTTGCATGTCCCTGTGTGTGTGTGTGTGTGTGTGTGTTTGTGTGTGTGTGTGTGTGTGTGTGTGTGTGTATACGTATGTATGTGTGTACCAAGCAAACTAAATAAATGATGTCATTTTCACGGCATTTGCAGCACCACCCGTACCTGAGCAAATAGTTTTTTTGTTGTTTCTTTTTTTTTTTTAAAGTCAAAACAGTCCTGGAAAAACAGCGCAGCCGCCCTCCCGGGGCTATTTCTGCAGCAGGGCAGAGTGCTGCGGAGTGTGCCTCTGAATCGTGCTCTTTGTGTGCCTCGGCCGGGGCGGTGTGCGTGTGCCAGCCGGAGCGGGACAGAGGCAGCCGCTCTGTTTGACTTGGTGCCGTGCCCACTCGTACTCATTTCACATGTGTGGCAGCGGGCTCGCTCTTCACAGCCAGGCTGCGCGCGACGCAGCGCTGCCCGATTGGCTCTTCCTGACGGGCAGCGGGGTGGACTGTTAGAGAGGACCTGGAACTCTGTTCAGAGTGGGGTGACCAATTGTCCCATGCTGCTGTGGGACAGTAGGACAGTCCCCCTTCGCAGGACTCCTCAGACTGGTGTTGTGTTTGGGTAGTACTCTCGTAATACAGAAGCATGTTTGTACGTAGCGATGTATGAGTAGCGAACGTGTAGAGACTCCTTTCGCAATGACATACAAACATCAGATCTGAAGATGACACTGGCACTGGGTCAAAATCCACGCGTGGCAGCAGTGATCTGAAGACTGTGCCAGCTGTGTACAGGGCAAAAGTGCCTGCAGAAAAAGAGGACGTTGGCCAAGGTGGATATGGAATTCTGTGATCTGGTGACAGATGTAGTATACTTGATTTCTCTTGTCTAGTCAGATTGCACATTATCTCGTGGTAGGGTTTGAACAGTGTTATTCTCACACTCACTGGTCTGGGAGTGTTGTTAGCCTGGTCTGACACTGTTGCTCTTTTAGTTTGAATGGATACACTTCTGTTCTTTTGTGCTGGAAGTCGCTCTGGATAAGAGCGTCTGCTAGATTAACGTAATGAATTTTGTTTGTATTTTTCAGCAGTTTTACCTGCTTCTTTCAGTTATGAATACAGGTGCTCATCCTGTACACATCCTGTCCCCGCACTGTTGCTATACTTACTGTATGTCGCTTTGGATAAAAGCGTCTGCTAAATAAATAAATGTACATGTAGATACAGTGCATGCACTAAGCCGGCTGTTGGATATCTGGGAGTAAGAGTAGAGCTCAGATATTTCCTCCCTGCAGCTCATCTGCTCATCAGAGCCTGCCGTCTGAGTCCTCATTTAAAAGACAAAGGCTTTGTGTTTGTCGTCCTTGCAGACACGATAACTAATGCCTTGTTTAGGTTTTCACCCTGAAAAGGTGCGGCAGGAGGTACTCCGGTTACAGTGTGAAGCCCCCTGAGGATGGAGTGGCTGGTGTGTGGGGGTGTTTGGGGGGTGTGTGGGTGTGGGCCGTTAGCAGCTGAGCCTGCATCAGAATCAGAAGTTTATGTGAAATGTTTGAGGTTGGAACCGGGGGTGGGAAAGCTGATCCTAGATCTGTTGTGAAGGGCAGAAAGTACCTAGAGGTGGGGGGTGAGGAGCTGTGGTAGGGGGAGGTGTGAAGAGAGGGTGGAGGAAATTAGAATTCTACCAGGGTGCCCCCCACCCCCCCAAATTCAGCTCTCGGCTCCTACTGCAGGGCGGATTCCTCCTGAGAACTTGGCACCTGCACGCAGGAGGCCCGTGGTGGAGGGGCTGCTTCTGGCCAGGGCGGGGCCTTAGCCGTGATGTTTTTCCAGTCCCCTCCCCCCCCCTCCTCCTCCTCCTCCTCCTCCCTCCCTCCCTCCCTTCCTCCCGCTCCTGCTTACTCAGTCCACAGGCATTCCATTGGTATTTATATTTCCCTCCAGACCAAGGGAAGCGCGACAAGCGCTCACACAGAATGTGGCTGCAGCTGAGCCAGGGAGGCGGGACTCCGCTTGCTCACGCGCCATTGGCTCCTCCAGGGTCACGTGACACCGGGGGGGTGTGAATTGTAGTGAAGTGAAGTGTTGGCAGTCCTCCTAGGGTCAGCTCTCTCCCTCCCTCTCTCTCTCTCTCCCTTTAACTCAAGCTTACTTCGCTCCTGTCGTTCTTTTTTTTTCCTTGCGCGTGTTGGTTTCTGCGGGTTAGAAGGGAGTTAGAGGCATATCAGAGAGAGAGAACAGAGCGGACTTTTGTGGAGAGTGTCTGCAGCCATGTTTAAGGAGCTCCAAGAGCTCCCGGACAGCGAGTGTCTGGGCAGCATGACCCCGGAGTCCCAGGACATCTACCTGAGGATGGACCATCACAGGAGGCGCTCGGGGTACAGGCTTGGCCGGATCATCGCCCGGCAACAGCTGCTGAGGAAGATCGCTCGAGGTACATCAAAGTCCGTCTGAGGCGCAGAGCCTGAGACAGACTGCTCGCCTTTCTGCTTTGCTTCTCCTTGGCCGTTGGTCGGGACAAACAGTTCACCCCTGCTTGTGTTGTCATATGAGACGTGTCTGCACAGCACGTCTCGTTTGCCAAGCCTCGTGAATTATGATTGATTTTACTTTGTCAAGACAGTGGTTTGGATAAAAGCATCTGCTAAATAAATAAATGTAAATGTTTGTCGGTTGCTCTCCGGTTTTGTGCTGTCAGCAATAGGTTCGTGGGATGACATTTATTGCCAGGTGTAATTTTCCTCAGAGCAATGTTCAATATAGCCAGCGTTCTTCCTTCACCTGTGATATTCTGCATGTCATACACATCAGCCCATCTGACCCAGATACATGGCATGCAAGTCCAGACTGCTCTGACTGAGATTCAGCTCTCCGACTCAGGATGGTATTTTATTAAAATGTGTTCCAGAGGAACGCTGACAGTGAAATTCCAACGGCAGTATGCTTGGCTTTAACACGTAACCGGGACGAGTACAATATTAGCTTAACCTTTGGAACGTAGGCGAAAAGGATAAGGGTGTTAAGGAGAGGAGGCATCAAAGGAAAATTCCTGAGGTGAAAATGTCCACTGTGAGACCTCCTGGTGTTTTAGCAACTGTGGAGGGATCTCACTCAGCCACCTCTTTCAGCTTTGGAACTAAAGGAACCAGGGTCTGGCACAGAGATGCTATCCTCTCAAATGCAGATGCGTGCTAAGGAACTTAGAGCCAGTGACTTCTGGAGTTAGCACCTTGAAAGTAAATCTCATAAAATGAATCAGAGATCACCCGTGTGATGGGAGTGTGCATCCCAGACTGTAAACACGGAGTCTCGGGCTGTCTGTGAACAGCCTTCAGGTTGCATTGCTGTGCGCTTGGGCCTTATCCTTATCAGGGATCACGTGTACAACGTGAGACAGCAGCATTTGACCTCTGCGTCCAGCCCCTCCCCCCTGGCTTTGTTTCCAGTAGTACCTGTGTTCCCTGAGGCCTGGGGGGAGGACTGGGGGTGCCGCATGCATAACAGTGGTGGGAGGGGGAGGGGCAAACTACGTCATTCCACCACACCCCCTGCCACAGGTGTGGATGCCCTGGAGGCGCATAAGAATTTGGCTGAAATTCATCTTCACGCACAAAATTTTTCCATCAGTTCTTCTCCACTCTGCAACCTCTGGAGTTGTTGGTTGTCTTGGGCTGAGTCATAGTTTCCCTCTGTCTCTAAACGGCTGGGTCCACACACACACACACACACACACACACACACACACACACACACATGCACACACACACACACACACGCACATGCAGGCAGCTCTTGGCCTTGCGCCTCAGGGACGGATAAAATGTGACAGTCCTCACGCGGTTGCGGACGGGAGAGGCGGCTCGCATCTCTGCAGCGCGTCCGATGTGCGTGTCATGCTGGCATCATGAGCGTTTGCTTTTGCGGTGAGGACGCACACAGGGGCCCATTGTGCGGCAGCTGATGTATAGATACTTTCTGGAGCCTCTCGTAGGTAGTGCCTTGGTATATCATTTACAAAGGCCGATTATCTGATTCCTTTTGAAGCCAGAGGCGTGTGGAATCTTGTATGCAGTTTGTGTGTGTATTTGTGTGTGTGTGTGTGTGTGTGTGTGTGTGTGTGTGTGTGTGTGTGTGTGTGTGTACGTACAGTACATCAAAGACAGCAGCTTTGTCATCACGTTGCTTATGTAGGTCAGCTGTGACACGGACAGACTAGAAAGAATGCTCAGTGCAAAAATTAAAGACGCTGCCAGCTGCTCGGCCGCCTTTGGTGCTTCCGTTACCTGCAACCTAGTTTTTAAAACTTCACCACCAGTACATTCATACAGCACTGTCTTAAACAAGACATCAGCCCTTACCTCTCTTGAAACATTTTTTAAACCATACATAGAAATAATAGATTGAGAATATATTTCAGAGAATATATTTTTAGCTCGATCAATTTAAAATATGTGAATTATTGCTCTTTTGTTATATTTCAGTCTATTTCTGCTTATTTCTACTTTCCATTAATACATTTCAAATGCATTTGAATTAAATTCTTGGGCTGTACAACATATGTCTCAGTATATTACAGCATATTTCATTTCCACATGGGAAGTAACCTTTCAGTATGTGGAATATAAGAGGAAAGGTTGTCTTTGAGCAGTAGTCATGGAAGCACTACAAAATGCAGGCACTTGATCTACTGTTGTTCTCTTCCTGCAGACAAACGATTTACTGATAACCTGAACTTGGGTGCACAGAGGCAAAAAGGGATGGATGCTGTAGTGACGGGTGAGGGGGGAGTTCTATTTTTGTGCATGTTTATACCACCGTATAAGCCATGGATTTTGGTAGGGAGAGTCCTCGCCAACAAGTCACATCCCCTTAGACCTTTTCGGATGGACTTTATGTGATAACACATTCTGTATGTTTTGCTTCTGTGCCGTGTAACTGAATCCCATACATGTGGCCTTCTGAGCACCATGCATAGATCACAAACAACTAAATGTATGCGGTAAATATGTTGTCGCAACAAAATGAACCTGTGTAGTGTTTATCGACTTGAGCATCTGCGTCATGTGGGTGGCACTTCTACGGCACTTCAAACGAATGGCCCGTGGTCTGTGAAAAATGGAAATTATGAGGCACAATCTGGATTTTTCTCACTTGAAAATTTCCTTTTGCTTGTATAACTTCAAAGCCGCGGTTGTTTTTCCACCGTCGTTTGTGCAAGTAGCCCTGTCCTGCCCGTTGTGCTTGGAAGTCTTGATTTGGGTCGAGCGACATACATCATCCTGCCACTAACTCAGGCCCTGCTCCCTGACTTGTCACACGCAGTATTGCATTGCTAGGTTTACCTTCCCGTGGCACGCCTGGGCTATTATCAGAAACAGAACTATGTGGGAGACTGGAATGCAATGTAAATGTGAAGCACTGTGGCTCTGTTATCTGGGCTGCCCGGGAGTGGAGTGTCACCGGTAAATGCCTTCAGCTAATTCCTTTCCCTGCCTTTGTTTTGCCATTGCGATCATACTTAACAATTTAGTAAAATATGTATGAATGAATCGCCAACGTACAGTACGGTCTGAGTGTGTGGACTGGGAGACTGGACCAAGCAAAATGGCAGTTGTGTCAGATTTACATTTATTCATTTGGCAGACGCTTTTATCCAAAGCGACTTACTTTCCAAAGCTTTCTTTACAATGTTATCCATTTATACAGTTGGATATTTACTGAGGCAACTGTGGGTTAAGTACCTTGCCCAAGGGTACAGCAGCAGTGTCCCAGCGGGGATTTTTAGCATTTAAAAGAAAGCACCTTTAAATTGTCAACATGTCCCTTTGATCAAAATGATTATTATAGAGTAATTATCAAAACAATGAAAACATGTATTTGGTCACAACTGTCTTTTTGTGCGCTTAATAGCAAGGCAAGTGTACCACCCAATGGAAACCATTTCCACTTTGTTCCACCTTCGAAGGATGAACAAAACAGAAATTAAGACCACTGCAAATTACCGCCTGTTGAACTTTACTGGCCTTACACAGCTGGTTGCCAATCAGGGAGCTTGAGTCTCTGTGGTTACCAGCGGTTACTGTCCCTCTGTACCTTGAGTGTTACACAGTGTACTGTAAACTTAAGGTGCATTTCCACTGCTTTGTGTTAACAGTAGGTTAACAGCGTCATAGATGTTTCCACAGCAAACTGACCCAGGCTGACAGTATGCTGGTCACTTCATGTCGACTGAGATGGATCCATTTGAAGACTAATGGAACATTTCAGACCATCTTAGAGAAGATGATCAGATGTTTTGGCAGCAGTACTACACTGGAGAGCAGTGGCATTTGCATGAGCCCAGCTGCGCATATTTATCCAAACTGGACTTGCGTGTCTCTTTGACAAACGTGACTCCTAGTTAGGCAGCATGGCATTCCTGTATCCTCAACCGTTTTAACGTCTTTGTGTGCCAGAACCACATGCACTGAGCATCAACCACTCTGTTCCATAATAGGAATAACATAGAAGAAATGCACAGCCAAGAAGCAAACACACGTCATTTGCTAGGAGTAGATGGTTGTAGGTGGCATCAGATAAGCTGAGCTCTAATGAGGGACCACAGCACTTGAGCAGGAGAAGCCCAATAAAACTAAAGGCAGGCCACCATGCTGGCTTGCATCGCAACGGCACACATACAGTTAAAGCGGATCAGTGGAAACCTGGCTTTGCAGGGTTTTTTCCACCACAGAATGCGAAGTCTGCCTTGTAACTTCTGTGAATTGTCCACGCTCTGATAGACCGGTGAATTAAGCGCTGTGTGAATTTTTTTGGTGGAATTTGAAACTAAATGAGCGGAAAGCGTTGTTTTACTTCAGTGGTATGACATGAATGCAACATTGTATGGCCTCTTTTCAGTCTAGCACCGCTCTAGGTTGTCCTAATCTTTCAAAAACACGTATAAGCAGTCATGTTTTTCTAATTATTTCTTTCTGTTTCTTAGACAACATTAAAGTTTGGTCAGCCATTGCAATGATCACCATTGTGATTATTTTGTTATGTAACAACAACAACAACAAAAAGTAAAGCACTCTCTTAAACTTGCTTAAATAAAGCTAAGCGCAAAGCGCGTTGCAGTTAGATTGAATAGGGTCCATGTGATGGGATGGGATGGTCAGCAGGCTGAGGTCCGTTGGACAGCGGCTCCTCCTGCATTCCATCTGGTTGGTCCTGTTGACTTAGCAGCCTGACAGCGAGTGGGGGCCGGAGTGAATCATGTATTGTTTCATCTGGAATTCCGGGGAGGCCTGTGGAGGTCTGTGTCATGTTTGCACTCAGACGGTGCTGGAGTGTCACCAAAGCTCTGGGGGAAAAGACGGAAAAGCCTCATTCTCTCCTCTTTTGGTAAATTTGTCAGAAGTGTAGATGTGGAGATATTTTCTCGTGCTGTCATTTCTGGGGTGGGTGTTTTATTACGGACAAGAATTCATGTCAAGTACAACTGCAAATCCGTCCCGCCAAATAACACAAAATCCACAAACTTGATTAACATGATTTGCCTGAGAATCGCAATAAAAATACCAGCAAGGAGGAGTCACAGAGTTATTACGGGTGCTCTCGTGCCAAATTAGTGTCATGAAGCCCTCTTGTGTGCTGCGATACTGGGTTCAGCAAGCAATCCGTTCTGTATTATGGAGCAACTCCTCTCCTTTCCCATAATCACTCTAAAAGCTGTATATTTCATGCCACCTCCGTTCTCTGGAAGCGGGGCTGGCTGGCTGTTGTGCCTCTGATTTATCAGCGCCCGGAGAGCCTGCATCTGGAGGCCAGATTCTCAGGCTCTGCATCTGCTTCTATTCCTCACGCTGATGAAAACGGGGAAACGTCTGCAGTCCAGTCTTACACCTACACAGCCCCCGGTTCCCATTCGCCCGGACTGACCCACGCCCACTCGCCCGGTCTCTCACATATTTTACACCCACACGGGCCTAATATGCACCCACGCACACACACACACACACACACACACACACACGCACACACAAAAAGCATGCACACATGCCCGCACAAAAAAGCACACACACACATACAATAATACACCCACATAGGCCCTGCATTTACCTAATATGCACATATACACTCACTCTCAATCTGTCTAATACATTAACACAGGCCCCCACATATACTTAACACACACACACACATTTATGCTTCCACTCTCGCTCTCCCTCTCACACGCATACAGTACATTCGCACACTCTCTAACTTTCTTTATCACATACAGTACCAGTCAGAAGTTTGGACACACCTGATTAAGATACTGGGAAACATGCATTCAAAGACACTAAATGCTTGTTTGTTGGACAGATATAAACAGTGAAGTTGATGTCTATGTGTGAATTTATTTCCAAAATAAAATCAAATTTGTAAAAATATTTTTTGCTACCAAAAATCTAATATATAAGACAGTTTTGATTTGTGTAACACTTTTTGGTCTCTCATTGGTCATTTGGTAATAATTTCACTGTTATTTCATATTTCTTTACTATTATTCTAAAATGTGGAAAACAGTAAAAAATAAAGAAAAACTCTTCTATGAGTAGTTATTTCTAAACCTTTGACTGGTCCTGTATATCTACAGAAGTTTCCACACTTACAGCAAAATATGCACACCATCAGAGACACACATATGGACACATATGTTAAAATGCAGGCATACACACACACACACGAATGCATGCACATGCACATACGCACACATTTCCTTACACACACTCAGACACACTGCCCCCTCTGTAAAGAAATCAATGAGCTATTCATGACTTCATGGGGGAAAAATTTCCTGCTGGATTCTTGATTTCCTCTCCCAAATTTCCAATCAGTATTTTTTCTTTTCTGAATTGTGCTCAGCCAGAGTTCTTCTCAAATATTCCTTCCAAGAAGAGGGCTCAATAGCCAAAGAATTTTCCTTCTGTTTTAATTTTGCCATGACGATAAGAGCTGAGTGGGAAAAACCCTGCACCCACAGAAAAATATCTGTAAAATCTATGAAACAAACAGCAAAGGGGCTATGAAAAATCACATTTTTAACCCAATAGCGCACTCTCTGAAACAGACAATTTTGTGAAAAAAAAGGGAAAAAGGAATATGCTTTTTTTCTAGGTTATCTAAAAATGCTTGAGATCCTTACAGTACAAAGGCACTCATTTCTTCTTCTTTGAACTTCATGTTTAAAGAAGACTATCTTTAGTAGGTGCAGTAATAAACTGAACAGCCCATATGATGGCAGTTCAGTCAAGTCACTCTGGGCCTATTGCTAAAAATAAATGTTTATGTATTACCCATGAGTAGTTGTCACAATTCATCAGTGTTTTGGTCCATAAGAAGTACTGTTGATGTGGTTATTTCAGTTAAGTTTTTAAAGTCCACCCCCCCCCCCAATTTTACTGCATGGTGCATTTCTCTGTGACCCCATTCCAACTGTGACTAAAAGTCCTTCTGCTGACAGAGGCAGTTTTATCCCCTGTTCCTCCCAGCCGGTGCATGTTTGGCACAGAGGGATATGTCAGGACTGACCTCAGATCAGTTACTCTTCACATTTCTCTGACCTTGTGTCACATTTCTCTGACCTTGGTCTAACAAGGTCCCCTGTAATGATCATTAACCCGCGGTGGCATGGTTCTGTCTCAGGGCTCTGGTCTCCCCTCGTCACCTACCAGAGTTATGGCCTGGCAGCTGCAGTTGGTGTACAATGAGCATATCACCAACCAGGTCATACAGTTCAACATCACAGAGTGTATAGGTAATTTCTTGGTCTCTACATAGTGTCTGCTATTGCATGTCTCCAAAACTACTATTCACCTGTGACATTCCTTCTGTGATAGTCCAGTAGCCCGCTACCTTGGTAGGACAGAGATCGCCAAGTGACACAAGAGAAGTCACACCAAAATAGGCACTGACACAGAAGCGTAAATGTGATACGGCGACAGAGTGGCTGGTTTAGAAGACAACATTCATTATAATGGAATGCACCTGTACTCTTTCAAAACAGCAGAAATTGTCCATTGGTATGGAAAGCATTTGAGTCTTATGATTGACAGCTCAGAGCACTTCCCTTTCTTCCCTGGCACTTTCTCCTAGGGCTGGTTTCTCTGATTCTTCTTCGCTGTTTAACCTGTGAGCTTAGCCCGTATTTTTCATCTTTGATCTATGCATTTATCTGTGATGCAAAACATTTATCTGATCGGTTTCCTTCAGTTGTGTTTTGAATTCTTGTAAATTCTGTCACTTTAATATACATACAAACACACACATGTACGTATACACATACATAGATACATACATACATACATACACACACACACACACACACAGACACACACACTCAATTTCAGTTCCAAAATATTGGTTTAATTCCTGACAAAGAAGGCTGCTCAGACTCAGAGTGGAGCTCAAATCAGGCATCAAGGCTGTAAAATGAAATATGAAATATAAAAGTGACACATTTGTTTGATATCATTACTGTGGCAACAACAGATAATTGTTTCATAAGTACTGCTGCCACCATACCCCCCCCCCCCCCCCCCAAAAAAAAAAAAAAAAAAAAAAAAAAAACATTGTATCACCATGGAGATACACACAGTCCCAGTGGCCCCTACCACCTACTCTCGGGAACACAGTGTCTCATCCACTGATTACCACAGAGGGTTTAAAATATTCACAAATAGACGTTTTCATCACCTTTTCCCTATAACTCACACAGTGCACACACTGCACTGCTGTTGATGGTCTGCTTATGAGGACTAATTCACTGGCAGAAACCACCGCAGTACTAATAAACGACGAGAGACCGAAACCGTAGAAACATTGCTTCACCCTGAGTTCTTGAAGGCCAGCGCGGCCAGAGGACGTGCTGAAAGGCCGTCAGGCGCGGCCCCCCCTCCCTGTTTGTGCAAAGAGCAGCTCTCCTCAGCACTCAAAGGGAAAAACGGGGCTTGTGCTTTTGAAGTGAGAATAGCGCCGCCCGTTCAGAGATTGTAACGCTAAAGGACTCTTGAGTGTGAGACGCTTTCAGAGAGTCTCCTCTCGAGATTATGGAGCGAGTCCGATGCACCTGAGCCTGCCCCGCTTAGAGGGTGAGCTGCATAGCCTCATATGGCCTCCTCCTGCACCCGTCTGGCTGTGACAGCGAGTTATTTCGTATGACGATTTAAAATGCATTACTCTGCTGATGAAAACATTGCAATCACCTAGTTATTCGGCGCTTTCGAAAATGCCCTTGTGAACTTGTGAGGCTGACTTGATGTGACGCACGAGGTTATTGTTGCATTTGGGCTTTTTGATTGAGCAGAGGGCACAGCTATACTTTGATTTGCAAATCACTTCTTGAAAAGTCACAAGCAGAGCGCCGAGGTACGATTACTGATTAACACTTTTGGCTAAAGGTGGCACAGAGGTAGACTTAAACTGAAGCCCTTCAGCACAAAAACGCAGAACAGTTTTGTGGATACTATAACTGCCTGACATAGCAGGATATTGAAAATATGACGATTAGAACACCCACTGTAATGTACACAGAAGGAACACTTCACTCTGGAGAAGAGTGTCTGTGAAATAACAAATATAATGTAAATGCATTATGTTAGTATCTGTTAAGTTAGCATCTATGTTAGAAAATAGTTGATTTGTTATGAGAATGCCCTGATTAATTTCTAAAACAAGATTAAATCAAACCTAGACTATTTCAGAGTTCTGATGTGTCACAGACTCCCTTCCTCCCATCACCATGGTTTCAACAACCACAAGTTGTTACAGATGCCCACCTATCTAGGTGGAGAAAGTGCCTCTTCTAGTCATGTGCTTCCTGTTTGTTCATTGTTTTGGTTGGCTTTGTCTCGCAGTAACGCTGCTCCAGTCTAATACCTGTCCCGACAGTCAGCTGTCACACCTGAGGGAGTTGTGAGAGGGAGGGAGGTGGGGAGGGAGGAAGGGAGAGCTGGGCCAAATGACTGCCTGTTTGGCATCTCCAGAGGACACAGCAGTTTCAGCAAGGGAGAGATGCATTTTTGGGGCTTGTTCCTTCACTACATCTTCTCTAGGGTGTCACAGGAGTACTGCAATAATAATCAGTAATAGTAATAGACTGCAATAGTAATAGACAGCAGTCTCATTGCACTTTCTGAGCCATTTAAGGGGTCAGTGACAGCACAGTTAACAGTTAGCGAAACCACATGATCGTGTTCGTCCAGCTTGTCGGATCCTTCCGAGCTGCTGCTTCAACCATCGGCAGAGGTGTTGGCCACAGAGTGTTTTTTCCGTTGCCGGGGGTTGCAGTGGGGAAATCGATGAATCGGCACGCGTTCCTCCGAACTCACAGGCATTCCAGGCAGGCTAGAGCAAGCAGGGCGTTGCTTAACGATCACGGCATCCCGCACATCGTTCTGACGTCCCGTTAGGTTCAGTGACTAACAGCAGCAAGCAGCCGCAAATTACAGCGGCGTGAGGTAATTTGACCTCATTTGTAAGCGTGCATAATTCTGGATTGCGCTTTACTACGGTTACCGTGGCTACCTCATTGCACCTGAATATTGCGGCCTCAGAATGAACTGCTGAACTGCTCCTCATACAGTAGCTTGTGAGATAAAAGGTAGGTGGCTTGTTTCTGCGGCTGACAGCTGGCCCGCATGTTTTGGGTAATAATTGACAGAACACCAAGGTGTGTAAATAGTTTGGCTCACTGTAGTGGCAACAGGGAAGTCACACATTTACAGAACGGTGAGGGGAAAATGCTCTAGTTTCATGCAATAACACGAGCATTTCAGAAAAATACCTGGCTACTGCAGGGTTTATGTAAATGCAGCCCTTATTTTCAGAGGGTAGTAGTCCCAGTAAACATTTATTGGTTGTCAAAAGTGAAGGTAAAAACAGTATGCAGCTGGTAAATACATGGCTGGGTGTAGGGATTGTGTACAGAAAACTCTGGAAGCATGCAGTGCCAGTGAAAAGTTTGGTTATACCTGATTAAGATGGTGGGAAACATACATTCAAGGACACTTTGACCTAAAGACTTACGTTTAAATGCTAGAAATTTGTTTCTTAGACAAACATAGATGGTGAAGTTGATGCCTGTGTATGAATTCATTTAAAAAAAATCACTAAAAAAACATATTTTTAGCTACTTTGAAGAATCTAAAATATAACATGGTTTTGATTTAACACTTTCTTGGTCACTTGGTCATTATGATTTAACACTTTCTCGGTCACTTGGTCATTATTCCATTTGTGTTATTTCATAGTTTTGATGTCTATTATTCTAAAATGTGGAAAGTAGTAAAACTAAAGAAAAATCCTTCTGAGTAGGTGTGTCCAAACGTTTGACTGGTACTGTATAAATACAGCAGTGCATTTATGAAGATTTCCTGTGCACCATTTTGCAGGCAGGGTTAAGGGTATTCAGACACTCTGAAGCAGAACTCACATGGTAATTCACTTCATCGGACTTTGAAATGTTGCATTAGTGCATATTTTGTTCTAAAGCAAAACCCCAGCAAGACAGACGTTCTCGTTATTAACTGGCTGGTTAAACAAGCGGCTCACAGAAAACGGGAAAGACAGTTTGGTCAGATTGCTGTGTAATCCAGCTGTAGGAGGCAAATGGTTGACTTGATTTAATGGACACCTATGTCATAACTCCACCAATCACAGATGGCTTGGGAAAGGGCAGGAAAATTAAGTGGGTATGCCTCTGCCCATTCATGCTATTATGCTTTAGTTCTCATTAAAACAAATTGCTAAGATCAATGTTTTAATTGTCTTAAAAACATAACTTTCTATTTTTGCTGTAGTGTATTCATGTTGTAACTCCTGTCATTTTAGTTTTAAAAAACAGCACAAAAATACCATTTTGCGTGACTTGCTAAGATCCAGTCATACAGTTATATAGCCTGTTTCTTTTTATTTCATAATTCTTGATGAGGACAGAAGAAAGCATAGTTACGCAGTGTGATTTCACTATGATTAGCTTTTAGTGAGCCCAAAAATATTTTGACTTTGACTGGTTGTCAAAGTTTGGCTCTATATAGTTCCTTGAGATTGTTGGCAGTTATCTCGGTGGCTCTTGGCTGCCCTCTGATGGAGAAAAAGAAATACAGTTTGTTGTAAATGGGAAGTAGAGAAACTCGCAGGGAAGACATACACAATCTGTGCCTTTCGTCACTAGCAGACGCATCAGTGCTGCTTGCTCAGCCCACAGCTCTTTCAGATGGCATGGATCAAACACGGACAGGTGCTCTGTGACAGAAGGTAACATGGTGAGGCTGTGTCTCTGCGTTGCCTGTTAGTCTCGGTTCTGAGGAAGATCATACTGTATGTTTGCTGGAAGTTTGTCCGTTTTTGCTTTGTGTTCAGAGCAGTGCAGGTTGGCTGAGAATCAAGTGGTAACACTTGGTAGTTGTTACAAACACACACACACACACAAGAACAATGCAGTGTTGATCAGTGATAAATTGTAGAAGCGTTTGTTGCTGTACAGACAGCATGTTTGAGTTGTGGTAAGTGGGTTGTTGTACAGACAATGTTATTGAGTTTTGGTTAAGTGAGGTGTTGTACAGAGTTGCTGAGTTGTTATAAGTGGGGTGTTGTATAGACAGTGTTGTAGAGTTGTTATAAATGGGGTGTTTTACAGACAGTATTGTTGAGTTGTTATAAGTGGAGTGTTGTACAGAGTGTTGTAGAGTTGTGGTAAGTGAGGTGCTGTAGAGTTCTGCAGTGATTCTATAGACAGTATTGTCTGGTCTGGGTGAGAGGCTGGATGGGAATGTCAGTATGGTGCGTGTTACAGTGAAGAGTCCTGAAGCAGGACACCCTGTCACTCTGACACACTTAATTACCTCCACTACCTCCATGGGGATGCAGCCAACCTTTCATTGTTCCTACCCTGAGAGGGTTTTCTCACGCTGGGAACCGGTACCTCACACACCCTCTGACCTCAACTCTCCACCCCCCTCAGAGTACCCCCAAAACTCCACACTCTGAACTCTGTCCCCTGGGACCGTTTCCCAGAAAGGGAGTGACCCCCTCAGAGACCATCGGGATTCTGTCGGCAGGAGCACAAGTGCTGAGGTGGACCCAGTGTCCTCATCTAACACAGTCTGCTCTCAGCACTATTACCCCCCCCCCCCCCCCCCCCCCAGAGACGCCTCCTGAATGTGGCTTCTTTCATCCGCCGTCCCTCTGTTTTCCATTAATAAAAACGGGAACTACTAATGAAAAGAACTTGTTCGAGTATTGTTATGGATTTAGCTCTCGCTGTCGTTCCCGAGAGGAGCACCATTGAGATGCAGACCGAGCTCACACGACGTCTGCTGCCGTTTCTGGATCTGCGCGGTTGTGCGAGAGTGGGACTTCCTGGGCCTGTGCCAGCCGTCTGCTCCCAGGAGAGTCACAGGCGATCCTAACCCAGCTGTGTTATATTGCTCCCTGGAAAACAGAATTACAGCACCCATGAAAAAAGAGAAGAGAATTACAGTGCCCGGACGCAGACATTAGTTTTAACAGGGAAAACCGACTTACACGTACATACGTTATTACAGGAAAAAACAGAGTTACATCAATGCGTATGCATGATTACAGGACAGGGGAGTTATGGCGTGCATGTCAATTACCCGCATGGAAGGGAAAACACAGTTAGACGACATCCATATTCATTATGACCGGCGGCTGCAAGTTACAGCAGAGTGCCTGATCATTCATTATCAGAGACAGAGGACAACTGTACAGAACCCAGCTGCACTGAGGTGGGGGGGAGGGGGGGTGATGTTTGAGAAGACCCAGAGCTGAGAGAGAGAACAGAACAGAGAGAGAGACAGGGAGTAGGAGAGAAAAAGAGGGTGAGGGAGAGAGAAAGAAAGAGAGAGAGGGAGAGAGAAAGAGGGTGAGGGAAAGAAAAAGAGCAAAAGGGAGAGAGAAAGGTGAGGGAGAGAGAAAGAAAGAAGGAGAGGGAGAGAGAGAGGAAGAGGGAAAGGGAGGGAGAGAAGGAAAAGGAAGGAGAGGAGAGAGTGGGAGGGAGAGGAGAAGAGAGGGAGGAAGAGGGAGGAAGACAGAAAGAAAAAGAAAGGAGAGAGAAGGAAAGAGAAAGGGAGGAAGGAGAAGAGAGGACGAAAGGTAAACAAGGAGAGAGAGAGAGAGGGTGGGAGAATATGAGAGAGAGAGGAGAGAGAAGCAGGCAAAAGGGAAGAGATAGGGAGGGCAGAAAGAGAGAGAGTGAGTGAATGAGAGAGGGAGAGAACCGAGACAGGGACTGTGGATTTGGAGACGGGAGCTCCGACACACTCGGGTCCGGGGAACTCTGGAGCCTGATTCACACGCTTCATGCGGACGCAGTGAGTCACGGATGCCCCGAGGTACAATAACTCCTAATCTCTTCTAACAGGCAACCTCACAGACTGCGGCTTTATGGATTTGTCATGGTTTTATTATTACTGCGCAAAGATCTGATGAAGCTGGATAAAGTAAGACTTGCTTTCATGTTAGTGGGCCAAATGTAAAAAAAAATGTAAAAAAAGAAAAAACATTGTGTGATGTTAGCTGTTTTCATTTATACCACACAAGCCCCCTCTTGCACAGTGGAAAAGTATTGAATCAGATGCCTGGCAGCTAACCCAAAGTGCATGTCACTGTTTTCACAGCTACTCATGTTTTGCCTGGCTCATTATTAGTCCTGCATTGTCGTTTGTGTGTTTTTGCACAGGGCAAATAATGTGCGATCCTCAGATATCACGCTAAACACGCTAAGAACGTCAGGATTTTGCTGTCGGCAAGGGCAGATAGATAACTCAGAAACCGCTTGACAGGTTAATCAAACTCAAAAAGGAAATAGCTTCAGACTCAGAAAAAAGCTGAAGTTGATGTTTTTCTCACCAAAAAAAGTAAATCCTCTCCGCAAGCGTCCAAGATGGATGTGAAAACACTTTAGCATGTGTGGGAAAATGGCAGCAGTCCAATGTCTGGAAGTGTTTATCTTGCGCACGACGGCTTACGAGCGACTGCTTTATGTATTTCGCAGAAAGGTCTGCTGATTGATTTCAGTTCTGTTTTGGAATTCCTGGCCTTGGGAGAGAGGTGATTGGGTCCCAGGAGATAGTAGGGGTGTTCTCTCTCCCTGGGGGGGTGGGTAGCAGCAAGGATGGAGCCCTTTTTCTGGGTATCTTCAAGGCGAAAGGAGGGTTGGGTCTTTGTGGTCAAGCCCCCACATGGACGTGGTTCCTCTGGGAAGAGTTAGCAGGCTCGCATGGTTGGGTACCTTGTGGAAGGGGCGGAGCCAGACCTGGATGTTGCACAGGCAATGGAATTTTCACACTTCCTGCTTCTTCAGGGGTATCAGCTCAGAGCCGATCAGCTATTCGTTACATCATCAAAATGGGCCTGTACAGTGCCCTTGTCGAAAGTTGTCGTCAGTGAACAACTGGGCAATCCTCACACACTTCTGGAAAGAAAATGAGTTTTCTTTTCGGAAGCTTCTGAGAGGGCGGCAGCGTGACCGGTCAAGCCGGGTCAGGCTCTGAGGTCAGAACCCGAGGCTCACCCCAGGGGATCCGTGCGCGGAGCCGGCGCCGTGGCCTCAGCTGATGGCCGGACGCAATTGGTGTAAATCTTTTAATGCAGAGTCATCTGAGCTCAGAGGGATTTAAGCCCTGAGGGACATACTGTGCACCGTGCAAGCCCGTTCCCTCGCGCATTCCTGCCCAGATATTACGCGGAGGCGAACGGTAACAGCCATTTATTTGTGCAGTAGATCAGGGTGTGCATTTGAAGTCGCCAATCCGATTTGCGCTCCGCGGTGGACGGAGGGCTGTGATTTAGGACCTGAGTGTTGTCCGCTTTTCGAAAACAACTGAAGTGATTTTCCACTGGCAGGGCTCCCCGAGTATTTATGACATCAGAATGTTCCTGTGTATCTCTGGGAAGACAACACGCCAGGGGTAACTATGATGCTGAGCCGTCATAGCGACCAACATTACACAGTGCGAATGCAAAACTTGTGTAACCCATTTTAGGCTGTTCAGATACCCCTAACTGCAGCAAAAAGTGTGTGTATGTAAGAAACGCCATAGAGCGGAGCATGTGCCATGCTCACTGGTGGTACTGAGAGATGGGTACTGTGGAGTGGGACTGTGGAGATAGGATGACAGTGGAACATTGGGGCGTTGGTCTCATTGCCATGGGACAGTGGCTGCTGAGAGTTTCGCTGCATTGCTTATACTTTGAGATTGTGTGTGTGTATGCGAGTGTGTCATTACACCACAAACATACTTATACCATAGTGAGCCCATGGAATGAGGAGATGTGTAAGTGAGCATGCATACCAGTGTGTGTACATGTGTGTGTGAGTGCCTGTTTGAGTTTGTGTGTACGTGTGTGTGTGTGTTTGAGTATGTTTGTGAGTGTATGTGCATGTGTGTGTGTGTATGTGTCTGTACACCAGCATGTGTGTGTATGTGTGTGCGTGTGTGCTTTTGTGTGTGTATGCATCTGTGTGGCAGTGTGTGTGCGTGCATATGTGTGCGTATGTGTGTGTGCGTATGTGTGTGTGCGTATGTGTGTGTAAGTGTCTGTGCAGCAGGGTGTGTGTATGTGTGTGTGCGCGTGTGTGTGTGTGTGTGTCTGTGCAGCAGTGTGTATGTGTGTGTGTGTGTGTGTGTGCGCGTGTGTGTGTGTATGTGTCTGTGCAGCAGGGTGTGTGTGGGTGTGGCTAACAGCAGCGGTGCCAGCTCGTGGCCCCAGGGTGCTGCTAGCCCTGAGGGTGCAGGCAGGAGGCTGCGTGGTTGTGGGCGTCACCCCCAGAGATGAAAGACCTCTCCCTGGGTATCCCTCCAAGGTGAACGTGAGTGTTACCACAGCTGCGCCAGTCCTGTTCGACTTTGCGGGATTGTGTAGAGGGAAAAAAAAGACCAGAGCTGACCTTTGACCCAGCGGAGTCTGCTTCTGCAATGGTCAACAGCAGCAGCAGCTTACAGCTTAAATCCACTTGCTATTTACATTCAGAATCAATAAGCCATTGCTGTGTTGGCCCGCTTCACTTTGATGTCAAAAGTGGACTTCACTTTTATTTGGGGAAAGAGGTGGGAGGGGTGGGAGTGGGGGGCAGGCAAACATGAAAGACAGCAGGGTGAGTTTCACCACATCCGGCCCTCCATTAAACCTTGGAAAAGCGACTGTTAGAACGGATCGAAAGACACCCAGGTTGCGTGACTTTGCAGCGGTTTGCGGTGGACCTGTTGTGCCCCCTCACTGAAAGTCATCCGGTAGGTACCCATCTGTGACGTGAGCCAGCAGCGTGGTGACGAGCGTTAAATGAATGGCGACATTAATCCCGGTCTCCCCTGAGGGCCGTGTGTGTTAGGCGTGGCGGCGACAGTCGTCAGTTGTCACGGCTACGGGTGTTTCTCCGGGGAAGGTGGAAGGTGCGCTTTCGTTTGCTCGGCCTGCCCGCTCAAGTGTTTATTAGACACAGAAACCAGGTGTGACCGAAAAACACAGCTCTGTTGTGGTAGGGTACTCCTAGCTGTAATTGTGTCGCTGCTTGGATATCTATGATATTCTTTTTCCTCTCTCATGGGAACACGTGAGAGCGGCCCCACATAGGTGTCATTCCTCTTTCTCATGCCAGCTGTATGTTTACCTGAAAATGTTGCGTTCTTTCCAATCTTCAGATGCAGGAAGCAGCGGGTAAAAGCACGGTTATTATAAGTACCATTTGCAGTGAACAAAGAGAGAACCGACGTGCTGATTCCTACTGACATTTTTGGTCTCCACGTAGGTTGGCTGATTAAACATGAAGCCTTGCTTGAAGCTGGTCAGTACAGCAATAAGAAGTTGAAATATTGAGGTAAAAGAGACGGAGAGAGAGAGAGAGAGAGAGAGAGAGAGAGAGAGAGAGATTGGTCTATCTAGGTTCAGGTGACTTTAGGGCAAGAGAGTAACATGAGCAGCTTAGCAGAGCTGATGTGGGTATACACTCAGTCGTCTAAAAAGGACGTGGACCCCTTCAGGCCAGAGAGCAGCCAAACCCTGTCCCAGCCCTGGCACTGTGCAGAATGCTGTGGTCAGTGGGGGTTACACCGCCAAGCACCAAAGACCATAGGGCTGAACCGTGCCTCAGATGTCCGCTGTTTTTGTTCTTTTATTTTAAGAAACCTGTGTACCTCGTGTCCTAGCAACCTGCCCCGGCGAGGCTTTCTAAATTCAGCCTCGGAAACTATGTCAGCCATAGTTTTGCGACAAGTTCATGGAGGTCACCCCCTCTGGCTGAGATGAGAGAGAGCGGGGTCTGAAGTCTGATCATGATACAAGCTCCCAGGTAACGGCCCACCGAACAGTGAACCACCCTCACTGGAACACACCTCAGTAGAAAGTCAGAACCTTTAAAAAATAAAGGTTCCTGAGTATCGTGGCATGAGAAGTACAGCACAAATGTTTTCTTTTTTTTTTTTTTTAATGTGCTGACCCCCCGTCCCCCCCCACCATGCCCCTCCCCTCCTGTGGCATGCTGCCTGTTGTCACGTATTGTTGGTAAGAATGCTGTGAAATGAAACTGAGGACATGTGTCGGCGAGATTAGTGAGTGGCACCTCTTGTTAAGTTGATTGCGCTGCTTTGTGCCGGAGATGCCGCCCGCCAGGGGCTGGAGAGACACTGGGGCCTGTATTAATTAAACCCTCGTCTGAAAAATAGAAGGCCTTTATTCCCACGACACTGGGAAAATGACTGGGGGGCGCTCCGATAATAATTAATGTTTCGCCTCGCTGGCAGACTCCTGTGCGTTTTAAGTGCTCCGAAGCAGCTTTAATGTACTGCCCAACCCCCCAGGAGACTCCGCTGTGGTCGGAACCCATTCTCTTAAAACCCGTACTTATTTTGAGAGTGTACAAATGTTATCATTTTTCATCACTTTGCTCCTTTTTCCTGTTTATTGTGCATAATCGAGATCTGGTTGGCTGAGGGGGCGAGGGGAAGGGGCTTGAGTGTTTTGGGAATGACACATCAGATACTGTGGTTTGTGTGTATGAGACAGAGTCTCCCTCGAACTGCACGCTCAGCTCGGAGTGTCTGGGTTTTTTTTTAGTTTTTGACAGTCAGGTAGACGACCCAGACTGTCAGGGGGGTCTTTGCGGGCGACAGGGTTGTCTGTGTCGAACGAGTCATTAGGAAACAAGGAAGAGCGAGCTGAGTGATTGTCAGGCCTTTGCGGTGCAGTTGCATGCCTGAGGCCCATGAGACAGCCCGACGGAAATTTGTTTCCTTGTTCTCGGCTCAGTCCAGGTGTTTATGACAATCAGGCGTGTGTTTGATACAGACAGTTACAGCCTGTAGTACTGCTCCGTAATCTTGGGGGGGCGGGGGGGGCATTTTTCCATGGCAGTGTCGTCTGACTAATTCATTTATTACGCTACTTAAAGGTCAAGGGTCGGATGCCCGCTTCAGTAGGGGGGTGTCACAAAGCCGTTTCCTGTAAATTGCCAGAGGCAGGGTTTACGCACATTGGAGCTGAATCAGTTTCTTCATGGAAGCCCGTGTATGTGTAAAACAAATAACGTGAAGTGGTTAATAAAATCTACTGACGTCATTAAGCTCCTGTTGGTAACTGCACTGCACCCTGGCAAGGTCTCGGTTTTTTCGTTGGTGGGGAGGACATGTTCAGCGATTAGCGGGAAACAGTGTAAGAGGCAGGGGAACTCACATCCTGTGTCCGGAATATAACTGAAGAGTAAACTCTGGACTTTTTGCTCTTGGGGCCAATATATAACAAGTGCTGTAAGCATCAGGATAAATTAGGGGGCAGGGATTAATCAAAATGGCTTTACCGTTACCTTTCTGTGTAACTGGAACAAATTTTCCCGGCGCATCATGGTTTTCATGTTTTTTCATGAGAATAATGATGGAGTTAGACAGGAAAGCTGCATCACTGCTGCGCTCCCTCAGGTCCTGAGGTTTGACCTGATCTGATCCAAGTTTCCCCAGTTATGTTCTGGAATTCTTTTTTTTAAGACTGTATATTTCATCGTAATTATTACCACGTTTCTGTTGTAGTTTGGAACAGTAGATTTTTTTGACAGGTATGCTAAATCATACAGTACAATTTTAAATCCTCGAACGGAATCGGAGCCCAACATTGGGGATGTTAGCGTTTGAATCAGGTTTCCCCAAACACAAAAGCAGTGACACACAACTGAAAGACCAAAAAAAAAGAAGACATTTAAAACATCTGAAAATAAATGCGTACTGATGGTCAGCATCCAGGGGATGTCCAGTCTGTGGCTTTTTTTTTTTATCCTTGCAAGAAAATCCCCTAAATGACTGATAGGCTGTTCTTCAGCCTCTTTGTTCTTTGTTCTGGTGCAGCATTCTTGCTTTGACGCTTCTATTCCTGTAATGCGGACCGTGGCCGCAGCCGTCATCACCGATGACAGCGATCGCGCAGGGCTGATCTGTCCTGATTTGCGGGGAGGCCGAGCATGAATTGGCAGACACCGCGGTGAGGCTAACAGCGAGACTCTGGAGGCCAGGGTCTGGTGAATGACTCACCGCTGGTGGTTGCCTGGAGGTTTATGTCATGTTTTTCCCACTCCGGCTTGCCTACATTTTCCGCTCTGTAGCTGCGTAGCTGGAACAACATCTGGACCTCGAACACCCCCCAACCCTTCGTCCACCCCCAACCCCCCCTGCCCCTCAATAAAAAGAGGAAAACAGTCTCCCAGGACTGTGCCGTTACGCTGTTATGAAACTCCTCTCAGCAGCTCAGATCAGCTCCCTAAAAAAAATGAAGGAAGCCCACTGTCTCTCAGCACACATCGCGGTGAGAGTAGCGAGATCAAAACGCCTGTCTGAGGCAGGTTTTGATCACTTCTTATGAAAGAGAAGGAGATGAAAATTCCCATATTGCAGGAACACTGCCCCTGCTGTACTCCTCCAAAAAAACAAAAAAAGGCATGGAGAGGGGTGAGGGGGTGTGGTCGTGGGCCGGGTGTGGGGGCGGTGAAAGGGGGACAGGGTTGGGACGGCAGGAGAGAGAGAGGGTTGGCTGGGGGGAGACTGAGACAGAAAAGGGGCAGGGAAAGGGAGTGTTGGGGGAGTAAGATTTGGAGGGGGGTTGGTGGAGGGGGCGGGGGGGATGAGGGGGGGGGGGGGTGAGTTAGGATGTGGAAGAGCAGGGATCAGTCCCAGCTCAGTCAGTTGGAATGTGCAGCCGTGTGGGAATCGGGATGCTCAGACACGCAGCAGCTCCGCGGGTGCACCAAACAGCGCTGCGCATCAGAATGACTCTGTGATGAAAATCTCAAGTGAGTAGAGCATCTTTCATCTGCATAAAAAGACTCGCATATTAGCGCAGAGGGGCTTTCTCTGTCTGAGTGAGTCACAGATCTCAGAGACTTGTCTATGCTTAGCTAATGGAGGGAAAATATGTGAAAAATGTATTATAAGTGGTTTTAATTGGATTGTGGTGAATTGAAATTTCTCAGTCAATTACTTCTGAAGTATTTCAGTTTCAGAGAGTCACTTTAGTACAGTACATCTGTTGTGTTAAGCAGGATCTTTTTCCAGCATGTGTGTTATGTTCTTTGTATGGGTGAGAGGATGCTGTAGGACAGCAGCTGTCTGAACAGAACTGGCTGATGGGCTCCTGTTTAAACTCCACTTTAGCTGGTTGTTTATTGATTCAAACCAGACTGTGTCTGTTATTTTTGTACATAAGTAGAACTGTTCACAATATGTATCTTCCTTATAATATAACATCTTATATTTTCTTGTTCTTTAATCTGCAGTGTATGCTTATCAACCTTATCTCAATCAGAGTAGTCAAAGGTGACCAGTTTTTTATGCTGTTATACATAATTTAATTTTTTATTGACGTACCGTATCTGGATAACTATTTAGATGAGTAGCGCTGCGTTTGTTGTAAACCGGTCTCATGAAGAGTGTTTCTTGGCACCGTACGGGATCCCATTAAACGTAACAAGGAATCTGTCAAATTGATCTCAGCTTTGGCTCTCCCCCCGTAAACGTAAACATGCAGAAAGCGATGGAAGGCCGCCGATGTGTTATCGTTGTGTGCCGTCAGTGGGACTTGCAGGGACTCAGCCCTCCCGGGACCGTCCGAAGGCGCCGTCAACGTCCTCCAGGCACGTCCCTACCTTCGCCGCAGAACATTCCCCGAGCTGCGAAAAACAGAATGTTCCCTACGCATTACATAAGCACAATTGTAAAAAAGGGAAGGGGGGTGGGGGCTCCCTCCTGCGACGTGTCTGTCTCACGCACGTTCGGAATACACTGCTGTTGGCATTCCGGGTCATTATGATGCGGTTGTACCGTGTTTCTCCCCCCATTGTGGTGTCTGCAATCTTACACTGTCACGCAGTTTGAAGCTTTTAGTCCCGTCGCTCAATGCGCATTTCCCTCCCTGGCGCGGTGCCAGCCCCCGGCCTTTTATCCCAGAGATTCCCTGAGAAAATTGTACTGTACACAGAGTCTCCGTATAGTGTTACGGAATGCGGAGCACGGAGGAATTCCCAGCTCGTGTTTCTCGCCCCACAAAGTCGAACCCGGGGCTGTGGGGCAGCGGCGGGCCGGCAGCGGGCCAGCAGTAGCTCCCACAGCGGTCTCGCTGTGAGCTCTCCTGGAACAATACGATCTCCGGTGTTTTCCTGGGAGGTTTGGCCAGCGAGGAAGGAGGCTACAGCTGCCAGTGACCCAGGTAAAACTATGCGTTGAGGGTCTGTGTGTGTCTATCTCGTTCTCTCTTGAAAGAAATAGGTTAGTGGCTATGAGTGAGAGTGAGAGTCAAATATTAACCAAGAGTACAGATACTCTTTTTTGGAATGGTGTTTGGTCAGATTTTTCTCGCCCAAGGACAATCTCCATTGCTTATATAGAATTTTTAGCTGGTGGCCTCCAGGCCAGAGTCAGTGTTTTGCCATGCTCTCCATCTGGTGGTGCCGAGCGCGATACAGCAGGGGTGGAGGCCAGATTAAATTACTGTGAAAGGTTGCTGCTGTCACCGCCATTCTGATGCATGGCGATTCAGATGTGATCTGCCCTGATGAATGATTCTCTGCTCCTTACAGCACAGTACGTGCCTTTGCGTGGGACGAACACAAAGCCGGCACCCCCGTTGCATGACGGGAAAGCTGTTGGGGTGTCATCCATTATGTGCGCCAGGCGCTTTGTTGAACGCGCTGCTGTGGGGTTTGGGGTGGAGGCAGCGGCCTTTGTCCCCCCCCCCCCCCCCCCAACCAGAGCTGATATTTAAACTGGAGTCTGCTTGAAGGATTGCGCTTCATATCTCGCGGAGTACACTCGTCACGGCCGGGAGCTCTCCGTTTGCGTTGGCTTTCCTTTCCAGTCTGGAGCGATGCTGAGGTCTGAGGGTGGCAGTAGCTTTAGAAGGTCTGTTCATCTGTGAGTGCATTCTCTCTCACTCACTCGCTTGTCCAGGTGATGATTGTTTCTGTGTGGTGGAAATTGTCTTTTGATTTAAAAATCTTTATTAACTTACACAACTGAGCGTAACTGTATATTAATCAGGTCAAACATTTGGAATAGAGCTGGAAGTAAGCTTTTTCTGCAACAAATTTCTCTTGGTCTGTGGTTTTCTACACAGTTGTTGGCTATATGCTTAAAATGCATGCAGATACCATGTTAAAATTACAGTATCATTGATACGGCAGTGTGGAAGTGTTGGCAGTGTTGATGTTTGGACAGTGTGGAAATTGATGACCGATGTTTACATTTTTATTAGTGGATACAATCAAAAAGGATGAAAAATAGGATGATATTACTAAATAGTTTGTAGTTTACCTGACTGTAGGTGCAACTGAAAATAAAACAAAACCTTTGGTCTGATGTTGATTACAGTTGGTTACTGCAGTTGGTCACCATTTGAGATGTAAATGAAATACTTTATAAAATAATATTTCAATCCTTTGTCTATTGACTGACTCATTTTCTTAAAACTGGAAATAAAGGCATTTGAAATTTGGGCTACATTCTTTAATACAATGTTATACAATGCTGTTATGTCACAGAGGAACTCATAGTTACAGATTGGCAAAAGACAGTAAGCATCAGCCAGGACTTGTTCAATTGCGTGATGAAGATTGCTTTGTGAAAATACTGTCTCTCTGAATTTGGCAGCCCATTCTGATTGACACAAACAATCTTTATGGGATGTTACAGTTATGGAAAACACTCTGTAAGAGTTTGTGGAGCATGCCATTACAACAACAGTACAGCTATCATGACATTGTTCACAAAGTGATTCTTTGTGTATGTGTGTGTTTGCATCTGCTCAGGTATGTGCTGTTCAGATAAACCATTTTGATTTAATCAACATTCACAACTGTTTAATTCATACACCCTAATACAGTTGCCTGTCTTTTCATTAGATGTAAAGCTGTTGTGCAGTGTCTCCTGTCTTTGGCAACTGCATCAGTGTTTATTTAATACTGTTACTTATGCACGGTTGTTACTCAGTTTATCACATGACCCTTTCAAAATCTCAGTGAAACAATGAGTAATTTGTAACAGTGAAAATACTGACTTTCTGCATATTAATCATTACAGGAAAGTAAACTTTCCTCAGAAGTTACGTCAAAAGTTGTAAATCACACAGATACCAATGAAATATAAAAGAAATAGTAAGTTAACATTGACATGAATTTCCCAGTAGAAAAGGTTAGTTTTCCCCCCTTGCTTAAGGATATGCGGTTCACAGTTTGATTGTGGCATGGTGCTGTGAACCAGGACCAAGTGATTTTCCACGAGGCAACGTTCTCCCTGGGTCCCTCCAGTACTCAATTGCTTACAGGCCCATTAGCATTAGCTGAGGATGCAGACACAGAAAAAAGCCAAATTGTCTGCTTCCCGTCCCGAGTAAGTGGCCCAGCGTCCCTGTCATCAGAGGCTCCGGAGCCGGGGGGGGATGTTGTTTCTGAAAGGCCAGGGGCAGTAAAAGGGGGCAGGAGCGTGACCCTGACCGAGGGGGTCACCTCTCAGGGTGATAATCAGGGGCGGGAGTAAAGGGGCTCAAAGCAGAACCAAGCCAGGAGCCCTGCGGAATCAGAGTGTCCTTCTCGTTCAAAGCAGACTCAGCGTATGTCTGTTTACTTGAAAGACCTCCACGTCCGCACTCTGCCACGTGGAGTTCCACACCTCATCTGCGTGCTTCCCAGGAACGGGTTGCTTATGCAGGAGGACATCCAGAGAGATGTATTTTTTCCCTCAAGTGCTCCTCAAATGAGTTAGGAACCTGTAGGCGAATGTTTCTGAATGTTTTTTGCAACATCAAATGTGTTTTTTATTCATCACCTCCTGTGAGTCAATACATCTCTTATGTGGAAATAGGATGAGAAAGGTCTTACTGATAACAGTAGTGGGTGTTTCATTGCACGTTAACTAAGGAAACAGTGCATTCTGAAATGTGCCACTGGTCTGTAAAAGGTTAGGTGATGATAATTTACTGCCTGTATTTTTCTCTTTAAGTATCATTAAGTGTTTAGTATCCACATTTACGTAAGCATTTTATGTGTCACTTCCTCATGTTGCCTCTGTTTAATGGCAAACGTTACAAGGGATTTGATGGAGAGGAGCGGTAGGGGTTTTATTGGAATGCATTGCGCATATATCTCCAACATGCAGTATTCAACGATTTTTACGTCAGCTGATGTAGTCCTGCTTTGTTCTTCCCCCCCTACAGGATTAGATTTTGGGGGTTCGGTTTCAGTCTGCTGAGTCTAGATCCTAGCCTGTGGCAGTTACTCTCTTGTAATCCAGTATCATGTTGAATGGAGGGGAAGGCGTAGTTTCTCAGCGAAGAAGGAATTGGACCACACTTACATAACGTAGCTTCCATAACATAACAGCTTCTGTCCCTTTACATGCCTAGAGCGATGTGCTTAAACAGCAAGGGTAGCTGACACACAGGGAAGGGGGGATTGCTGGCCTGGAGGATTCAAGCTGCCCTTTCTCTCGCTCAAGATTTCTCCCACAGTGCCTCAGTCCTCATCTTCTGCTCTCTGTGTGGCCTTGGCGATGTTGGAGTCGAAAAAACCCCAACACAACTCCACATGGCCCCAGAGAACAGCCTGCCACCGCGGTCGACGTTTGGCAGAAACCTCAGAAACGTCAGGGCGGGTCACATGTTTATGTCGTTTAAAACGGACTTCTTCTCTTGCTGTCTTTCAGAAATCGAGGCGAAGGAGGCATGCGACTGGCTGCGGGCTGCAGGCTTCCCCCAGTACGCTCAGCTCTATGAAGGTAACAGACCTCACATCCGTCAACACCGTCACATCATGGTACCATCTAGTGAAAAGTATTCCTGTGGGTCATGGTGTTGCCACATGGGTTGAAACAAAGTGGTGCTGTTGCGAGTCACGTGTTTGGGTGAATTCACTGAGTGCTTTAACTGACGATTAATATCAGGTGTTTCGGTGAATTAGGTGAGTACTTTAACTGAAGACTGAATAGACTGTTCATTTTTTCAGCAACTCTTCTCACCCTGGTGCCTGCAGTTTTAATGATAGCTATAATATTATGTCCCTCTGACGATACAAGGCTCTCTGTATAATGCTGAAACTTGCTGGGGTAGGGAAAGTGTTCCCCCTGCCCCCTTGCCCCCCCCCCGTCCCCTCCCCCAGTCCAGTTTACCAAGGACTTCATTTACACAGCTGTCCCTGGCCTGCCTGAGACCCCGGGCCTCCTTTCAACTCGCGCTGGGACGGGGAGAGCGGAGAATCTCGTGTGGATTTTCGTCTGGATATTTCTGGGCTAGAGTTACTACCCAAACACGTTCCTGCACAGTAAAAGAAGGAGGTCATGGGAAAAAATCCTCTGTTATCTGTGCCTAAAAAACAAGCCCCTCTTACCCCGAGACCTCAGCGGCTCCTCAACGGGGCCCGTTTGAAGTGTGAGCGTGGCATGAATTCCTCTCTGGTGGGGATTGTGGGTAGGTGAACAGGAAACACACTGAAAGCCAGCTTTCTCCCCTCAGTTACAACTGTGTGTGTGGAGATATGCTGTCACGCGCATGCAGGTTTCACGCATTTTCTCTCATGGAGGCTTGAATGCAAGTCTAAGTCATCAATGTGAGTGATAACGACTTTAATAAACAGTGATTTGCTACTGGCTAGGCCTTCTGTTTGCACCATTTTACAACACATTTGAACAGCCACACGCGCCAGCAATTGCATGGTTGATCATTTAAGACAGTACTCAAATCCCTGCTGTTCCCCGTCCAGAGCAGAGCGGGCCCGTCTGTGAATCTGCCTTTTCACTTACATGTGCATGCCATGCTTCTCCACCAAAAAAGAAAAAAAAATGGCTAAGTCCCCCCTCGTAAAGGAATGCTAGCTGCTCTGGATCTGGATTCGGTCTCCCCCCACCTCGTTGCATAACAGCAGCACGATGCCCAACCCGCGACGTAATGCCTGCACAAGCCCAAGCGCCGTGTTCCGGCAATTTCTGCCACTTTTCATTAAGCTCCGGGACGTCCAAAACAAGCATGCTCCTCTCCCTCTTTTGGAGGTCGCTGGGTAAAGAATGTGCTGCCTTTTGGAAAGTGAAAGGGCTGCGCAGGCTGTGGGTCTGCCAGGATACTTTCCTCAGTAGTCTGGCGTTTTCATACCGAATGCTGCTGGAAACTGCATTCCCCAATATGATCACCGAGAGGGTGCTCTTAGGATTGATGCTAAGTCAGGAAAGAAAAAAAGAAACATTAGCACTGATATAATTGGGTAAAGGAGCTACCGAAGGTGCTGAGGTTAACTGAGCTAATTTGAACCTACCAATCAGGTCACCTTGAGGAGCAACACCTAGGGAAAAAATATTGCATTTCCGTTTCTTTTCTGGCTTCCTCTTTGTGCTCATCGTTTCTGCATTTTGTTTTCTCATGTTCATCCAAAATCATTGAGGTCAGATGGTTATGTTTCATGTTAATATCTTTGCTATCATTAAGAAAATATTCCTAATGGATTGTTTTAGTGGTTATCTTTTTACATCCTCTCCATTATTTTCTATAAGCAGCATATGCCAGTTTCGGTCTCAGATTTCAACATTATCAAAAATAATACCTGGCTATTTATCATGATGAAGGACCTGGATTGTACAATTCTGAATTGAAGAGCATTTTGAAATGTTGGCATTGTGAATAACAAATGTAGCCCTCTTCCATTTGATTGATGAATGAATTTAGACATGTTGTCATCACAGTACACATGCACACTGTTTATTTACTTGACATATGCTGTTGCAGTGAAATAGACAAGCACAAACACCAGCATGCTAATCTTTTTCCCTGTCTTCCTCTCCAGATTCACAGTTTCCCATTGACATATCTCCTGTGAAAAAGGATCATGACTTTCTCGACAAAGACCTTGTCGAGCCTCTCTGCCGGTAAGGACACTACCCATGACGAGGACTGAAGTAAACATCTTAAGTGTGTGTGATGGCTTATTTCCCTACCCTCTCTGGCATTTCCACAGTTGTAATCTTTATGAAGTAAAAGGCTTGTTTCTTGTTTGCTTTTGGGATAGGCCATTAGGTTTAGTGTTTCAGCCAGCTCTGAGTCAGATGGTAAATTGATGCCAGAGAGCTGTTGCCGAGGTGAAATGGACCTGTTTCACTTGAAATTACAGGAATGGTGATCACATCTGACTAACAGGGCATTTTTCACTGTGCAATTTTCCATTGATTGCATTACTGGAAAGGGAACAAGTGAATGCACTTACGTTATTATGGCAGCTGAGAAAGAAATCTGAAAATATACAAAGAAATTCTGATATTGTTGAGCTTTGCTTTTAAAAAAACTTGATTTGATTGTTACTTTGTTACATAATGTTTGCTTGTGTTAAGAGTGTAGTGCCAAACCTCTTCTGCATCTACACAAAATAATCATACAAATGTTGAACAATTAATTTGTTGTCAGCTTCATAGATGTTCTACCATTTTATCATATACTACCAAAGGTCAAGGATTTAAACCGAAGAGTGATTTAAATTTCCCTTTTTGTAGTTGGCAAGACTACGAATCCTCATTCGCTAATTGAATCACAACTCTTCAGTCACTGGGGTTGCCGTGGTGACAGCTCGGGGATGAAAGGAGGAAGGGAGAACGAAGGGATGCTTTACACAACTTAAGTTACTGTGACTCTAAACAACCGTCACCCAATTCATCTAAATTCCTAGGTCGGTCTGGAAACAAGAAAAGAGACCATAGTAGCTTCCCAGAATCCCAGCAAGTTCCCACCTCTTTCAGCGTTGGCCGTGCCCTCTGTGGGCCTCCAGGCTGAAAGGGGCTCCATGTAAATGGCCCCTCTCTTTTTTGGTGGTGAGGTGGGGTGCCACCACATGCCGCCCCCCCCCCCCCCCCCCCCCCACCAAGAACCTTAACCTGAAGTGATTAATACAGTGATGTCACAATGTTAACACTCTGTTTGATCCCTGACCTGTCGTTTTGTGTAACGCTCTGATATTCAGAGGTTTCTGTGCCAGTAGGGGGTTGGGGTGGGGGGTAGTCAGCAGTGGGTAATGGATGCACCCCCCCCCCCCAAAGAAAACCCCACTGTCTCTACCTGTTAGTGCTCTGTATGTGTGAGCCATAGGAACTTACAGCAGATTCCCTTTTGAGAGGGTGGTTACAGCACTGGAGGCAGATTGGCTTCATCACTGTGTTACATCTGAAGTTTTTAGTGTTGAGACTTACACATTAAGCTCTGAACAATAGAAGGAGTCATAATGAGCAACGATTTCCACAGCACAAGCGATCCTGTCTTCTGTCAGGCCCCAGGTACCCCATCTGTAATTAGTGAGGAATGTCTCGTCATCTTATCCCCTGTAGCATTGTTCTTTTACACACACACACACACACACAAACACATACATTCGCACACACACAGACACACACATAGTTCTCACTCACACACACACACACACACACACACATAGTTTGCAGTGGGGCTGTTCTATCCGCTGTACCACACAGGCGCTCCCAGCAGCCCCTAATCTCTCAGCACTGGTTCCCACCTCATTCACCGCGCACTGTATGGGAAATGTTCTAAAGCCCAATTGTTTTTGCAGGAGATTTCAGGGAGCTTTAATTGAAAGCAACGTCTTAAATCAACTGAGTTAATCAAAAAGGTATGCCCGGGGAAGAGAAAGTCAGCCGAAGGCGCAGAGCGCAAGGGAACACCAACTGGAGCGCCTTACAACTTTCATCCCTTAATTTATTTTTGGTGTGTGTGTGTGTATATGTGTGCATGTGTGTGTCCATCTGTTTGTGTGTTTAAATGAATCCGACCTTCCTGAGAGATTGCACAAATAAAAAAAAAAAAATTCCCTCCACTTCTCGAGTGTAGACCGGGCTGACTAGAATGTTAAGTGCCTCAGTAATGACATCAAAGGGGAGGAGGATCGCTGGCCATCCTGTTTTCTTTGGGCTCATGGAAAAACACACTATCACTTTGTGAACCCTGGGAGCCGGGGGGCTACCATGCTAGCCACTCGAACGGAGTTGCTCTTAGCCACTGTGGCCTCCCACCGCCCAGCCGCTCACCACCAATCAGGCGACAGGGAGTGAGAGACTCCAGAACAGCCGCCAGTTACCGGGCTTAATTAGGTTTGGCCATGCGGCGGAACAGGGTTAGCCTGCGTTAGCCTGGGTCTGGCGTCGCTGCTTCTGGTCGAAGGGATAATATCTCGCTTGTTGATCAGGGTTTGGGCTGCTCCGGGGGGCTGGCTCTCGTGTCCCTGTGTGTGGGGATCTTGGAGAGGAGAGAAATGGGAAGGCAGATGTGGTCCAGTCTCCTGCAAAAGCTCTGATTGTGGACTCTCTCTGTCGTAGGCGGCTCAACACGTTGAACAAGTGCGCCTCTATGAAACTTGACGTGAATCTACCAAAAAAGAAAGTAAGTGCAGCATGATTTTAATTTGCCAGACACGACATTATTGATCTTTTTTGTTATCTGTCTGCATAAAAGATGACACAGTGGATATAATAAATAATAAATAGATATATAATAACATTTTTAAGTAAAAGTTGGATGGATACACTTCTGTTCTATTGTGCTGAAAGTCGCTCTGGATAAGAGCATCTGCTAAATGTAATCTAATGCAAAAGCGGTTCCTTTTACTACTATGGTACTTAAGTAGTACCATTGTACCACCTACTGTGGTACTTAACAGAATGTTATGTGATGACTCCTACTATCAGTTGTGACTCTGATGATTCAATATCATCTCTGCTCTTAGCCCAACCTTTTTTCCATGCAGTTTTGCAAGTTGCTGTGAATAAAAGATCTAAATGACTAAATATACATGTGGATAAATATATTGATATAATGTTTAATACAACTGAAGAGGAACCAAGGTTAAATCCATTGATTCCATTGGCTCATACTGAGATGTATTAAATAAAGGATTAAGGGCTGAAAGACATTAATGTCATGCTCGTTGAATGGGGCTTATTTATTTACACCCAAAGATGTTGTGTCATCATGAGTCTGTAGACAGTATTTAAAACCTTTCCCTCTGAAGTTTACCCAAGTGTCATATTGCGTCCCGATTGGGGTTGTTGGTTACCTAATATGGTCTATCACATACAATATGAATTTGTAGTGATACTCTAGAGCACTAATATACAGAAGAGCCCTTGCAACAGTTTTCTTGCTGTATTTTGTTGTTGCTGTGGGCAAAATCAAGCCATCCTTTTATCCCCATAACCTGCTTTTGAGGATATTTGAGAGTTTGTCATTGTGGAGTTTGTTTTCCATTTTTTTTTCTGTCACCTTTGTGGAATGCTCATCATATATGTGGCCTGTGGTATAAAATGGCTACTTTTGATCATATTTTCAAATTTATGGTTTGGTAAAACATTATTCATCTTTGAACTTTATCATCAAATTTAAAGTGAGCGTCCACATATAAGTTTTAGTAGGATCACTGTTGTTACAGCACTACACTTGCAATCATTATTATTATACCTTTGAAGGTTTTTAATTTGAGATCTCTTTGAAAAAAATATTCACTGTGTAAACATAGGAAAATGTAGTACCTGTATATATTGTTGTGTGTTTGATGTACAATGTATTATTTTGGAAAGTAATAGTCCTTATCTTTTCTGCCCAGAGTGAAGACTCAGATGAAGAAGACTTGTTTGCCATCAGTGACAAATGGACGTTTGAGTGGAGCAGCCGGAGATGGTCCAGGCTGCAGGACATTGACTGCTTCCTGGGTCACGTGGAGAGCCAGGGTTCGGGCGGGGGCGTGGCCCTGAGGAACACCCCGAGCAGCGAGAGCGTGCTGACGGACCTGAGCGAGCCGGAGGTCTCGTCCCTGCACAGCGAGAGCAGCGGGGGGAGCGGGCACCGTGCCCAGAGCGCCGAGGACTCGGACTGCTCCCGCCGCGCCCAGTCAGAGTCCGCCGCCATGCCCGACTCCACCTCCCTCACCCTGCCGCAGGCGCCCCGGGAGGTGCCGCGCTTCGGCTCGCTGCCCTCCAAGAACGGCAAGCTCGGCCGCACCCGTGCCAAGGACTTCCTGCGGCGCATGGAAACGTTGCGCTCGTGGGGCGCGGCGGGTGGGGGGGCCCCCCGCAGGGCGGTGGTCATCAGCGGGCCCGTGCTGCAGCAGGAGCCTCAGGCCCTCAAGACGCTCCGCTGCGTGGAGATCGTCAACGGCGGGCCGCTGGAGCCCGCCTCGGACCGCGGCGGCCCCGCCTCCCAGTCCAGCAGCAGCGAGGGCAGCAGCCAATCCAGCAGCAGCTCGGTCAGCACACCCAGCCTAAAGGAGCGCAAGCCGCACTGGGCCGACAGCAAGCGCAGCGGCATGTACCTGGAAGATGTGGACATCCTGGGCGGCGCCCAGGGCCGCAATGTGGCCGAGCAAAACCGCCGCAATGAGTTCCGCTCCTACGAGGACCTGGTGGTGCACATCCCTAAGGACCACAAGCCGGGGACCTTCCCCAAGGCCCTCTCCATCGAGAGCCTGTCACCCACCAACGGCGCCTCCGTCAAGTGGCACGCCGGCAGCGTCTGCCTGGACCCGCGGGGCCAGCCCTGCGCCAAGGAGACGCGGCCCGTCACCCAGTGCTGCCCGCGGGGCAGCCGGATCAGCGTCTACGACAACGTGCCGGGCTCCCACCTGTACGCCAGCACGGGTGACCTCATGGACCTGGAGAAGGAGGACCTGTTCCCGCACCTGGATGACATCCTCCAGCACGTCAGCGGCTTGCAGCAGATCGTGGACCACTGGTCCAGGAACGTGCTGCCGGAGGGGGAGGTGGTGGGGGAGGGGGAGGGGCTGAACCGCGGGCCCTCCGGCCTGCAGTCCTCCAGCCAGATCACGCTGGACTTCGAGGGGAACTCCGTGCTGGAAGGGCAGACGACCCCCAGCGATGGGGACAGGGACGGCGTGTCCCTCAATGAGACGGACTCCAGTGGGATGAGGGAAAGGAGGGACTCAGGGGTGGGGGCGTCCCTCACCAGGCCAAATCGGTGAGATGATCACCTTAGATGTTTTACATGTATCTTATATATGTCTCTAGAGGCATATATGTATGATCTATATACGTCTTTAGTCAGAATGCAGTTAACTTGTTGTAGGGTTTGAATAGCATTATGCTCACACTCACTGGTCGTTGTTAGCCTGGTCTGACACTGTTACTCATTCAACCTGAATGTATACACTTCTGTTCTTTTGTCCTGGAAGTCGCTCTGAATAAGAGTGTCTGCTAAATGAATGTAATGAATGTAATGTAATTTTTGAAACCTGTTGAAGCCTTTTGCATGTTTTGAGTCTCTTATGTTACACAGTAACTAATTTACGACTTGTTTCCAAGACCAGTCTTGACAGAGTGCTGGATAAATGTTTCAAGTTTTTTGTGTTACGGAGGTACTATTGCTAATATCCTCCATCATTTGTGTCCAAGACCAGCTTGACACAGTGCTAGATACACTCCAGACTGTAGATAGAGCGCACAAAGCCTAGTTGAGGTGGATGGCCTGTTCTCGCTCAGTGTGAGCTCATGATGAGACGTCTCTGTTCTGACATCATCATCTCTGTTGCTTCCAGCCTGAGATGGCCCAGCTTCCAGATCTCCAACCGCCTCAGCCACTCAGTGGCCTCCCTGCAGATCACCAACCAATCAGCCGCCCAGCTCAGCCTGCTGCAGAAGTTCTCCCTGCTACGCCTCACCGCCATCATGGAGAAGTACTCCATGTCCAATAAGCACGGCTGGACCTGGTCAGTGAAACGGGAAAATGGGAAATGGTTCAGGGTTCAGTGCAGGAGTGGGTTGTTTCGCTCAATTTTGCTGTTGGGTGGTCATTTTTTAGGTCGGTGCCAAAGTTTATGAAAAGAAACAAGGTGCCAGACTACAAGGACAAGAACGTCTTTGGCGTCCCCCTGATCGTGCACGTCCAGCGCACTGGTCAGCCTCTCCCCCTCAGCCTGCAGCAGGCCCTACGCTACCTCAGGAGTCAGTGTCTGGACCAGGTCAGCAAATGTGTGTGTGTGTGTGTGTGTGTGTGTGTGAGAGCGCGCGCGTGTGTGTGTGTGCGCGTATGTACTTGTTTTTGAATGTGCACATTGCTGTTATAACCTTCCAGCTGTGTAATTGTATAATTCTCTATGCATCACTGTGCATCACTTTCACTGTGACACCTGCCTTACCAGAATACTGCAGTGCAATTTGAATCATTATATCCTTGTGCTAGCTGCTGGGAATTGGTGTTCTGGTTCTGGTGTTTTCCTGCTGGTGCATTTCTGGATGCTCGGGCCCCCAAGAGTACTGGTGTGCTGGATTGCTGTTGTAGAAGTGCCTTAAGGGAGACAGAGGGTAGAGGGAACACCAGCAAGGCAACTTGGCACTGATAAGTAGGACACGCTACAGTCGTTTCGTGAGATGTGTACATTACAGTGAGAGAGCTAGAGATTAGCTGGAGGTTAGCCAGCAATCACAGCTGGTGAAGGAATTGGCCGGAAAAGAGGTTGCAGCTGCACAGATATAATTATATTCTGTGCTCTTCATCTAAGCAAAGCAATGCTCCAATCACAGCAATGACAATAGTAATAAAGGGTAATGATCATGTCATTGTACAGAGGGGAGGACTGCATTGTAAATATGATAAAATGACAGCAGATTATTGTGTTACTTCTGTCTGACATTTAAAGGCTTTCCGGTGTGGTGTAATGGTTCTCCCTTTTTGTGGTCTCCAGGTGGGTCTTTTCCGGAAGTCTGGGGTGAAGTCTCGGATCCAGGCGCTGAGACAGATGAACGAGAGCTCGCCGGATGATGTGAATTACGAGGACCAGTCCGCCTACGATGTGGCCGACATGGTGAAGCAGTTCTTCAGAGACCTGCCAGAGCCCCTGCTCACCAGCAAGCTGGGAGAGACCTTCCTGCACATCTACCAATGTGAGAGCTCACACAGGGTCATATACACGCGCACTCACATGCACACACACATATATACACACACTCACACACTTACACACACACACACACACTTTTGTCTACATGTACACAAACACACATGTAATATATGTGTACGTACACTCACATACGCACGCATTCATGTATTCACACACACATGCATGCACACATATACAAAACACTCATACACACGTGCACACACATAGTTGTGCGCATTCATACGTGCACATACACACACAAACACGAGACAGTGCCTCACAGAACGTACTGTAACGTAATGTAATATTGCTCTTTAAGCAGGAGTATACATACATCATCACAACATCATTCCATTACCCTTACTCACTCAACACTTCCTTTAAATCCATGTTTTAATACTGGGGGCTATTTATCACTGCTTTTCACTTAAACCAACATCAGCATGACAATTAACTAGGATCCGTGTTAACTTACAGTATGCTGAAAGAATGTACTGAATGTAGGTGTTGTTGTACTTCTATCAGGTTACATCTTTTTTTTTTTAGCATATCCTCCTATTCCAACCATAATAATGAGTCAAACCTCTTCTGTCCTCACCTTCCCTCACCTCTGTTTTCCCCTCTCTCCCTCCTCCCTATTGTCTTTGTCCTCCTCTCTCCATCTCCTCCTTTTTTTGCCTACTGTTTTTCTCCCTCCCCCGACCATCTGGCTTTTCCTTCTTCCTTCACTGTCCTCCTTTCTCTCTCTCTCTCTCTCTCTCCTCCTTTCTCTCTCTCTCTCTCTCTCTCCTTCTGTCTCTCTCTCTCTCTCTCTCTCTCTCCCTCTCTCTCCTCCGCCGCAGATGTGCCTAAGGACCAGCGCTTGCAGGCGGTGCAGGCAGCCATCATGCTGATGGCGGACGAGAACAGGGAGGTGCTGCAGACTCTGCTCTGCTTCCTGAGTGATGTCACTTCCTCTGTGGAGGAGAACCAGATGACCCCCATGAACATCGCGGTGTGCCTGGCGCCCTCGCTCTTCCATCTCAACATCTTGAAAAAGGACAACCTGTCGCCCAGGTAACCTGGCCCAGCGTGCTACGCTTTCCCTTCTTTTGCAATGCAAACGTGTCTGAAATAGGCCTCACGTGCTTCTCATTATTTATGCATTATTTAGGCATGAATCGTTATTATTATTATTATTATTATTATTATTATTACTGACATTTGGCAGGAATTCTTTTCCAGAGCAATTTACATAGGTTACACTTTTATCCATTTATAAAGATGGGTATTTACTGAGGCACTTCTGGGGTGAAGTACCTTGTCCAAAGGTACAACAGCAGTGCCCCAAAGGGGAATAGAGCCAGCAACCTTTTGCTTATGAGCCAAGCCTCTTACCACTATGCTATACTGCCACCCCACAAAGCGTTGGGCAATTTGGAATTGAGACCAAGCAGTGCTTGCGCAGTCTCATGCGAGATTTGCCAAACTGATGTCATGAAGCGAGGGTTCATCCGGGATCATATTTCTGTGCTGAGCTCTCCAATCAGCTGTTCTCTGTGCTCCAACAGTAACACAGTGGAGCTTTGGCTTTGTGCAGGTTCAGCCAGGCAACACTGAGAGAAAATAAAAGCCTGACCTCGGCTCCACCAGGCTGTCTTAATGTACCCCTCAGTGTCATAAAACACTTAAATTAAGCTCTATAAACATGGTTCAAAGTAAGCTTTTAATTTGTCCCGGCCTGAGGGGGATATCAGAAAATGACACGCATGCTGTGCAGGTATAGATGCACTGCGGTGGTTTTTTTATTGGTCCTGTCCCTTTAAGGTGCTCTCCATGGATGCACGGTTTAATGGAGGCCATGCTGTGTACAAACAAACTCACCCCTGTCATTAAACAGCCAATGAAATCGCCTCTGCGTTTTTTTTTTTTTTTTTTGGGGGGGGGGGGGGGGTTGATGAGGGGGAGAATCAAAGTGTCGCACACAGACCTAAAGGCAGGTGGGAGGCAGGTTTTTACGAGCGCTGGATGTGTCTCTCAGGGGGTGAGAGGGTATTTCTGCTATGCTAATTCCAACCCCCCCCCCCCACTCCCCCACAGGGCCATGCAGAAGAAGTATGCCACCGGGAGGCCTGATCAAAAGGACCTGAATGAGAACCTGGCAGCCACCCAGGGGCTGGCCCACATGATCACCGAGTGCAACCGACTCTTTGAGGTGAGAGGACCTCCTGAGTCGGGAGGATGGAGGGAGGGAGAGAGAGAGAACAAGAAAGAAAGAAAGAAAGAAAGAGAGAGGAATATATCAGTGTTACAAGAGGTAGGAAAAACAGAATGAGAGGGAGAAATTAAGAGTCAGAATGAGAGAGACAGAAAGTAACATGAGCCGTCTGTTAAGACATCTTTTTTCTTCAAAGAAGTAAAAACCAAAAAATATAAATAGTGAAAAAGGGGGAAAAAAGACAATAAGAAAACATTCCCAGCACACAAAACATGAATGCAAAGCGATAACAAATAAACAGTTATTCACCTTCAAAGAATACGTCAGTACAAAAATCACGCCAGAAAAAAATGTGAGCAGTTTACTTTCCTTCACAACAGAATAAACACTCTATTCTACCCAGGGATCAAGGCGTGTAACTGCTTTGAGTGGCTACTGCTCCATGCGTGAATCACCACTAGAGATCACCCACCACTGTTCCCTAATGGCCTTTTTTAAAGTGATTGCCACTTAACCCCAGGGGGTGCGTTTGCCCCTGAATAATCTAGCCATTTTGATTTCTTTAGGTCCTCTACATTCACACATAGCCGTTTGGCAGATGCTCTTATCCAGAGTGACTGACAAAGCAGATCTACATTAATGCATATAATAGGACCATATGCATAATAGTGCACACAGAAAAAAACAGAGCACATTTAAACCTGTATCCATCACACAAAGCTATAATAACCGATGCCATACTGAGCACAGAATAAATGCTGTAATATTTCGGCAACTAAAATCCTAAAGACCTAAAATGCCCCGCTTTAAGACAAATGGTGTTTAAGGCATTTTTATCAGCAGATTGGAACTCCCCCAGTTCTTTTCTGGTGCGGTGAGAGAGCAGCGCTTCATCTCTCTCCAGCTGCCAGCTGCAGTCTGGCTGGGCCGCAGAAGATGAAACATCTGGCATTTTACCTCCCGGCAGCTCTTTGTCCAGATCTTCCCAAGGGCAGGGGAAATCTCAGCAAGCAAAACCCTGTGGAAGCCTCACTGATCTGATGGCAGAGATTTCTGTAGTCTAGTCTTTCATCCCCCGCATTGCTGGTCTCTCTCAAATGAGCCAGCTTGGTACAGCCCACTGCCGTGGAGAAGAATGGTGGAGTTAAAGGGCCTCAGCCTGTGAGACTGGGGGTTCTTTAAATGCTCTCTCTTCAGGTGTGTCCCTCCTCATACAGGGAGACCAAAAAGAGTTTCCTGTCGTGCCAGGAAAGTGGATGTTTAAGAGGGCATGTGCCAAATATGTTCACTGCATCAAGCTGTATCATTCTTTCAGAAAGCAAGAGAGAGAGAGAGAGAAATGTAAATGATATGAGAGAAGGAGACAGAGGGAGGGGAAGTGAGAGAGGAAGGACTGTGAGCAAGGTGGTGGCATTGACCCCCGTACTGTTTCCAAGATCTCACCTCTCCTCTCCTCTCCTCTCTTGTGTGTGTGTGCATGTCTGTGTGTGTGCGTGTGTGTGTGCGTGTGCGTGTGCGTGTGCGTGTGCGTGTGTGTGTGTGTGTGTGTGTGTGTGTCTCTGTGTGCGTATGTGTGTCTGTGTGTCTCTGTGTGTGTGTGTGTGTGTGTGTGTGTGTGTGTGTGTGTGTGTGTGTGTGTGTGTGTGTGTGTGCGCGCGTGCTTGCACCTCAGATCCCTCACGAGATGGTGACGCAGTCGCGGAACTCGTACGTGGACGCGGACCTGCACGCTCCCACGCTGGAGGAGCTGTGTAAGCAGCTGGAGGAAGACGACGGCTCCTACCACACCCACATGGACGGGCTGGTCCAGAACCTGCTGAAGGAGGCCCGTGACAAGTCCAAGGGCTGGGTGTCCTGCCCCAGCACCGACAGCACAGAGCTGTCCTACAAGAAGGTAGGCCTGCAGAGCATGGATACACACACTCCCACGGGTGCACACGACTCCACTGTCTCTGAGCATCCGCTGAATTCATTATATTACATTATTTATTTGCTCAGTAGGTGCCTTTTGTCCAGTGCGACTTGCCATACCCAGCCTACCTTTTGACAATATTGTCCATTCATACTACTGCGTATTTACTGAAGCAGGTCAGGTTAGGCATCTTTCTCAAGGGTGCAGCAGCACATGCGAAGTGAACCTGAAAGCTTTGGGTTACGAGTTCACATTCTTAAACGCTATGCCACTCTGCCTCCTGCAGAATGCAGTCCATTAACAGAAATTCAAAATGATGTGACATGAAAATGAAAGGGAAATCATTTTGGATTCTGTCTGCTCAGTCCAGCATGGTGTGGCACTCTAAACTAAACCAGATGCTGTACTGCCCAGAGTCATTGACCAGAGCCGTTTGGATTCATGACTCCAGTACGTCATCTGGTTTAGTTTGTTGTGCCACACCACACTGTGCTGACCACAGCCATTGTCATGATGGTGTTTGGCACAGGAGCAGTGAGGGTTACCCAGAGCAGCTCAGTCATCTGTCGCCTAACATGCTGTTTTGGCAAGACTTTCACCAGTGAAGTTCAGTCACGCTCAGGCTCTGATCCCTACACCCTTCTCTCCCTGTTGGCTCCCAAATCCAGGTGGGTGACGGAAACCCTCTCCGGCGCTGGCGGGTGTCAGTGGAGGTGGAGGCCCCTCCCTCGGTGGTGCTGAACCGGGTGCTCCGAGAGCGACACCTGTGGGACGTGGACCTGCTGCAGTGGAAGGTGATCGAGACCCTGGACAAGCAGACGGAGGTGTACCAGTACGTGCTAAACCGAATGCCCCCGCACCCCAGCCGCGACTTCGTGGTGCTAAGGTGAGTGGAGGGGGAGAGGGGTTACAGTAAAGTCACCCAAAAATTTTTATTTAAATTATTTATTCAGATGTGGGTAAAGTATTTAACCCTGCAGGCATGCATCTGTGACCTTGTAACTATGCCTGCACTGAAAGCATCCTTCTTAGTTTCAGCCATACAAAGGTCTCTTTTGAGAACTGCAAGCATGTCCAAAAAATAAAGAAAAATGTCAAAATCAAACCAAATTGAAAGTGATTCTCCTTACAGACACAGAGAAATATAAATAACCTTCAGAATTCATGAGTCACTGCATATAATAATGTTAACAAAAGTGACTACAACGTTAGCTTTGCTGCCACCACAGTAAATATGACATTTTTCTTCAGTCAGTCATAACTTCAAAACAATATATCTGTAACATCAGGCTTGTTTGATGTTTGCATAATATACCTTTGTATATTTTCATGGGTTGTTCGAGTGTGGTGCATGGTGATATTATTTAATCTATTTCAGTGCAGTTACCCAGCCCAACCTCACAAATCAGAGATGACAGTGCAGCACAGTGCAGTGTGTGGAGTGAGTGTAAGTGTGTAAGTGTGGTTCTGTCTGTCCCTGGCTCAGGTCATGGAGGACGGACCTGCCCAAAGGCACGTGCGCTCTGGTGTCGGTCTCCGTGGACCACGAGGACTCCCCGCCCATGGGCGGAGTCCGGGCGGTGGTGCTGGAGTCTCAGTATCTGCTGGAGCCGTGTGGGTCAGGGAAGTCCCGCCTCACTCACATCTGCAGAGTGGACCTCAAGTGAGTGGACCTGTGCATGACCATGTACTGACTGCAGTGGACTGTGTGTCCGCATTTTACATGGTACAGAAGAAACCTCCAATCATTTTACAGCTTAGACGAAGAAATGCCTTCATTTTTTCATTTCTAATTTTATTTTTTAAACGCATCTGTGCATGCATGTGTGCATGTTCTTGGGCATGTGTACATTTGTATGTGTACACATGTGCATGTATGTATGTGTAGATGTCCGTATGTATGTTGACCTGACCCTTGTTGCGCCTTTTTCAGAGGAAGGACGCCTGAGTGGTACAACAAGGCCTTTGGCCACCTGTGTGCGGCAGAGGCCGCCAGAATCCGCAACTCCTTCCAGCCTCTGACCACAGAGGGCCCGGAAACCAAGATCTGAACCCAGGGCCGTCCTGCACGGAGACAGGGTGGAGAGCATGGGGTGGGTAGGGGGGCTGTGGTTCGGGACTGGGTCCCCATGACGGAGCTGCGGTGCAGGAGCAGAGTGCTGTGTGGGGAAGCAGAGAGGGGCACCCGCCGCGCCACCTCCATCCACACACGGACCGTGTGAGACACCCCTCTCTTCCTAGGCTGGACTGTACCCCCCCCCCCCCCCAGGGGGACCTAACTATCCTGCCGCAAACTCTTCTTTAGCTTTAGTGTTACTGTCGAAAAATGGATGCTATTATTATATTATTGTAATTATTATTTTATTATCATTATTAAAGTTATCGTAGCCATTATTCATGTCGATATGGTATTCTATAATGTCTAGGACATTTAACCATTGAGCTTCTGGGAAGCAGGTGTATTTTATGTCACGTTAAATACAAAGCTATATATATAAATATATATATATAAAGTGTGTGTGCATGTGTGCATATGTCTGTATATATATATCTATGTGTGTACATATGTGTATACATATATACATACACTCTGTATATACTGTATATATAAAAAGCTTAACTAGCAGATTTACCTGCATCTTTACTTCTGATATTGATTTTCCTTATTGTATTCATATTGTATTCCAAATTGTGCAGAACAGTTATAATATTGTAAGCTGGTTTTACTATGCTTCTTTATGTTTATGTTTGTCTGAATGGGTGTAATTTAATTTGACATGTGCCCTGTGTTTTTAGGGTGAAATATTACGACTCAGGTTTGACTTTTTCATACCTGCTTTAATAGTACTGGACTACGCTGAGGAGGGTGTGTGTCAGAGACAACCTTTTTTTAATGAAAAGTATTAAAAAATCCATTTATAAAACTCTTATTGTGGCTTCACGTGATGTTGTTTGTGTCTCTTTACAAATGGCGTGTAAATAGGAGGGACTCGTGTAGCAGGGTCGCTGGTCTCAGCTTGTCTAATTGGTGGTATAGAGGAAGAGTGGTTAGGGAGCTAGGCTTGCAGTCAGAAAGCTTTACGGTCAGTTCACTGCTGTTGTCACCTTTAGCAAAGCACTTCACCTGACACAAGCCTCATACACTCTGGATGAGGGTCTCTGTCAGTCAAATGACAAAAGAAAAAAACAAACAACAGCAAACCTGACTTTTTATGGCTGTGACATCTCTCACTGTTTACTTTGTGATATGTCTTTGGAGTGAAGTCAAGGGGCCTGAAACAATGAAATCTAGGAGTAATGCACTGTGCCTTATGTTGCTTTATGGTGCAGAAGCATGGTGTGAGCATCACTGAAGTGCTGCTGTCAAAGGATCTGAGACTGTTTTATTCTTCAGTCCACATGCTCTTATGGAGAGATGGAATCCATGTGCTCCAATGGACACAGACAGAACCCAAGTGTTCCCATGGAGACAGACAGAACCTAGGTACTGAACAGATGGAACCCTTCTGTTCCCATGAAGAGAGACACATCCCTTGTGTTCCCAGGGAGATAGACAGAACCTCTCTTCTTCCATGGAAGAAGACGGAACCAATCTGTTCCCATGGAGTAGGACAGAACCCAAGTGTTCCCATGGAGACAGACGGAACCTGCGTACTCCCATGGAAGGAGACGGAACCCGTTTGTTACCATGGAGAGAGACAGAACCCTTGTGCTCCCAGAGAGAGATGGAACCTGTGTGTTCCTGTGGAGAGAGGTAGCCATGAAATTGAGGGTGCTGGCCTTTCCCTGCTCCTAAATCCTGGTCCAGCTCTCTGTACCTCCACACTGCAGGCAGTAAGCTACTCGATCACGTGCTGCCTCAGCGAGGCTCTATTTCTGTGCAGGACACAGCGCTCTTGGGAGGGCAGGAGAGACACAGGCCCCTCCTCTGTTTGTTTCTCCCACTTCAGCCCCCTCACTGTGGGAACGTGGTTTATGCAGGAGGGGATACTCACTGTACAGTCATGCTGTGTGACTGCTGTGTGTGTGGGGGGGGTGGTAGACTGTGGGCAGGCCTTTGTTTGTTTATGTTTTAGAGAAGAAGAGAGCTGCCTTTAAGTTCATGTCCAGTTTGGGGGTAGGTCAGGGGGGTATGATGTAGCTAGTATGTAGAAAGAGAGGGGATGAGGAGGGTGATGGGTAGGCGGTGACGGGTAGTGTTGGGTTTGGACCCAGAAGCAGCCACATTCGGGGATAGGAACCAGCTGTGACTGCCCCCCTGCTGCCCCCCCTCAGCTGAGTACTGTACATGGGAGCTCCCTGCAAGGTCACTTCCTGTCTCAGAGACCCTGCTGCTGTTCTCAGGAACTGACAGCAAGGGAAAAACAACAAGATGTTCTAGGCATCTAATTTGGGAGGGGTCTGGAGCTCCTCCCCCTTCCCCACCTGTCCACAGCATCTACACTCTCACAGTGTAGACCTTACCTGATCCTGGATCAGAATCAAAATTTTATTCTAAATAGTTCTGCTCAGGGGTGGCCGCAGTGATCTATTCTTAAGGGTCAAAAGTAGCCTGAGCCACGCACTTTGACGAATCCAACTTACATACATTCTCTGGTGTGGGTTTCTCTTGGATTAAGACCCACATCTCTATCTTATATACATTTACAGCCTTGGTCAGTGGTACCTAGGGCTTGAGTCTGGGTATGACACTATATGACACAGGGAGTAAACAGGGCTTGTAATTCCAGCAATGTATGTAAAAGTTAAAAGCATTCCACCCCCTGCTAAAGCATTTCCCACAGGGGTAACCATGTTGTGATGCACAGGAATGGATGGAAAATTATGTTAACTTTACTGCCCTCTGTTTCAGTAAACAACTTTATACAGCATTATTTATTTTCAGTTTTGATCAATGAAAATAAGCGTAGTCACACATGGTATTGAATGCTATGTTTTAAAGGGAATGCCTTCATTTAATGTTATCTGACGTTGCTTAAAGAGATAAGCTTAGGTCCCCTAGCAAAAAAGAATATACAGCTGTCTGAAAACGCAGCTAGTATTGCATATTGCATTTTCACTTAGTAAAACTTACTTTTTTGGATAAGAAATGTAGTAGACAAGCTTGCATACAGTGGCCACCCCTGCACTGTTTCCATGTGAACTAAAGGTTATAATCAACAGTGGGGACTGACCTGGCACAAATTAAGTTTGCCTGATTGCTTGGTCTTTGGAATCTCATAACATTCAAAACAAAAGTCAAGAATGTTCCTGTTCTTACCACAAAGTACATTCCAGAGAAAGAGTCAAATAAGTCCAATATTATTTAGTACAGCACAAATAATAACAGTAAAGCAACAGAGCGCTTTAGCACTTTGGCAAAATAACAGAAAGAATACGATGGAAGAGGGTAAACAATTGCAGTATGAATTCATAGTAAAGCAAGAATATACAGCATTTGTAACAGGATCGATGCTGTTCTGATGTGATGTATAAAGCTGTAAGATCTAGCATTTGCAGATTCTCTAGCTATTGATTTATGTACTTAAGATTTTTTAAATTCCAGATAAAATGCCTTTTTATATAATGCCTTACTTCCAAGAATGTCCTGGGGAAATAACAACATGGTGACAAACATAAGTCCAAGTAGTGCATACATCAGTTCATAAGAGCAATAATTCCCCCCAAAAGTAACCAACAGTCTTTCAAAAAGTTTTTTAAATTTTTTCATTCCAAATGAAACATATCCACCATACGGTGCTTTGATCAGTGATTATTTTAAAAGTTGTGAGTGAGAAAACCAACGATTATTTTAAAAGAAATACAGCTTCTTAGATTCCAAATCTTTGTAACTTTGTAAACAATTTCATCATATGGTGCTTCAAAGAAAAATAATTTCTTCCAACTTTTTATGTAGCCATAGGAGTTTAAAACACTTTCAGAGAGGGAGTTGCTATCCAGTCGAGTACATATGAAGCCATAAACAAATGTAACACTGTAAATAATGAATATAATGTGATGCAACAGTTTCTTCCAGAGTATTTAGTACTATTCTAAAAACACCAGTTTGGTTATTGCCAATTTTAACCTAATTTGTGCTCGCCGTGCATGGAAGAGGGTGTTCATATATTTATTTATGTATTTTTGCGAACAACGTCTTGATAGAAAAACTTAAAAAAATATATCCCTTCAAAGCATCATACTACATGTCTGATGACCGCAATAACGTCTGTACATGAGTGCGTGGTTCTGGATTCAGCACCGCGTAACTTGAAAGAGGATCGTTTACGGTGCGAACAGTGTCCCCTGCTGGCAAAAGTGAGGAAAGGGCAGAAATGTGTGCAGACTGAATATAGTATGAAGTACAGTATAGTATGTTGTATGCTAGGGGATAAAATCGCCGAGTGGTTAAGAGCTATTGTGTACGGCCATGTCGTTTGCAATCGGATTTATTTAACATGGACAACTGTGATAAAGGAAAGAAAATAAAATACATATTCAGCAAAAGAAGTGATTAAACTTGAATGTTTAAAAAACAAAATCCTGGGAAGGTGTGCAGGTTTCCTTAAACTTGAATGTAAGTGGGAATAAATGTCTGTAGAATAAGGCAACTACTAATTCTGACTAATTAGTGTTTAAGTGATGTTTCACTGACCACTATCATTCAACGGGAAATAAGATAATTTGTCAGTAGTTTTGAAAGTAATGTTAGAATTTTCCTCATTTTTTTTTTTTCATTTTCATTCTTAGTGTGATTTGTCCTGCTTTTTGCATTTTCAAAATATACCCAAAATAAGGCCAAAAAAGTCCAGTTTGACTCATTTGGGCTTGTGTTATTCAGGTAAGTAGTGCATGCCCTTTGAAGCTAAAAAGCTAAAATGACATGTCCCCAGTGTCAGAGATTCAGCTGCTGCTTCCTGCGATGACCACCAGATGGCCTCATAACTTCCTGTGATCCATGTCTGGTTGTGTTAATGTCCTCCACCTGTGTTAATTAGTCATTGGTTTCACCTGTGTTTTCTGTTATTTAAGCCCTGCCCTTGGTCCATGTATTTGCTCTGACCTGAGTTGTTATGCTAGTTGTGTGAGAATGCTTCTGTGAAACCTGTTTGGGTTTCCTCCTGAGTCTTCAGTAAAAGAAATTTTGTTTTCTTTGAACCTGCTTTTGATATCCTGAGTCATCTCTACACTTGGGTTCACCCTGCTCCTTGTTATACCCAGTGAGCCAGCCAGAGATGCCACTGGCAATGAAACCTTACTCAGCAGGAGTAATTGGTGGGGGTGGGGTGGGGGGGGGGGTGGTTACAGCTCAGAATAGATGCTCAGTAAGAGTATACCAAAAATTACAAGCACAAAATAAACATCTGGTCAGCCAGTCAGCTGTCACGGATCATGTTTCAACATTGCCACAATTCGACCATCAATGAAATCAGGTGGAGATGTTGGTTTCAGCTGAGGGTACCCCTTTGTGAGTGCGGATTGATGGTGTTTGTAGACCGCACTCACCAAAACGAATTTTCTCACCCCTGTGCCGCTCATGTTCAGTGCTGTTTCCAGACCTAATTCAGGAGAGTTCTTCTTCCAAAGTCCCGCCTCATTGCCTCAGTGATCTCTTTGATGAGAGGAGTTAATAAAAACTGCCCTGCTTTCTGGCTTCATAAAAAGCAAAAGGACACCAGGCTGGCAGTGGATGTCAATCCGGAGTTCATGTTCTGTTAAATAGCTGTGCAATGAAAGTCATGTGGCGGTTCATTCAGTGTGAGGACTGAGTCGTGTCGTCAGTGACGTCTCCTTCACTGAGTCTGCAGGCTATAAGGCTGAATGGCGCAGTCCCCTCTGCAAAAACACTGTGACCCACGTAATCAGAACAAGCGGTGAATCAGTCAGTCGATGGAGTAACAGATCTTTGCAGTCGCGGTGAGTGCTTTGCAAATAAAGATAAAGTAGCTCATAAATTAGAATTCACACACCACACCCACCCTCCTCTCTTCCAGCATATAAAATTCAGCAAACAGCCACACATCTCAGAGCTCTTTAACTGAACTCTGTAGCTACTAGGGTCCAAAGAGATATAGCATCACCCTGCTTACAGAATTCCTTTCTCCAGTCACTCAGTGCTGCACCTCACCAATGTTCTACAGGAAAATGGCTTCTGGAACAAATGGATGGTCAGGCTGTTAGTAGTAACACTTCTGAGGTTAGGGACTGTGAAGGGACAACCGGAAGCCAGGTCTTGGCAGGTAGTGTAACGGTGACATACTCCTTATTACAGAACAAGCTATCTGTGTGATTTAATATTTTTTATACAATACAGAATGGCTGTTTCTCCCCACTTTTATTGATTCATAGGAGAAATATCAAACATTTCTGGCTATTCTTAATGCTGAGGTCATAGAGCCAGAATATCTGTGGAAGAACTAAAGTGCTCCATGGGCAGTTTTCTTTACAAATGGACATTTGCCTTAGCATGGATTTTAACCTATTTTGTATTTCACCTGGGAAGTCTTTGGTCTTGCAAAACCTTTCCAACTATGCATGTTTACATTATGAATGAAAATCCCATCTCGCTGTCTCTCATTGATTCAATCCCAGCTGTTGGGAGATGCTTCTGAAATAATTTAAACAAAGATATCAAATGGCTTATCAAGACGTCCTCCTCGGTAACATTCCCATACAACAAGACTAAATGAGGACTAAATGATCGGCAATACATGCTCATTTTATTGTTGTCAGTTATTGTGCTGTTAACACAATTATTTATATGTCCACCAGGTGGCGATGTTGAATCACTGACGTGGAATTTGCACAGTGTGAGCGCGATTGTCGCGCGTCCTACGATTAAAAAAGAACAGATCGGCTTAAAACCAATGAGTATTAAAAGGTCAGAGAACATCCTATTCGCATTCAGATTCCAGAGGATATATTGTCATTTAAAATTTTATTTTCCTTCTTTCAAAAGATTTGCTGTAAATACGTTATTTTGAGCACGCGCTTCCAATGTTCCAGCAAAGCAAAGGATCAATATTTAATCAAATTGTGTCTGGATGAACTTTTTATTATTGAAATGGCACAACAACAGCGATACATCTTCATTGCTGCGCTTAAATGACACGTCTTTGTCAAGTCAGAGCGGCCAACCGGGAAACAGAGACGCTTGAGGAGCCGGAGTGTCACATTCACGCTGACTTTGTGTTCTGGATTGATTTCGGTTTAGTGTTTTGCGTGTCTCAGTCTATTGATTAAAACACGAAGGCTGTCTACCTTTATTGGGACACCACATGAAACACCATATGAAAACCGGGGACTGCGGATCCATAGGATGAGAGATTTCAAAAGGCTAGTCGCCGAGGGAGGAGAGAAGCTTAGAGTGACTTCAGCACTAGAGGAGTGCAGCTTCACCAATCTCTCATCTGAAGTAGGAATGACACCTTGCTCAAAATCAGAGCATGCTCAATGACAGCTGACTCCAAATTTGCATAGGTTTACAGAGCATATTATAGACGCTCCTCTCCGGGAAACCAATTGGGATTTCTTTTAATGTGCCGGTTAGCGCTACATAGAAATCAGACATTTGGAGAGATTGGTGTTACTTGAATTTCAGTTTTTTTCCTGTCCAAGCCAATATATATGGATTGGGAAAGGATACATTTTAGTGTGTATGAACGGCAAATTTAGGTTTACAGTTGATTCTAGGAAAGCAGTTCAGAGCATCTCCGACTGTCTGCCATGAAACTCATGACGTCTGTATAATCTTGCACAAAATTATTTGGAGACTCAGATTTGTTAGGTGAATACAAAAAAACACTGTAGATTTGTAAACTGATAACATCTCAGGGGAGCTTACATCAGTGAGGCTCCCAGGTGAGGGGTCTGCCCAACAGTAGTTTTTGTTCCTGGGACAGATTACAGTGATTACCATGAGCTCAGTGCAGTAATCAGTGATCACCACTCTTATCAGTGGTGATCTTGACATCTCCTTCTCCACACTGTCTGAAATGTTCAGTGACCACAGGTGACCTTGGAGGGGGTGTGGCTTACCTGGCACTTGGTCCACCGCTAGGTCACAAAAGCCTTGAATGTGCCCTTTGATTCAGGGTGTTTAAGCCATGGTGATTCATGAGGCTATAGTAACTCTAGAGGGTGACCGTACTCTCTATTATCATCAGTAGTTTGATTAGCAGGTGCACATCTGTTGAAATATACAGCTAGATATTTACTCAAGTAGTTTGGCTTTAGTCCTATGTATAAGATTTTTTTCCATCCCAAGATTTGATCTTGAAATCTTCTGGTTCAAAGTTCAGTTTCTCTACTACTTTTCCACACTGATGATATAATGGTAGGGACTTCTATTGTGCTGCTGATTCCCCCTGCTGTGTTAAAAAGAAAACACACATTCCCCTCTGTGTCACTTCTCCCCTTCACCATGTCCATCCCGCAGCTCACAATGGTGACCTCTGACCTCCTTGACATGCACAGCTGATTGGTTTGGAGGGCCAGTGACTCAACAGGACAGGCTGCACTGAGTGAGCGTGATTGAGCTGCTGTTGTTGTTTTTGATTGTTCATTTCGCAGTGTTTCCAGGGTGTTGTCTGTCAGACTGAAAACATGTATTTTAGATTCAAGTGCTTTATACACGGGGCCAATATTTGGGGGCACACTGAAGTGTTTCAGCTACTGTTACATTTATTATATTTGTGAGTCTGTGTGAATGATTTTTGATGTAGTACTAGGTGTGTTTTACCTTTGAGAGAATACATGCTGCTGGCAATTAATGAAGTGCTTTTACACACTCTCCACCTTCCCTCTTGCCATTAAATGCAGTTAGATTGAAAACGTCAGTCAAAGGAGGTGGTTTCACTGCTGAGAGTCTTGTCGGAGGGTTGGGGACTAAATTGAGAGGAACTGGCTCACCTCTGATAATTAGCAGGTAAAATTGAGAAACCATATTGCTGTAAAAGGTAATGAATGAATAATTAAATGCATGAATGAACAATAAGCCACAGCGTGTGTATGGCAGACAATGATTTTTGTCTCTCTATCCCCAGCACCTTTCTTCCAGTGAAAAACATGTTCCTTTCAAGAAAATACAATGTGATGCACAGGCATATTAGCATCGTTTGTTTTGAATGTATCTTCTTCATAATCACGTGAATAATTTTAGACCTAATATGCTGCTGCATGTTTTCACAGATTTCAGCGGAGTGTGTGCACATTTTACTCTTCATTTCCGTAATGGGTTTGAAGTTGGAGAAGTGGGGTGTTTAACAGTCACACATTGTAATCCTGTATTGTTTTACAGCCTTTTTCCCATTTTTCCCATTTAATGTTTCTCTAAAAGGCCACAAAGGATGTGCTAGAGGTGTGGGCGTGCCTTAACTGGATGCATTACAATGAAACCCATCGGTGGATTCACTGAAACATCCTTAATGGATTAATGGAATTATTCATACGTTTCCAGTGACAGCAAGACCGGTTGCTTTTGGTTTTTTTTGTCTCTGGACCGCTCTGATCGAAAACCCCACAAGGTACTGTCTGTCTCTCCAGACGCAATCGCAAACTCGCAAACTCCCCACTTTGTAGGATTTGGATTAATTAAAACATCTACCTATGTTTTTTTAACTGTTGTTAACCGTCAAGGTAAAATACTTTGCGTGAGTGATCACACTAGATTTGCTAGATAATTTGTTGCCTTAGTATTTAATTTCCAGAGCTATAAATGCAAGGAGTAGCTTACAAGGATTTGTAGTGGGAGCAGGGACCACCAAAGAGATAGATACAAACTAGACTATAGACAGAATGAGTGAAAATAGACCTGGCTGGGTGGAATGGTTTGTTCTTGTTCTTGTCTTTAAATATATTCTTTTGTTCTTATGTTCATCTTGACCAGATTGACATTTTCATATTAAAGTGTTCCACAGAAAAACCAGATAGCCGGTCCATTTTCTATTCTATCCAGTCAGCAAAGCAATAGGATTTTGATGAAGTGACAACCTTTGACCTGTGATCTGCTTCAAGCTTGAAGCTCCGTCATCTTCTCCCAGTGAACACAGGGTCTGCTCTGCTGGTCCTTGCCCTATTGATCCTTAGAGCAGCTGTCTGTCAGCTGGCTCTCGCATCTGGAAATGAACCACAATCCCTCTCTCTCGCCCTGAGCTTCACCTCATGTCCCTGCTGTTTTCACTCAGAGAGCGATGTACAAGTGCTGCTGGTCTCTGCTGGTTTGAAACTGGTTCTCCAGTAGAAGGAAGCTCTTTAAAATGAGGGAGAGTGTGAGTTGCGGTCCAGACTGGAGTGTCACTTTACTGGAAATGGACACACTCTCAAGATTAATGTAGAAAGGCTGAGAGCACAGCAAAGAGTGTGAGAGAGAGAAGGAAAGTGGAGGAGAGACAGAAAGAAGCAGAGAGAGGGAGAGAGAGAGAGATAGAGAAAGGCCTAGAGAGAGAAGTAGACAGAGATGGAAAGAGAGACTAGAATATTATGTTGGACCCTGCTGCAGTTGCCTTGGCTACCTCTTCCATGCTTTTTTTTTTTTTTGAGCTGCCAAGCTTTCTTGGTGACTCAAGGGAGGAAAATAGTGGGGTGTTAGATGTGGCTGCACTCTGTACCCTGGTCCTAAATGGAACTTATGAGCATGAGGCGACTGCTTGCTATCTCGTAGAAAGAGAGTGCAAATGAAAGATGTCCAAGCCTAACAGATGTGACATTTCAAGCTGATGTCTCCTCGGGTTTTGAATCAGGGAGAAGCCGGCATTGATTTGAATTTGAATGACACTCCTGTTTTTTTTTTTTTGGGACACTGTAACCGTGTACAGAGAAGCGAAATGGGTCATAAAATGCCTATGAATATACACGTCACGGTCCTGAATGTAGCAGGGAGATCAGGCGTCCACATTTGGGGCTTTTGAGTGGCGGAGAGATAAGCGCTTCTAAAAGCAGAGCGAGGGTTGTCTGTGGAGGCGGCAGCTCGGCGAGGCTGGTCTGTCGTGTCGTAATCGTGAAATGCAATCAAGGTTAGGTGGCTAACGGTGTGCCTGATTGAACCCTCAGGTTATAACGTACAGTAAATCTGAGTTTGTGTGGGTAACCGAAGCATGAAATAAACAAGGCTAAATCAAAAATCTAAATTATAAATTATTAAAGATGACAAGACTGGAGTGGGGGGTGTTTGGGGGATGGAAAGCAATACCATTGAGAGCAAAACTGCTATTTCATCAAAATCGGAATTCCATCAGTTACGAACGGTGCTTTTTTAGAACTGTTTATAATACAGTAATAGTAATGTTTTTTACTTGTGTTGTACTCTGCCTCACTTGTAGGTTGCTTTAGATAAAAGCTTCTGCCAAACGAATAAATGTATATGTAAATATAATGCTGTCATTATTTTCATTATTATTATTTAGGGTATGGTGCAACTGGCCAAGATGGCCAGCGAATTTTAACTAATGTGCCCAAGGACAGAAATATCATTCCAGATATTAAAATTCAGATCTGCCATTTGAATGGGTGAGTTAGACTGGAGGTCCAGTGTGCAGTGAGCTACATCAGACAATGCTCCAGAGTATTGTTGACCATAACTAATTGTGGTGAGTCATGGCATCTCCTTCCGATGAGACAAAACTCAACAGGACAGGGCTGCCATGTTAACCAAACCCAATTCTCTACAAAACTCCCTCACAATCATATTACTTACAGGAAACTTCTTACCTTGAACTTTACATAAGGATAAAAATGATTGTCCATTCTGCACTTTCTTTGTTATTTGCCTTTTACTTTTTGGCCTTGGGTGCTGTAAAGCTACATAAATCCATTGCAATGCTCCATTTTTATTGTCAGTGGGAGTCATACAGAGATATATGCTGTATCTTGGCTGCCTTTCCTCATTTGAATACAACTGGAAAAAAAAGTGCTGTATGTTCTGCTACTTCTGAAGAAGACCAGTGAACTCACCGAAGCTATTCAAAAAAGAAGAAAAAAAAACATTCATTGAAGACAGTCTACATTTTAGAAAAAAGTTTTCTTTACAATTGATTCTGTGAACATCTTTAAAATAGGTCTTTCTGTGAGTAAAACAAAGAGATGGGATGTCATGACATCTGTGAAGAGCCAGTCTCTCTCTCCCTCCGTTTCTCTCTCTCTGTCTCTCTGTCTTTCATGTTGCATAATCTGGTGACTCGTTCCTGCAGGAGAGCGGTAAGAGACTCCCTGCTGCCTAGAGGCGTTGATGAACAAGGTCAGAAACGCACACATTTAACGGGGGGGCTTACAGAATCTCAGCATCCCCTCTGGACAGGCGATTGTCACTCAGTCTTCGAATGTGACCGGCGTTCCATTTTCTTAGACCCTCCAGCATGCCTCTCAAGTAGGGCTTGAAACAGCTACCTTACCTTGGGGTGTTGGTGTGCTTGTATGTACTCCGTGTGCACGTGTGCACATGAGTGTGTGCGCATTTGTGTCCATGCACACACCTATGTCTGTGTATATATGTTTGCGTGTACATAAACGTATGTATTTGTACATGTGTGCAGGCTTATTGGTACATGGCCCTCCTCCTGCCCCTCCACGCTGGCTACAGTGATGTAATGATGATCACTGAGTTGAACAGCCTTCTCGTCCACTGTCCAACCTTGCACAAATTACTGTGATGATCTGAATCCCTTGCAGGAAGTTACCAATTATTGTGTGTAATCAGCCGACAATCCCTGGGTGAACCCGTGCACAAGACACGCCAAGGTCCTTGTTTCACCCCTTCCGATGGCAAGCCTCAGTTCCCAGACACAAAAAGAAATGTGGACAAAAAGAAGTCTGGGCTCTAACCGTGTATTGATATTGAGATTATTTTCCTTCCTTTTGTCTCCTTATACCCAGAAGAAAGGGGTCTGCAATGTGTTGGTCGTGTAGTGATGGCCCTTGGATCGGATCGTTTGTCTTCTTCTCTATACTGAAGGCCTGTTTCAGCAGGGAGAATAGTCTGGGTGAGACTGAAAAGGACGTGTTCCCAAGAAGCACTCACTCCCGGCCATGACTAATACAACTGGATGTGTCACATTCATCCGAGAGACTCTTGTCTCATGTCATCGCTCGACATCTCAAACGACGTGACAGAGGGAGATACTAATGTGACAGTTTCCTTTTTTCCCTTCAGAAAGAGCATTCTTCTGAATATTCAACTCCAGAATATTCAGCTGAGTCCCCAGCTCAGCTGAGCTCAAGGCCAATGACAATAAAGCAGAAAAAAACATCCATTCATAAAATATTTTTTGTTGTATAGTCTGTCCTCATACTGACCGGTAATCTCAAAATTCGTTTATCATTGTGCTTCAGTTCTGCAGCTTTTTGTACAAAGAACCATAGGGGCTGTATTATATTGAGTTTAAACTTGGCATAACTGTAGGATTTGAGCTGAACAATAGAAACATAAGTGCTGGAATTGTAAGAATTTAATAAACTGCTTCCGAACCCCGTTTTCTTGAAATTTGCCTCCAAAACAATTTAAAAGCTACTGCAAAACTGAAACCCTGGAGAAACACTAGGCCCTGGAGAATATAGGAAATGCACTCTGTTCACTTTAACAAAAACAACACTAATAATAACAATAACAGTATAGTATACTGTGGCTGTATGACATAAGCTTATAATATTCTACCAACAGCTGGTCAGTCTTCGGATGCACAAAAAACAGTGTATTATACAAAAACTATTACATATTAACTCTATATCCAAAGGATAGAAGGTCCCATGACATGGGTCTACTGCAGCAGTCAGCATCAATGGAAAACCAAATGATCTGAACATAAGGACTAAGTAGCTCTCCATTCACAGGAATGGTGGCAAAAATAATAGACGAAAAATAATAGACAAGATAGAGAGAAGTAGAGAAGCCCTTCTCAGGAAGGGAGAGAATTAGGACAAAAAACATTTGGGATTCTTTGTGTCCCAGGGCAACCAAAGTGATGCAGTGGGGAGCCAGGGGAGCAAATCTCAGTGGAACACCTTCATGCACACAGCCAAACAAGTCGGAAGGATGTTTTAAAAATAACAGCCGGTGTGTGTGTGTATGCGTGGTGGATATTTGACCTGAACCGGTCAGCCATGACAGGACGGGATCCATTAGGCTACTTCTCAGTGTGAGACGTCCCAGATTGGTAGTTTCACAACAAAGTGTCTTTCATAAGAAAAATGATATACATTCTAAGGGATTTAATACCACAATAGATAAAAAAACCCTCCATAATTTGTGAAAAAAGGACAGGCAAAACAAGCTAGTGTTTCTGCTTGTCCTGAGCTCAGTGATGCACATGCTTGGATACCAATGCCGCATACAAAGACCTTCTGACTAGACTGGCCTTTCACCCTAGGCTATTGTGTTAATAATGAATAATGGTGTTATGTGCTGTATGTCACACAAAATAACCCATGGATCAGGGAGCAATAGTGTGCACGTGTCACACAGTAGCAGACAGTGGAAAGGAGCAATTCCCCTGTGTAGTGCTGACCTTGTCACTGAAACTGCTCGAAGCCAGCTGCAAGCACCATAAATGCAGAACACAACTGCATCAATCTGCAGTGACACTTACAATAGGGTTACCATAAATATGCACACACAGGCAGGGTCTTTATCTCAAGGTTTATCATCTCGGCTCTGGCAGCATCTTCATAAGCGGGCTGGTTTACCAGACACCGCACAGACGCCATGTCTAGAACGGAGTCTGAATGGTAGACAGGCACAACAGCGTAATTGCCTCTGATCGTGTGGGAGTTTGGGGGGCGGGTACTTATCTCTGCGTTTAGGCATCAGAAAAATAGGTAGGGGCCATAAGTGACCTGTGTTTATTTTTAGCCTGGATGATTGGAGACATTAAAGCGAGTTTTGGCGAGTTACGGGGAGAGAGAGCAGCACCTCTCTCTCTGATGATCCGAGATGGATTCCTGATTGAAGCCGCGCAGAGTTCCGCGTGATTACCGCCGTGTCACACATCAGCAGGGTCAGATTGCATTTCCATCCCCCGCCGAGGCCGTGTGTCTTCTGTGAGATACGGGCCTGGCCGGGCCCAGCGCTGAATGACAATGTGGGCACTGGCCCAGGCTGCGCTTGGCACCGGCCTAAAACACCATCTCTCCTCTCCATCCCCCTGACTAAATGGGAGAGGGTGGTGTGTTGCCCTCCTCCCGCCGCCCCCACTGGTAGGGAGAGATAATGGGGGCAGGCGGTGGGGTCGTGGTCCTCCGAGGCTAGTGCTCTGTGGTGCTGTGTGTGCGCCTCTTAGCATCTGAATGGAGGGTCCAACCCCCGCCTTACAGAAGGATCTGCCCTGACCTTTATTTAACACAAGCCGCCAGCGTGCCTGCCAGCCCCGGGACCAGCAGGTCACACTCTGGGTAACGCTACACTGGTGTTTCTCTTACTGCGGGAACAAAGGCTGGAACAATGCAGGGCCCTGGCAGCTCAGTCCTATGCAGATCACAGAATAACATTTGTGAGATCGCCAATGAGCTTTCAGAAATCAGAGGAAGGGAAATGAGAGGTCAGGGAAATGACTGCGCAAAGCGTATAAGTTGATCTGCTGCATAATACCACGTGTATGACTGAGACATTGAATCTGAAGCACTGTGTAAGCTCCAGAATGCAGTATATTCTTTCTGCTGGTAATGCATCAGCCATAGCTGCAGCACAATAATAGGAAGCTGAGTCTCTGAGACTCATCCGTTTGGTAATCAAGAGTTACTATGGACACTTCAATCTTGATCAGATGTGCCACCAACAGTATAATGAGACACTGGCCTGAAACTCAAGAGTTGATTCTGAACTCGTCCCTCGGCCTTGGATGTGAAATACTTTGGAAAATATTACTAAGAGATCAAACATTTGCACCAGACCTCCGTTTTAACCCTTCACCAGCCTCTTTCAGCCGGGCAAATGCAACACTGTGAGTTTGCAGGACTCTAGATTACTTTGATTCGTTTGCTTTTGACAGTTGTGTTCTCATGTATTTCAGTGGTATGCATTCATTTTGAAAGCCATCACTGCATACATACAGTGTACCCCCGTGCAATTTTGTCAGCTGTCAGGTGTTCAAGTAGCTTTCTTGAAACTCCGAGGGCACACAGCGTCTTAACAATGACTTTCGGTGCCAGGTCAGCTCTTGGCTGTCAGTCAACAATCAAGGCAGCTATGCTGCAAAAGCACAGCTCAGTTGGAGTCCTTCTGGCTGCCCTAGGCTTTGCCTGCTTCACGAAATGATGTAACGATTTGCACAGTGTACAGATATTACTATACCCCCACACTTCGCTATCACAGATGAGGACATCTCATGTACGGTTATTTAGAGGAAACCAGCACCATACTCATTTTGATCATTACGATATCATACAGTGACCATAACCCTGGCAACGCTGTAAATGCCTGTTATGTTAAGGCTGGGAATATTTCTTTATCAGGCAGCGAAAAAAAAACACGCCGGGCCTCGGCAGTATGCAAGCCGTGTGTCTAATGGGAATGATTAGGCTCTCTAGAGCAGTCCTCATACATTAAACATGACTGTGTCGCAATGTGTTATTGAATGTGTCATGTGTCAGAGGGAATGTGGCGCATCCCTTACCTTTGTCAGTCTCACTCACTCTCAGGCATAAAGGCGCAGCCGCGGCTTCTGAGAGACCCAAGCTCTCCCCGCCGTTCACCATGAGAGGGCACTTCTCGCAGTGAAGGCTCCTCCAAAGGTCCTTGCAGAGGTGATCTGCAGACGTTGTGACTGCCGAGGGTGGGCCGCTTACTCCATATTAAATTAGCACGGGCCTGGCTCGGTAGCGTAACCCCACGAATCCTGTCCATTCATCAAAGTCAGCGGGTGTCATGTTACAAACATACAGTGCATACGTGTGCAGGTCAGTGATGTGCCGCAATGTAAGCGACAATATAGTGTGACAGCTTACACATTGGGACATACCACAAATGACCTCCCTTTATCTGCTTTTCAAATATGTATCTTTTTGCAACAGGGATTTGCTTTCCATTTCCAAGGGAAGCCTCCATTCACAGAAAATGGCAGCCATTAAAGGAGACTGGGGCAAAAGTTCAGTAAATCAATTATGAAGTAAAAAGCTTTAAATACCCACTAATTAACATGCATATTATTAGCATGCAAGGACAGACAAAAGAGCCGTACTGTTATCGAAATCTTGCTAAAAATGCAGATGAAAGAATGGTGAGTTTTGCTTAATTTCTTAATGGGGTCAACCACTACTAAATTAGGTTATGGTAATGTATGTACAGTGTATTTCCATGGCTGAATGCCACAAAACCTAAAGGATCCCAAGAGAATCCCTCCCCCCTTCCTCTACCACCATTATTTCCCTTGTCCTTCAGTCCTCCTTCCCACTTAGCTCTCTTTCTCGTGACGGTAACCCCTGACCAAGCCATACCCTACAGTGGATCATTACTGATGACTTACACGTCTGCTGAATGTGCTGAGTGTGCCAGTTAATTTATATGACTTTGGCATTGTGTGTCCATACCAGAACATGAGTCATCCTGTACCAGAATGTGAGACCATTGTGGGCGTCGTCCAGCCCAGAAGTAGTTTGCGATAGTTGATCTTAGTATGGACACCCCACAAAAATCCCAGCTGTCACAAAACAAATTATTGTAGGAAAACTTTGGCTTGGGAGCCTGCCAGCCAGGAAATAAAAATACAGTCGTTGATTACTTACAGCTAACCCTGACTTCCTACATTTGTATGTTGCTAATTCTGCACATGGTTATTAATCTCAGGAGACGAATAAAAATGGGAAGATTATCTGAACCATTATTTGCAGTAACATTAATACACATAAAATATTGGGGTATGGAATGATTGTTGAATGAGAGTCAATCTGTGGTTCTGGATAGGATTTGTTTGCTTGGAATACGTTAGGAATCCTTGTACACTGTGCGTCTGCTTACATTAAATGGGACTTAGGGTAAAAAATGAAGTATCTGCTTGGACATGCCAAACATTAAGAAATGAGCCTTGTAAACACCATGTGCTTGGCAGGACTAACCAAATATTTTCCCTGAGTGTCATTTTCTAATAATTTTTAAAATGAGCAAGGAAACTAATGTGAAGTTGCAGTTGAACACTGTAAGTAGCTCAGAGATTCGCGTAAGGTTAGGAAAGACAGCCAAATGTTGTTTAAAAAAGGGATTATATCTTTACCATAACACAGTGGTTCTTTGTACTGTGATGGTTACACATGGTTCACCCAATGAAACTATTTGGAAAAATGAAAAATAAAGCAGAGATATAAAGTGTTCATAAAACACAGTCAAAGAGTAATGTGTTTTGAACCAAGACTGATTTTCTGTGGCGTTTGTGCAAAAACAAAATTTTATAAATCTATAATATCTTTCCTGAAAATGACGTCATCAGTCAGCAGCTGCATCAACAAACGATTCAAAGTAACATTTACATATTAGGACAAGTCCTTCTTTGGTCCAGTTTGGCTGGACTTACAGTAACATTGTGGAAGGGGTGATAAGTAGGAGAAATTGCCAGTCAGGACACACATAAACACAATGTGAAACAAAATGAATTTTTTCAATGTGCTGCTCAAGGATTTTCATGTCCTTAGGGGTCATGTGATGTCATTTTTGAGAAGCTTAGGTAGAGACAACATAACATGGAGACTGGGATTTACAAAGCAGTGCTGATCACCTGCGTTGACCTCCTGGGAGAGGGCCTTTGTGATGTAAGCGAGGAGTGCAATATGCATCATTACTCCACGGAGACCCTGCTCTTATTCCTCATTGGCTTTAACAGAAGAGTTAACATTCAGATGATCCATGGATTAAAACCCGATGACATTTCAACTTTGGTAAATTGCTCTGAATGGAATATAAGATGTCTGACACACACACACACACCAAAATAATGTGCAGACCGTTCAACAAAGGCAGTGAAGTATAGAGCAGAACAGCTCGTGTTGTGCTCCGTGTAATTAAGGCAGAGAACATTGTCCCAGGAGAACTCACCGCAAGCAATAATGACAATGGGCGGAGGAAGCGTTACACGCATGAAACTCAATTAATTAATAATCCATAATGGGTTTTTTTCCCATGCAATTAAGAGAGAAGTAGTTCTTATATACAGCTGGACCCTTATTATTCGTGATACACCCAGATGTGAATTCACCCCCACCTCCCCCAATGAACAAAACCAGAACTTTCACTGTGGCTATCAGGATATAACAGATGTTAAAATGGCCAAATAAGCAGTTTTATTATTGTATGCCAGCATCTTTTCGTCTCTGAATATAGAATTTCACCACTTCATTCATTCAGCTGGTCAACACTTGAAGGTGCAGAAATCTCCTGGCAAAGCTATTTTTATTTAGAGCCATGACAGTGAGCTCTATTGTTCAGGTTCCACTTTTTACCAAATGTCTTTCATAAATCTTCCCCCCTTTCACCTTCTTCTTGCTTTTTAACTTTCAAGGCACATGGCTACCCTCCTGCCTTTTTTATTGACAAAATGCTTCAGATGTCAGTTCATGCTCAGGTGGGTTATGTTCTTGAGGTAAAGCTCAAAGAAACAGTTATTTTTATGAGTTGACAGCAACCGAATATTCTGAATACTCTAATCTCACTGGCTAGCCATGTCTTTATTGTTTTGAAATCTGAACATCGTCTTTTGGCTCAGAGGGCTTTGTGGAGCAGCGCTCATCTTCAGGGCAGCCGTTAACGCGAGTAAAGTTGCGCGAAGGAGTTGCTAGGTGGCAAATGCACCCACGAGCTTTACTAGTTGATTATGGATGTCTGCAAAACCTCTGCTCTCAAGTTTGTAGAGGAGGCTACACATTCAAGAAAACAGGGTATCAGAGAAATAAAAAAAATGCACTAAAAGCCTTTTCCATTTGAGACATAGCCTGTATGTCTAAGGTGTTAGCAGTGCATTAGACCCCCTTTGAAGAACAGCTCTGAATGAAAGTGGAACAAAAAGCTTCGATGGTGTGGATGCCCTGTGGCCGCAAAGCAAAAATGCACTAAAACTACTTCGATCATCCCTGAACGAAAATTGATTTCTTCTTGAAAATTTTCTTGATATTTTCACTGATTTGGTCATTTTAGCTGCATAGTTACATTGGAGCTACTGTGCATTCTTAAGGACACTTGTCAGATACGCTGCTTCAGTTTATGTAATGACACATACACTTCGCCCTTTCTCGAACCCAAACCTCGACCCAAACACCAGCCATCATCACCCAAACCCTACTATTGCATGTAATCACACACAGCGAGCAACAGGCACTCGCATAGCAATTATAGGGTACTTGCATCAACACGATGCTTATTTAGCTAACGTCTGGTTAGATAGGTCACCTCACATAAAGTATGACACATGAAGTGCGATCCTCGTTTTGACAAAGGCTGTTTGTTTCTAGAAACTAAATGTTTACGCTAATCGGGGTGGAGGTAAATTAAGTTAACTATAGCCTACTGTTTTTCCTGCGTTTTTTTATATATCTTCGTTCAAGTTTAAGTCAATGCATTGTTAGTAAATAGAAACATAGACACACCCACAGGCGTACGCATTTCCTAAAGATCCATTTCCAGATTTCATCTGGCTTCACCTGTCCCTTTCCGTCTAACGGGACTGTCCTTTTCCATGTAACGGGACAGCCACTCCTGGCTTTTCCTCATCCCCCCCTCCACCTCCTCGCTCAGCACGCAGGCGTGGTGAACGGTACCGCAGGCAGGGGGCGGCAACATGGCGGAGAGAGCTGTGTCGCCTTCAGAGGAGCGCTGAGCGAATGACTACTAACATTACTGGCTGACACCCAGCAAGAATCCAAATTAAAAGGATACCCGTTTCGCTGAGCGTTTTTGCGAGATAAGAGTGGTTCCAATCAGTATGCATTTGTATGCACTCGCGAGTGGACAGTGTGGATTTTAACGGAAAGGAGGATTTTACCCTGTTATTCCAGAATTTTCTTTTTTTTCCTCTCTCATTGATGCTTGTGCATAGTCAGTGGTATAGCTAGCTACAGCAGGTGAGACCGCGGCCGCTCCTTTGGATTCGGGTGGAAATGGCGAGCGAGAAACCGGTTTCAGCACCGGGTTCGGTATCGCTCTCGGACCGAGAACCACCCTCAGGTCATGGGCAACAAGGGGCATCTGGCTCTGGTACTGGTGAAATGATGGTATCGGGTTCGGGCTCGATGGTCCTGCCGGCCGGGGTGATCAATCCCTCGGTTCCGATCCGGAATATCAAGATGAAATTCGCCGTTCTCATCGGTCTGATCCAGGTCGGGGAGGTTAGCAACAGAGACATTGTCGAGACGGTTCTCAATCTGGTAAGAGACCACAGAGCACCTGCATTAGCAGCACATTGTGAGGTTCAGAGCTAGCCAGAGAGCTAGCTGGTAATGTTTTATGGTTCAATATTGTTTGCTTGTTTTCTTTTTGTCATAATAACTACATTGCTAGCTGTCTAACCCACTGCTTGAGTATGTAGCTAGCTATAGGTATTCGTCGGATTAAAATATTTTCCTTTTGTGGATGTTTGGTGACCTGACAAAATTACAAAAACACAGAGAAGCTAGCTACTGCTAGCTATCACAGAAGCAAATCACAACACAGCTAGTGAGCTAGCTGGCTGTCTGCTTTGGTTACTAGCTAGGTAGCTGTGCAAGAAAATGTTCCATTTACCCTGACGACGTATTTATGTAGCTGCTTGGCTAGCAAGTGTTCATATACCGCTTCACACAGGCCCTTGTAATGTTCGTGAGACAATCTTTGAAATGTCAAAATGTAATTAATTCAGTCAGCAAGCTGCGTTATTTCCATTACAGGAGAATGTACTTGCAAGTGTATTGCACTTGATCCGGGTAATAAGAAAATGGGTACATGGGTAGCTAACTTGCTACGCTGTTGTAGCACGAAAGGTATGGCCATAACGTTACTTGTCTAAAGAAGTTTACAAGCAGAGCATCCTCTGCGGAAAACAGGTTTTAGATGCATATGCATTCACCTCCAGCGTTACATCATGTTTAAGATTGCACTACCAAATCAACAATGAATGAGCGTCTTGCTGTGTAGGCCACTTTCTGTTGTCGTGATAAGTTTATTTCCTGAACGCGGGCCCAATAATAATGTTGGTTATTTGATTTTTGTTTGTTTGTTTGCTTGACAACCAGCCAGTGTTGTCTGTATATGTTTCGCATTTGCTGCGTCTGACCGAGCGCAGGTTGAACCAAACAGACCGCAGCAGAGATCGCATCACTCCGTTTGTTGTAAGACTCTTTGTATGTCGATGCAGAACAGGTCAGAGAAATATAATGACGTTTATTAAATGTGTAGAGAGAAAGGTAACGCAGCAGCGGAAGTTTTTTCCCCCCTCTCCCAGAGCGAGGACTCCCATTCCTCGTCATAGGAAGGTAGAAGGCACGGTAAAGTGCTTTTCTCAGGGTTGCGGATCTGTGAGGGTCATTCTCCGCACAGACTGTGATGCTATAATTGGCAGAGAAAAATGTGTGAAAACGCGTGTTGCAACGAAGTCGACACCTTTTCCCTTCTAACGAGTACCCTGCTCCTGTACCGGAGCTACTTGGTTTCTCAAGGGTGAGGTTGTTGACTCATTAAACCCGTGTCTGTGCGAAAGGAAACCAACGAGTCCCTTTTCCCGTCGGACGTTTTATATTTCTTGACATGTGAACTGAAGAAATGGGCAAATGGCACGATTACTTTTGTTCCTGACACACTCTGTAAGCGTCGTCATTTCATGCCTCCTTTTTTGGCAAACCGTATCGCAGTTGTTCATCTGAAGTAAGATGTTGCAGCACGGTGGTACAGCCGAGCGTTGTGCAGCGCCTTCCCCGGCAGGGGAACAGCCGTGAATGTGTAAGCAGTCGATGGGGCAAGTTGCTGCAGTTGCGGTGTAATGTATTCAGAACCAGCCAATACTGAACAGATGGGCTTGAAGACTGTAAGAATGAAATATAAAGGAGAAACGCAAGGCCTTATTAAAACAGGGACACATCCACATCCATCCGTCACTCAAAGTTTTGCGCTTAAACCGAGGTCTTTGTGGACTAGCCTATTACGGACACGTTTAAACAACCACAACTAGTGCCCCGGGACTGCATTATTGATCGAGGCTGATTGCCGTAGAGGATGCGCCTTAATCAATAGTCTCTTCTATTTTAAGAGGAAATTGCCAAGAAACAGAAAGTACTCAAGATGTCTATCCAAACCACTGCATGGATGAAGGTTTTTTTTCATGGCATGTACTCAATACACAAATTGCACAACCAAGATGCATCAATTTTTACAATTAGATTTACTCTAGATTTAGAGTAGCAGACATAAGGGATTTTTTTTATTACCCATTACAAGTATAAAATACTTACTTTTTCTTACAACCACACCAATTCATACAAATCCCTATAGAATCATAGCAGTATAGGTTATTAAAACCAAAAAAAAAATTGGTTCTACTGTATTATTCCTTTTTGTTATTTTTTAGGTAGCAGTATATTTTGATGTTTTGATCTCTGTTATGTCAACATGCAGTAGTTAGGATATTAAACAGTGGAAACTTCGTGCATACTACAGCTGTAGGATTGCATTTTTAGGAGGTGCATGTTAATCAGTTGTATGTAATTACGTATCAAATAACCCAATTAAACCTTCGGGACAATAAATGCTCATGATAGTGTTTACAGTAAATACCTAGATAGTTAGAAGCAGGTTTTTCCCTTCAGATGGACTGCTAGTTACTTGTGTTTTCAGCAGAATTAACAGATTTAAAATGAAGGAAATTTTAGGAACACGTCAGGTTGGGTCCAAATGTAAAGTGTTACCTAAGCAGTTCAGTTTTTTATGTGCTGGAGTATTAAAGTGACAATCTGAATTTAACAGCAAACACTGGCTGAATCAGACAAGGTAAACACCATTTTATCTGATGTCCCTTTTGTGACAGTGACTTAAATGTTTATGAGTGTCAAATAAAAAGTGAGGGTTATCCTTTATTATATGCAGCCAATAAATTACTTATCTGTAACTTAAAAAAAACAACATTAATTATACTTACCTAAGTAATAGCAGTAGTAAAATCTGAATGTCCCCATTGCAATATGCCCAACACTGTGGAGTACACCTTATATATTTACGAGAGAAACAAAACTTTGCTTCTATAACTAAGAGCAGTAGTTATGGTCCAAGCCTCCAAACATCAGGTGTAAGCAGAGCTGCACAGAATGTACTGCAAATGGTCATTGGGTGACAGAGATGGATGCAGCGGAAGAGGGTGAAACGTTGGCCGTTGTGACGGGTTCGTCAGCAGATTTGAGTGGCCAGGACATCCCTCTCGTCTCACCTGGCCAGAGCTCTCAGAACCGGCCTGGTGTTGAAAGATGGACACAAGCGCGGTCAGCTGCACCCTGGGAGGAAACTCACCTGAGGTACACAGTATTTTCCAGGTACCATGTAGGGGTGCTCTGATTGGTTGCTTCCACGGAGCTTTGGGAAGTTTTATGTGAGGTGCAACATTTTCAGTCATTAAGTTGCAAAAACTGTCATTGTAGCAAAATGTAGCAAATTGATAGCCAGCCAGCCTGCTGCTGCAAGAACTCTTACATGTGTTTCCTAGAGGTTCCACGTTTTAAAAGCTTTAAAATGGGCAAGATTTATTGCTGCAAAGTCATGGGAATTTTCAACAATGGAAGAATAAAGCACATCTTTATTTGTTATTTGCGTTGAAAAAATTGTTCAGCCTGTGTGGTTATATATTCATGTGGTCCTAGTGCCGTCAGTTTAAGAAATTCTTTAGCGGCAGAATAATGATGTAAAAAATGGCAGATCGTCTTTCAAAAATGGGATTTTCTGGCTTGCCCGGAACTGTTCTTGGTGTGGCTGGAGATGGCTTTGGAAAAGGGGGCGCAGGTGAGCAGCTTGTTTGATCAGTACCTGCTCGCTCTCCTCCTCCTGGCCACACCGGGGGGTCAGCTCATGTGACAGGTAGTGTCAAACCATGAGGCCCCTTCAGAAGGTAGCGTGTGTAATTACTTTTCCAGGTGATGGTGTTTATTGACCAGCAGGCACTTTAATGACTTCGAGGCGGGTGGCACGAAATGTGACAAGTGGAGAGGGACGCAGGAAGGCTCGGATGGCAATCTGTGTCCTCTGCTTGTCACCATGATGTTTTTTTGTGATTCTTCCAGCAGAGGAGACTTGCTGTGCATGCTGTCGTCAAAGGGAGTGTGTGAGTGTGATTTGTGTGTGTGTGTGTGTGTGTGCTTGTGTAAACTGAGATTGCATACAGATACAGCCAAAATTGCAACATGTCCCAAATTGCATTTTTGTCATTCAGTATAATATAAATACGTTGTATTTTTTGCCGCATGTTCATACCACATGTTCTGAGTTGGAATTGTATATTTTTGGTTAGATTTTGGGTTGTGGGAAAAATGGATATTTGTGTTTTTGTTTCATTTTGACAGTGTGGCACAGAGCCATTATGGTGAGATTTATAAAATTCACTTAATTTGCAAATTTATTTGTGGCAAAATGGCTGTGATATTGCATTTAGCTCTGGCAACAATAAATGCTTAAAGGAAACGTATCAAACATTTGGAACCCATATCAAATTTTTAATTATTGCAGGATGTTGTAATGTAAAGTAAACAGTAAAGGTCTCATTTTAACTTCTGTGAAAGTTAGCTTAATATAGTCTTTTTTAGACTCACAATATCCAGGCTTTCAAAGGAAAGTAGGTTGATTATAGTACATCATTAGTCTGGTTTCCATGACAGCCTCGATCCAAGCATTGACCAGATCAAGCCCTGCCAAGTTGTAGCTACGTGGTGAGAGCTACCTCATGGGTGCTTGCTTTGAAAATGTATTTTCATCCAAAGACAAAACCATTGCTTATGTTAGAAGATTTCGTCGGATGAAATAATTCTGTCCTGCAGTCCTGTCTGGCTGAATTAAAAATTGTTTTAGTCATAGCTACGTTGTTAGAAAAATGAACAAGCAGACAAATAGAGAATTTATTTATAGATTTCAAGATGGAAGACCAATTGAAAAATCCCAAAGAAACCTTTTTGTTCCAGTATTTCAGATTAAAAACGTAAAGCATCTAGATTTCCACCATGCTGTTGAATGAGTCATCATTATTGCTGGTCTGTGCTCATAATGGTACGGTACAGTGTGGCTGCATTAGAATGGTTTATCATTGGCATGAAATAAAAGATATGTGGGCGGCTGTCGTTTACACATGTCATGTGCCATGGACCTCTTCATTCAGTAGAAGCCTAGCTGGACATTCCAGTCTTGAGGACAGCACCTACCATACAAGGCAGATCTGCTACACATTCAGACAAAATTGCTTGTCAGCAAACATTCAGCCACTGCAGCAGACTTAAATAATGCAACTCCCTCTCTCAACACAGCTCATAAGAAGTGATTTCTTTTGTGATTTAATAGCCATTAATCTGAGTGCTCACAGCGTCAAAGCGGAAGCATCCGGACCATTGGCGTAACTTTCGTTGTCGCAAAACTGCAGCAATTCACAGCATAACGTGTTTTGGTTATGATGTGTGTTGCATGGGCCTGTGTGCAGTTGATTTTGTGTCATCTCACACATTCTATTAAGAATAATGGAGCTAGTATTGCCAGTTAGCTTTGTCTGGTGTTGGCTGGTTATCGATAATGTGGAACTTGGGGGGGGGGGGGGGGGGGGACATCGAACAGTCTAATTGGGACTTCAGTTCCTCCTCCATTGACACAATTATATAAGTCCTCATCTACTTGGCTGTTCTGATTCAGTGGGTTGAAGAGGGCACATTATTGACTGTTGAGAGTAAAGTATTTTTCTTCCTGTTTGTGAGGTAGTCCAGTTGTGCGGTAGTAGTGAATGTGTTTTTTATATAGGATGTCTGGTTTTCAAAGTAAAAAATAATTGAGACTTGAGTGGGCTTTGCTGGAGTCTGTGAAAGGTGGTGTTGATGCTGTCACAAGCACAAAATGTTCCCTCCAGCGGTCGGATTGACCCAGGACGTCATCTGATATTTATTATATTAGCCAACACCCGTATCAACAGGGGCGCGTCTCTCTGAGGATGCAAACCTCGGAACCCTCGGGTCCAGGGGATGGCAGGCGGAAAGACCCTGCTCCACCCTGCAAGGGCCTGGGACTGCTCCAGTTCCAGCTGGTTTGAAAGATGTGCCTAGTCACCGTTACAGCTCCAGAGATTAATAGTGGGGCCCCACCGTTCTGCTGGGACTCTCCCAGCAGGGAGCGCAGGTCACGGCGCAAGAACACTGCAGCCCCTATCTGCATGTTCAGGCAGGAGCAGACTGCAGCAGCGGCGGCCCGGCTCTCAGACACCTTCCGCCCTGAGCCGACGACGACGGCAGCGCTGTTGCCGCGGCAACCTCCCCCGTTCTGTGAATTGTTACCAGCTTCCCAACTGTAACAGCCGGTGCCGTGTCAAGCTTCCGGCCCAGATGCAGCGAGTATCAGATTGGAGCGACCGCTTTCGAACTGGACTCGCCGTGATCGTTGTCTTAAAGAGGACTTGGTCGTCACGCTCACTTTTTAGGAGGTACTGTGCAGACTGCTTATTGGAATGCGCTGAGATGCACCCGGAAGCCTTGGTTTTTATTAATGAGCTCATTAATGATGGCTAAATTCACAGAGCTACAGAATTACAAACATATTACTTGGACAGAGGGGAAAAGAACTTTGTCTGTTCTTTTAAGCCTTTAAGGATATTTATTTTCTGAAACAGACGAGGGCTGATTGGAGCTGATCTGAAACACAAGAGTTTGCTAAGTCACTGATTTCCCTGATTTAATAAACTGACCTACTGGGACTGTGATATGTGAGTGATTTCTGTCCAATATGTGTTATTTCAAAAACATTTGTTGGTCAGAAATGAAGCACTATGGAGAATTATTGGCAAATTTCACATCAGTGTCAAAGTTTAAATTCATCTCACTGCTAATTCACACAGAAAATTAGGATATATTCTGAACATGCTTTGATTGCCTTCACCATCAAAGATCGTTTGTATTTTCACAGTGAACACGCAGATTCTTCGAGAGATCAAGCTACACGCGTTGTAGGACAAATATGGAATTAGTTATTAGTTTCTGTATTAAAGAGAGCAGAATCAAAACACATTTTGCATTCACGGCTGTGTGCGCGCGTGTACCATAGCTTTGCTATCTTCATGGCTGTTTGGTATGGGTAACCGGCACTCTCCAGCACAAGAGATAGTCATGGATGTAAAAAAGAAAAAGCAGTGGATGCTTCCAGATTTCATTTCATTATTGCACTTGTGAGTGGGATTAATGATTTATGAGGGCTTTCAAATCTCATCACAGAGCCAGACACTTTCACTGGCTACGCCCCCCCCCCCCCCGACAGTGATTTAAATGGGGGAGGTTCTCGTGGGCCTTTCCACCCAGTCACGGACAGCTCAGCCATGTCAGGTCCCGGCACCTCTGGAACGGCTTTAAATACCTGGCGCTCTGGAGTCAATCCTGTGCTGATGCGGGAGGCCCGTGGCCAGATCCCTGTCTGCCGCTGACCCCAGGTCAATGGGGGGAGAGGGGCAGTGGAGAGGAGGCCATCAATCTGTCCACTGGCTCAGCGGGGGGAAGCTTGGCCATGCAGAGCTAATGCAGGTGAAATCGAATGCGCCATCCAGCTCAAAATCAAAAGGGGTAGGAATGGGTATCAGAGGGTGTGGGAGGAGTGGGTTTGGTAGAGAGGATGTGCAGGTGTGTTTGGAGGAGTGGACGTAGGAGTCGGCCTTGGCGAGTGGGCGTAGGAGTGGGTTTGGGGTTTGGGTGAGTGGGTGTAGAACAGGATGCGGAGGAGGAAGTAGTTGTAGTTGCGGGTGTGAGAGAGAGGGGTTGAAGGAATTGGCTGTGAAGTTTCGGCTTGGAGTGGGCCACGATGAGGATGTGACGAGAGGACTGTGTTGGGCAGATGTGTGTGGGAGAGAGAACCCCAGGAGTGGGGCCAGGAGGGTTATGGTTGGAAGGGGATTGGGTATTTGGGATGTGAAGGATGAAGGATGAGTGACTGATGATGAAGGTAAAATAAAGGTGACCTTGCTATAAGTGGTAGAGGTCATGAATACCCCCTGTCCCCTTTATCTTGGCCCTCTGTTTCCTGTCTGTGGTTTGCTGAACACCAATGTCAGTGAACTGTGCTCTGGTGCCTCAGCAAAGATAAGCAACTCAGCACAAAAGCATCTTCAACTGGGGACTGCGCATTAATATTAAGGATTGCTTTGTTGTGGCGAAAAGCTGTAGAACAGCACGGTTCCTTGAAAAAACCAACTGAGAACAACCAGTTTGAGTTACACAATTAATTAATCATTGCCGTGTCTTATGTACTCTGGGCAGATGCTGCAAAGTCAATGATAGCATAGCCTTTATTATTTTTGCCCACATTTTCAAACAAAACCAGTTTAGCATTGGCAGAGATTCTTAAAAAAACATATTGCTTAAACCTTTAAGTGGTGGTTACATTTCAGTTTTAGGATTGACCATGTGTTTTTGTTTGAGGAAAATGGCAGCTTATTAATTGCGCGCAGTCATTTCATTATCTGATATCCATTAGCAGAATAGCTGGTATTGTCTCCTGTCTTCATTCGCCATCAATCATTTCCGCTATCATTAAAAGTGGAAATCGTGTGGTACATCAGCCGCTGCTGAATAAAAATGCATTGTCAGTGTGCTTATGGCAAGAGTCTGTCAGGAGTGCAACATGCGCTGACTAATGTTGTTTTTAAATAAACGACCCCATTACCACGGATTGCTTTTAACCGTTTGTGATGTCTGAGCAGTTTCTCTAGCTTCAGTACTGCTATAGTATGACTCCTAAAATTAATTGTGCACTTCTTATTCATACAGTACCTTTTAAAGAGTCAAAGCTGTATTCAAAACAGGGAGCGATATTGAAGCCGTAATCCGTTTTTTGGCTGCTGCTTCTCGGCACTTTTTTTTTTCTTTTGTCAGGACAGGGAAACACAGGACTTCAAAGAGCTAGGGGGAAGATGCGCAGTTACCGCCAATGTGTCTGTGTGGAGATGCGTGCTGAGCCGCTCCTGAATATGTGATTAATATCTTCACAGATCACTTGAAATTGGATGAACGGAGCACCTTCCCTCCTGCAATCAGGGAGGAGAAGGATGGAGGGAACAGTTTTGCATTGCTAATTGCGCCAGGTTTGCAGGAATGAGAGATGCGTACCCGTGACATGGCGCAAATGGCGGGAATTTGTGGAAGCAGACCTGGCGAGGACAAGGGCGAGTGACGCTCTGCCATTGGATGAAGCATGCGGCGGAGGTGAGGACGAGGGTATGGCAGTGATGTCGCATGGAGGGTGTGGTGACAGGGCTCTAGTGCCATCTTGTGTTTAGAAAACTGAGGGTTCCAGGTTTCCGGGGTGGAGCGCTGTTATCAACCCTCGAGCAAGGTGCTCAAATGTGCTTCAGTAAATATCCACAGATGCGAGTGTAAGCGCAGAATGGGCAAGGTCTAATCCATGCTAGGTGCCCACCTCTACTACATCTAGGACAGAACTGCTTTGAGAATAAACTGAACAGTTTACCGTGCAGCTACGGCTAATGGGACTTCAAAAGGTCAATCATGTTTTTTGCCTATTCTTACCATTTGTTGTCTCAGTTACAAGCAATACTTGCTACTATATAAGTATCTTGTCCCTGTGCCAAAAGATGTAGCAGTAGGTTCCTTTAGGTAAAAATTAGACAGCAAAGTCCTTTTTATTGTTACAGTCGCAACTGTAATATGCTAACAGCGCGTATTCAGGATGCGAGCAGGCGACCAGCAGAGCACATATCATCCTGTGGTGCATTGTCATGGTGAAGTGCAGTGTTGAATGGAATTTGTCTCCTGTAGCTGTAAATGTTAGACATTGCCTTTTGTTCTTCCTGCAATAAAAGAAAGGGTTAATCCATTTTCATGTGGGACCAGACTCGTGGGAGTACTGGTGTATTGAGAGCACTAGTTTCTGCTGTAGTAGACAGGAAACATTGCACTGCGTGAAAGCAAAGCAGAGATCACACAGGTGACATGAGGGTAAGTTCAGAAATCGAGATGAGAGCTCAGGTGAAATTATCACATGAGGTTCTGCAGTAAACAAATGCCCTTGACAGTGGCAGTGTCTTCGTGCTAGTTAATGTGTCCATGTTCGCAATTCTGTAGACCGTTGTTTCTGAGAATTGCCATTACTCAATGATTATCATGGTGAATTCCACAAGTTTTTTGTTTTTTTTTTAGAAAAACTTGTGACTAAAAGAATATGCTTGCATCAAGTACAAGTCAAAATATTTGAGGGGAATTATAATGAGCGGAAAGGGGTCAAGGTGCCACCTGCTAAAGATGAAAGTCAGGGAGATAGTGACAAACCCATGGGTGGCACCTCAAAACTCTTTGGGGTGTTTCACTCCATCTTCAGCGCCGTGACGATTCAGTCATTGACAAATGGCCGCTGCATGCAAAAGTGAACTGAGAAACGTTCAGCCGAGGATAATAACAGCACATGGATTCAGGCTGCTGCTATGATGCTGTGTCTTGCCACTGTTATCTCAACTAATTAAGGGTGTTTGCGTCGTTAATCTTTCATTGCCAAGCAGTCTGAGATGAAAGCTATGATGTAGATAAAGTTTAATAATGAAGCTGGCACAGTTTCCCTTCAAGCGGGATTTAATTCTTTACAAAATTCAATTGTTTCGGGAGGTTAAGCTGGAAAAAGTCCCTTTTTAACTTGAAGTAAGATATCCTTTTATTATGGCTGTGAGGAATTTTGTCCAGTGTGCACAAGAAACATTCAGTTTGATGTCTAATCTGTCTGTAACTTGCTGTGTTAAAAGCCATAATTCTGATACTAGGGGTTAAGGTTAGGGTTAAGGTTAGCTGTATTAGCTTGTTATGTACAACCACCTATTTACATGCTAAGAGTCATTCATTCTCAGTGTACTTTCAGAATTTTTTCTTGGATCATAATTCACAGGTTTTTTTTTTATACAGTAACTGTGATATGACAAGGTGAGGAATGAGTGGTGGTGGGTAGATATATGTTTCAGTGTAATGGCGCAGTCTTACTCTACGCTGGTCTGTCACTGTGTTCTCGCCACATTAATCCGGAGAGCCAGGGGGTGTCAAATGCTGCAACCTTGCCGAAGGCAAAGACAGGGCCTTATTTATCATACGGAGAAGCCCGTTCACACACAAGCGCTCGCTCTCATTTGGGGAGCAGTGTTCCATCTCTTGCAGCATTCGGGGATAAACCCCACTCGTGTCTTAACGTTTTTTGTCTTAATGAGCGAGGCACTTGTGTGAAATTCGGCTGGGGTTGAACTGAGCTGAACTGGAGTGAATTATTCAGCATTCTACCCTCTGTCCTCTGTCAGCCGGCTGTCCGGTGAGCACATCACTCTGTGACGGCTCTGCTTCTCTCTATTAAGGCGACAGCGCTTGGGATGACATCCTGGCCGTCATGCTCCTTCCACTCACTTGCCTCTCTGACAGCCAGAGATGGTGTGTGTGTGCGCATGTGTCCGTGTGTGTGTCAGCGCCTGTGTGCATGTGTGCATGCTTGTGTGCGCACGTGTGTGAGCGTGCACATGCTTGTGTGTGCGCGCGTTGTGGGCGCCGTACCTTTCTTGATTTTCGAGGTCAGATATGCTTACTGCAGGAAACTTCGTAATGAGTTTTGGATTTGTCCCAGCTTCATGTGGAGTCGCATGCTTGCCTGGATTAGCAGTGCCCTTCTTGGCTGATGACAAAGAGCAAATACCAGGGGTAAGCATTAAAAAAAAAAAAACCCAAACGAACCACAAACAGAGCTCTGCTTTGTTTAATCTTTGTAGTTTGCCTGGTTGGACTGTATGTAAATCTGAAAAAGTGCTGGTACATTTGCTTTGCGAATTAAGCATTATCCGGTAAGCAGTTGAAAGGAAAAACAGATTTCATACATTGATGAATGTTAATTATTCTTCTCTTTCGTCCCTGAGAAATGATAGGCTAATTTATGCATTTGGTGATACAGAGCACACGCATCTTGATTTATGTGTAGATCAGATCAAATACGTTTGCACTGAAAGAATGTAAATTTAGTTAATACTAAAACAAAACAGATGTACTATGAAGCCTAAGTGGGAAACAGGAGAACATCTGTATTGGTTGGTGAGATGTAGGCTGACTATTCTTATTCCTAAGCTTACCAGCATGCCTGGTGTAAAATCAGCTGTTGCAGCTGTGAGCTCCCACAGCCAAAATATGCTTCTTGTACTTCAAAATAGACTGTTAAACTATTAAAACATCATAGTCTTGTTGCCTTTTAATTAATTCAGTAGCATTTGCATTGGCCGGGCAAGCAAATGCTGTCCTTTCCATTACTGAAAACAACTGAGGGAGTTACTCGAGATGCCTAATTCATAGCCAGACTTTCTCATTGCTTCCTATTAGAATTTGTGCATTCATTTACCTCCGTTGGGTGGGTACAGAGGGTCATGGCCTATGACCACTTAATTTTCATCTTAGTATTCTATTATAAGTCTTTAAAATATCCAAAACTGAATGTTATGCTGGCGATAAAAGCTCCTGTGTACCTCTGTGTTGAACTTGAGGGTAAGAGCAACATATTTTGCAGCTGTCTGATATTTGAGCAAAAATGTAAAGCCCTATGCTCTGTGAGCTCATATGATTTTCCCCTCCAGGAAACTGAGATGATGGTTTTGGTTTGCATGGAGCAGTTGTGTTGGTTTACTGTGAGCAAAATGGGAAATGTCTTATAGCTTAAATCCACAAGCACATTTTCTTCAAGAGCTGTGGTGTTGGGTAGGATTTGTCTCTCACAGGAATGCTGATCTTTTGAGTGTGAAAGTAAAAGTGATTAGCCTCAGATGGCAGCAGGCTGAAATGTGAGTGGGTAAGGGAAGGTAAGGATGTGGAAGGTTGGAGGCCTCACCCCAATACCCCAATCATTTAATAGTCAGTTTTCCTTGCAGAGCTAGGACCAGGCTGGCTCGCTGCACGCTCTGTCCATGTGATTTTCAAAGTTTGAGGAGTGTGGTCAAAGGCGGTTTTTGCTTTCCACTTATTTCATGTGGAATAACTTGTCTGCCGCTTTCATGCCAGCTCTGTCTCCTGCTGCTTTGTGAGACCCAATGGCTTTTGCGGACTCCAGGCTCATAGCAGCTCTTTGAGTTTGGATCGCTCCAGGAGGGTCAAGCGTTACTGTGTCACTGCTCCTCTGATCTTGATGATTATGTTTCTGTGTGTGTGCTTTAGTGTGGGTGTGTGTAGGACTATGTGTTACAAGTGAATTTATATGCATGCATGTGTGTGGCTGTGCACGTGTTCATACACGTTCATATGTGTCTGTGTGTGTGTGTGAATCTGTGTGCGGCTGTGTGTGTGTGTGTGAATCTGTGTGTGTGTGACTGTGTGCGGCTGTGTGTGTGTGTGTGAATCTGTGTGCGGCTGTGTGTGTGTGTGTGAATCTGTGTGTGTGTGACTCTGTGTGCGGCTGTGTGTGTGTGTGTGAATCTGTGTGTGTGTGTGTGTGAATCTGTGTCTGTGTGTGTCTGTGTGTGTGTGAATCTGTGTGTGTGAATCTGTGTGTGTGAATCTGTGTGTGTGTGACTCTGTGTGCGGCTGTGTGCGGCTGTGTGTGTGTGTGTGTGTGTGTGTGTGTGTGTGTGTGTGTGTGTGTGTGTGAATCTGTGTGTGTGTGTGTGTGTGTCACATCCGGGAGAAGGCTGGTTGTTGTCTCTGATGTCTCTGGTGGCTCCTCTCTGCTGTGGAGGTGCGTTCTGATGTGAAAGAGGCCATTTGGGGTGAAGCTGATCGCTCAGTGTTCATTCACTGAGGACTTGAGTCATACTCCATGCAAATGAATCAGGGGGCAGAAAACTGAGGTGGAAAGGAACAGCCTGAAATGCTGGATGCCTTTTTTAGAGTTCAACCAGGAGAAGTCAGTTTTATTGGTGATCCATCAAGGAATCAGATTCATTTGACATTATTTGTTAATCTTAACCAAACAAAGTGCAGGATTTGCCCAAAAACATTCTAATTGTTAGATTGTGAATTTCAGCTATTTTAGCGCTTCTCTTTAACAAGAAGTCAAGGTTTGGGAAATTTGCTTTGATCTGTTCCTGTGATGAATATTAGTCTGACAGCAATGGGGTGGAGTGGATCCCTTTGGCTCCCTAACAAGGTCTTTGTCCCAGGCCTCTCTCTCGTTCTCTGTCTGTCTCTCTCTCTCTCTCTCTCTCTCTCTTTCTCTCTCCGTCTCTCTCTTTGTCCTAATCAGATCACGCCTCCCTCTGTCTGGCTCCTGGCTGTTTCGTCGCCGTGCTGACCTGGCCCTCTGGTGCTCGGTGGGATCCCAGAGCACGCTCTGTGTGTCTCCTCGCATGTGAACCTGCGAGCCTCTCTCTCTCTCTCTCTCTCCTCTCCTCAGACATCGCTAACTCCCCGGGGTCACAGCATCACGGCAGGCGGTCCCGGTTTTGTGTTGTTGTTTGTAGAGGGAGGTGGTGGCGGGGCAGCGGTGTGGTTGGGTTACGCCCGCCCCCCATCCTGTGCCGGTGCACTCTGGGGTCACCGGCTGGGGGTGTGCCCTCGAGGAGAGTCATGTGACTCGGTGCTGAGAGGAGCCTGAGGTCATATCTCACTGCTGCATGACTGCACTGATTCTGCAAGAATGGACCGCTGCGCTGAGCGGGGGGGGGGGGGGGGGGGATAGGGAGAGAGAGAATAACAGGCAGAAAGAAAGTAATATGGAGAGAGAGAGAGTAAGACAGCAGGAGGGAGAGACAGAAAGAGCGTGCAAGAGACAGACAGACGTCACATCCGCTCACTCCTGCTGTTTCGGGGTGCCTCTGTGCATCTGCAGCGGTGTTCCCCTCCTGGAGACGGCAGATCTTACAGCTGGCGCTCAGGGAACAAGCGGAGGACGACACCTTACTCCATCAACGCTCTGTTTACACGGTGTTGGGCTGATATGCCCTGTGTACTGTAGGAGGCATTACATCATAGCAGGCACATCCACAGACGGCACTTGTTTACAGCAAAGAACTCAATCCTCACCAAGCCACTGATGGCTTCAGGGGAGCTTTTTCTCTTCCTCTCCTCTGCATTGAGTACGCCGCCTTTGTTCTTCACAGGAGTCATTTAAAATTCATGCTGCCCCAGTTTCAGTGCCTCCTGCCTTATGACAGACATTAAAAGTGCCGTGTTGTGTTACTTGCAAGGTTGAAATGATGCCGGTGATTATACTTTAAAAAAAGTAGATCTTTTTTCCAATTTATTTTTGTCTCAAAGCACCAAGGCTTTTGGATTTGAAATGGGGGGGGGGGGGGGTTACGGTTGAGAAGGGAGACCTCTCTGTAGATGCTGGCATCACGTCTAAGAAAGAAAACATTTCATGTGGCCGCTCACACAGGGTATAATCCACTTTACACAAACCCCGAACACTGCACTGCTTCAGGGCTGCTGCAAGGATCGTTGTAGAATTATGGGGGAGCGTTTTGGGTTCTGAAAACTAACAGCGCGGCTTAGGAATGCGCTAATTTGAAAAACATGGCAGGATTAATTAAGGTACGCTTTTCTGGCATAAAAATACAGGCAGGGAGTACTCTTAAATGTTTAATTGTGCAATTACTCTTCAACAGCATTCTCTGTAGTGAGTTCCTTGCAAGGTCAAAAACACTCTGAAGAGAAGTGATACTATAAGGAGCGTGTGATAAACTACCAGGTTATTTTTCATACAGAAACGGCAGTAAATGTATAGCCTGCGCCTAGGTACAGATTTGATGTGAAAACAGGCAGGCCTGTTTGGGAAGCTGGACATGGCGGATTCGATGTGTGCTATTTGGACATCCCTCTTCCTCCAGGTTGCCGACCCAGACAAGACATGCGTCACTGTCCTGGGGCCAGGTGGGGGGCAGGCTCCCTCGCGTTAAGGATCCGCAGGGGTGAACCCCATTGGCCACCGTCGCGGGGGGGCGGGGATCGATGGCGGATCAATCCTGGGCTGTGTGGCGGGATGGGGCCAGCCCCCGCGGCGGGCGCGCTCGGTGCCTGGCTTAATCGCTCCCGCTTTTGTTTACAATAACAAACTGGAACGGCTCCCCGCCACACAGTCAGATCCCAGTCCTTCCCCTCCGGGACCCGGGGTTCAGACAGAAGGAGGGGGATGCCGAAGCCTCAGTCTGTGCCACATGCACAATGCGAGGCCCTAATCATTATGAATGCCTGCGCATATGACGTGCTGTGATTGCTTTCAGAGAGTTTTCAGCGAGGGACGTTCGACAGCCTCAGAGTTTGGGTATTTTATTATTTTGTCATTTTAAATCGTGGCGAAATTGGATTACTGGGCGATCTTCAAAGGGATACTTTATCTCCTCACAGAAATGAAAATCTAGTAAATAGCTGTACCACGCTGTCAGAGAATTTATTGCATTTTATCATGGATTATGTTTCCTGTATTTTTTTTTTTTTGTATTCGAGAATGCTGCTGAATTAGTGCTGTTTTTCATCCTGAGTCCTCATGGAGCTTTTAATTTTATATTCAGTCGGTAACATTGTACTGCTTTGTATTATTTTCAGACTATTATGTTGCATTTTTTAAGGGAAACCTATCCCCATCAAACTTGATTTGTTTGTTGTATGTATGAAGTCAAACCTGCAGGGAACAAAAACCTGGGAATAGGCTAATGCAGGTCCAGCACTTTTTCACAGGTCAGATGATGTCGCTGAATTAGTGCACTCTCGAGTGCGAGGCCATCATTTTTACCCTCAGCTGCACCTCTGAGGTGTGGCTGTCTTGGATGTTGTCGACCCGCCCTGGAGCTCAGCATATTAGCTATTTCCTAATTGGTCCCGATCCTGTGTTCTTGCTGAGGGCTGAATTCCTCCTTTTGATAGCTTTTCAGGCTAATTTTCTTAAAGCGTGTAAAGTTTTTCTAATTCATCTTGCTTTCATCTTTTATTATTTTTGCAGTTGTAGGCCATGAATCATACTTATCGTTTTATGGTAATGTTTGACTTTTTATGGCCTCTTGCTTCATTCCCTATTCCCCGTTTTTACTTCTCACTCTATCGCTATCATTAGCAAACTAGCACTTTAGCACTGCCCAGTTCTGCTTTACAGATACTTAAGCTTGTGATCAGCTTCATAGGGGAGTCAGTTTATCTCAGTTTGCCATTTATTGGTTTGATACATACATACAAAATATCTTCCGTCACCATAGCAAGTTAATTTGTCCTATCAGCAAGAACTCAACTTCACCAAAGCAACAAATGAATGACCAGCAACTACTTGCATGCAGACCCCACCCCAAAAAAATGGGGGCTCGGATGCGTGTCCCTAATGTACAGGGCAGTGTGACCTTAGAGAAGCAGCGGAGGGCAGCAAGCTGTGAATGCAGCGTTTCAGAGATGGCAGTGACACACAGTCCCTCACACAGGAATGTCCTTGCACAGAACCATCCGATATGTCATGTTGTTTATTTCGACCCAAGTTCCCCCCCTCTTAACGTTTCACTGTATGTGTTGGGCCTAAATGCGGTACGTTTTTCTCCCTGAACACTTTGAAGGCTCCATCGATTGATCTTTTGGCCTAAAAGCCAGAAAGAACAGCAAATGTGGAGTGAGAGAAGGAGTAGGAAAGGTGGAAAGGTGTTGAGTTTTGAACAGGTGGTGAGGAAACATGAACACCTAGTCTGTGGTTATGGGCCTCTCTCACTGAAGCAGACATTAGCTTACCCATTCTTCCTTCCTTTTGGAAATGTAGAATAATCAGCTTAAGAAGTTTTAAGGCAGCTTGAAATTCAGATTAGAGGAATGTAAGTCGCCTGTCGGTTGAAAAGGTGATACGCTGGTGTTCTCTTGGAAAACCTACAGTAAAACCTGGGGGGGGGGGGGGGTTCCAATTTTCATTTGAACTCTCGGTTTTTATTGCCTGAGCAAGTATAATTTTTTTTAAACATACAGTTTTATTCATTTTATTGTGAATTCATCTGTATTCAATTTTAGCATGAATACTGTCATCAAATCAAATCAAAATAGCTTTTGTGTTTGGTGACAGGCTTTTAAAACACAAAAACACAGGAAGTACATTGAAATGTTCAGTGAAAGCATTTCCAGTGGTGCCCTAGCACAAAGAACAGGATGTGCACCTTTCCAAAGACCAGGTTAGAGTCCTGTTTGTGATAGGGATAAAATGAAATAATTTATATATTAATATTTCAAACATAAAAAACCAACCATTTCTGATCTTGTGGCCACAACATCCAAAAGAATATTTTGTTCAAAGTATAAAGACAAAAATAACCACAACAAAAAAAAGTGGAAGAAAATGCAGGGGGAAAAAAAAATGTTGGTGACCCATTTCATGCTTCAGTGCGTTGGTCTATGAGATGGCAGTGTTGCCGTCACACACAGTTAAACACACAGGCTTGTAATGTGTGTGGACCCCTGCCAGATCTCCACCATCACTCCCCCGTCATGTGACCTGAGGCTTCTCAGCATCTCGGTGTATCCCCCGATACATTCAGGCTACTGCTGTTAACCTGTTGTGCTGTGTCCAAGGCAGAGGCGGCCCTGATTGTGTGTTTGCAGTCAGAGCTCAGAGAATACCTTGCCGGGGAAATGGTGCACGCACTTCTTTCAGACGACATGTCCTTTTTCTGCCTTTTTCTTTTTCTGTATCTGTCTGCCTCTCTGTCTCTCTTCAGCCCCTTCACTGGCTGCTTCTCTCTGTCCATTTCTCTCTCTTACTCTTTCTTTTCCCGCTTTCCTTCTCTCACTAACTGTGGCGGGTTCTTATCTTATAATTCCACTCCCAGCTCCACACTTATATCTCTGTGTATATGGTGATTTGCCCCCCTCAAATCTATATAGTATCTCGACAAGATAAGGCCGATTACAGACACAGATAAGATATAAATCGCTGTGTTTCACATGCCTGTGTGCTGTAGCTCAGACAGGCATTGCCTCCCGAGTCCAGAAACAGCATGGCCGAGTGGTGCCTTGCATCTTTCATGCTTTTTATTTCCCAGCCTTGTGAAACAAGGCCATATGCAGTGTCATTGGTGTGCAACGATCTCTGTGTCTGGTAAGGTGGCTTCCGTGAGCCTTTAGCTGAAAGAGGAAAGCTGACTAGACCCTTGAGAGACTACTTTTTAGGTCAAAATGCATTGTTATACAGGGTCATAAGTTAGCTCACAGGCTTTTAGATTTTGGGATTTTTTTTGCTCTTGAAGTGATAAAATAGCGTTGGTTTGCAAAGCATGAACAGTATACCATTTCTGCAAAATTCCTCCAGCATACCAGTACTCCAAAATGGTGATGTCAGTGCTGTGTCTTTGATTACAGACTACTCACTCCAGACATTTGTTTTTGAAACCAGTGCTTTAGGACCTAGCTGTAGCCTGCTATCATCAGATACAAGATCATGTTTACAAAGTGCCATGCATCGTACACTAGATTAACGTTAATGAGTAGTGTTATGAGTAGGATCACTTCCATCTCAATACTGTGCAGTCTGCTTGGTAAAATATGGAAGAAATGTTTAATTTTTGATGTTTTTGTTATATTTTTATATGATGAATTGAGCTATAGAGGATAGGTGTGCTGCAGTTCACTGTGCCATATTGAACAGGTAAAAAAAAAAAAAAACTCCTTCAGGGGCCATAAACATTTTTCTGTGGTAAATTCACTCTTTCTGGGAAATTGAAACAGTCAGATAGAAGATCTTTTTGGGGTCTGTTTCCCCACAATGCATCATGGCTCTGACCCATGGGCAGAACTTCAGTGTGGCGAGTGATGAATTCTGATACCTGATGGAGCTGAGAGCATGTTGCCCGCTTCCTCTCATTTCCTGCTGTTTGCGTGGGCATCAGCTGGCATGAGAGAGAGACTGCTGTCACCAGGGATCCGGAGAGATGATGAAACATGAACAATTTGTCGCAGTTTTTATTCTCATGTACAGGCTCTGGAGGCCCATATCCCCCACTCATCTCATTTAAAAAAAAAAAACAAAAGCTAGGTTTGTGAAAACACAACAAAGATTACACAAATGCACACTACGACGGAATACTTTTCATCTTTCTCTTGCTGTACCATAAATTTGCACACACACATACACACATACACACACACGCACGCACACACGCAAACACACACACACACACACACAAAGAAAATGGCCTCCGAACACAATCTGAAATGACTCAGACACGAAGCGGATTGAATTATGCATGTCAGATTCGCTCGGCATTCCGAGCACAGGATAAGATGGGTGGATTTATATTTAAAAGATAATGAAAACACGCTGTCCTTTTGACGGTTGCGCGCGGCAGAACGGGGGGCCCTCCAGCGGACCTGTAAACACGGGGCTTGTTTACCGCGCGGTGCCAGCGCCGCAGCGGCGTTTGCATATGGAGGGAGGTGGCGGCGAACCTGTTCCTGGGCTGGCTGTTGCCATTGCCGCTCCCTTGCGACCAGGGCCCTGGATACATCCCAGATGCCCATTTCCATGGAGACGTTTGGCGTGTCAGAGCAGGCAAACACACACACACACACACACACACACACGGTCATGAGCTGCTGCAGCATCACAGACATGCAGCTACTATGCTCCGGCCCCATGGTACCAAGCGGGCGCAGGCAGAAACAGCCTGGCTCTGTGCCCCCATGTGCAGTACATTACAGGCACCCAGCAAGCTTTGCTTCTCTCAGTCTTGTGACCTTTTGAGTGTGTGACATCTGAACCCTACACAGGCTCTGCTCTGCTGTGGAGCAGCTTAACAAATGGTTAGAAGGGTGCCCGCAGCGAACAGCACAAGGGGCGTTCAGAAACACCTCTAGGAGATGGGCAGTCAGGACAGAGGTGTCGGAGGCAGGGGTCAGGAAGCAGCCTTATTGGAGGGGAACGTTTTTGCCAGCGGGCTTTTTCAATGTCAGGGGAATCTTTATTTTTTAATCACCTAATGGACAGCAGCACTGCCGATGCACTGGATGGGATCCAGCCTTTCTCTTTTCCCCCTTTTTTTTTTTTGATTTTTAAAGTACTTCTCTCCCATGTTGTTCTGTTTCTCCCCATGGCACCTCAAGCTGCTTTGTCCACACCAGTCACAGCTCCTTTTCATCTTGTGGAAAGCCTTGCGTTAAACCAGAATGGCTAAAGAATGTCCTTTTTTCCGACTGGATTTCAGCTTGTCCCTCATTACTCAGTAGTGAAATTGACCTGCAGATCACCAGTTCTAGGTCACCTTATAATTAGGAGTGCCAGTCTTTATGCTGTTAATTAAATTATTGGATCATTGCTCTGTTAATATTTTAGCTGGGAATACTGTACCACTAAATGAGGCAATGAGCTCATTCTCTGCTTTGGATTAATTTGTTTTGGTGGAGGAACATACTGTGGCGTTTTACTAATGCAAACTTTAATTATGTTCCCCATATGACAAAAAGCAATTTCATATGTGCAGCTCGTAACATTTCAGAAGAGAGAGCCAGATCCTTTGTGCTTAATCATTGGGAAAAAAAAGAGGAAGGATTAGATTGGAACAGCGCACGGCTCACTTTCAGAGGAAAATGGCTTTTTGTCAATTCCAGCTGTGTTCTGGAAAATAAAACCAGCTCAGAGAGAGGGCAAGCGACAGAGAAATATTCTGTAAATACTGTTCCCATTTTCATAATTAAATATGAGATCTTTCTGAAATTGTTGAAAAGAGCCTTCTTGCCTCCTTGTGCTCCTTGCTTGATTTGCTCAGCCTATGTGAGTGATGCAGACTCTTGAATAAATGCATCTTATCGTGCTTGTTGGATTAAATTCCTGTTGTTTAAAGCATCGGAAGTAACTGTTGGAGTCAGCACTTCAAAGAGCTTACAAGCAAACACATTTGCTTTCATGATTTGTTTTGTCTTCTGGAATGTATATTCTCAACTCCATCTCGCTGTCTGCGTAAGTGACATTGCAGCAGTTTGGCAAACGCAATGACTGTCAACCCCTCCCCAGTAAGCATAACAGGTTTGGACAGGTGTCATGTTTCCCGCACCATCTGCCTACGGTGCTTCTTCATTTTATGTCCTGATCCAATTATCTGTACCTCTGTAATGAACATGGTCCCTTTGTTTATATCTCCCCCACTTGCTCTCTTCTATTGCAATAAACCACACATTGTGCGTTGTGCGTGGGCAATATATTGTATTGATATGGGAACTACATTACAGCCCCCCCCTCTAATTCGCTGCTACACTGAGACCTAAGCACAGAATTCAGGGGTGTGAAGCTAATGAAAATGCAGGGAGTTATTTTACTGTTTAGTTAATTAATGTGTCAGCAGGAGTGGCTACCGTGATTGTACGATAATCTTAATTTTCCTGTCTTATTTTCAAATCCCGTATGTCAGGCACACCTGTATTATAAGTGATTGAACTGGGATCACAGGCCGGGCAAGTCTGGAGGGTGTTTTTTTTTTTTTCCTCCATTTTCTTTTTGGCATTCCTTTGAAAGAAGGTTAATGTAATCTCTCCTTCAGGTATTTATAAATGTCCTTATACAGCTGGGATCTTTCCATTTCCTGCTGATATTGAAGAACATGTGAATTCAATTCAGTATTCAATTGTTAGCAGAGATTAAGTGTAACCACTGTACCATGGACATAATGACAGGGCACAGAAGGTTTTTGTATTTAAAATTTCAGCTGGAGGCAGCAAGCAGGCAAGGACCCAACAGCCACCATTCTCAGCTCGGGATCTGACATTAACACCTGCCTCAGCTGATACATTTTAATTGGCTGCCAGCCATTATGAAATCATAAAATTGTCAGACTAATGCCCCAGGAATTCACAGCGCTATATCCAATCATATCCAAATGAAATGGAAAAGCAGAAACCGTTTTTGGTTCCGGAGGGGACCTGTCATGTTAGCGGTTCTGGACCTGAACCGAGATCGCTGACATGAGTAGATCTGGGAAAAGTTATGAATGGGCAATTGTGTAGGTAGTGTGATCGTGGCGATTCTAAAAGTGAAAAGCGCAGGAAACGGCAGCTTGGCACTTCCAGCGTTCGTGTGTAGGCTAAATGGAAAGGCTGAACAGTGCAACTGACTTTACCTTTACATGCCACTCCCGCGCTGCTTAGCAACAGTGTGACATTGGTTGCCTGGGCAAGCAGCTCTTCAGCGTGGTAATTAGGCATGGTGGAATATGATTATACAGAATGTAGGCTTAGGGACGAAGAACATGGTGGGGTGTGGTTTGATAGTGTAGACCTTCCCCACTGTATTATTAAAGTTGAAGAGGATGCTTCTGCTATATTTGGGAAGGTTTGGCTGGTCACTGTGGGGTTTGGCATTTTACTTCAAGCCTTTCTTTTGTACAGGGCTGTTATCTTGAGTGTGTGACTGAAGTGATGAGATAAACAGTTAGATGGTTGCCACTGGATCTCTCCTTCAGCGCTACAGCTGGAGTCCGTGACCAGCACACTCCCACCACTTCCTCACCCCTCTCCCATGTCTTTCCAAATGTTTTGTTATGAAGTGGGCCATCGTTGGAGCAGTCCAGCATTTTTCAAGCCTGCCTCTTGAGTTCTGTGTTTTTTTTTTTTTTTTTGTGATGGCATTAATTCTGACTGTGGGCCTGCAGTGAAAGAAACATCTGCTCTAGATGGCATGGTGTGCCACGGAACGTTGAGGGATTACTTATGTGGCATTCGGCCGACGCCGAAGCGGAGAGAATTCGACACGGAATTAGCCGCTCTTCGGAACACGGGAACAGACGACTTGACAAGCCTTTGCTTCTCTCCTAACAAGCCAGGCTCGAATGTGAGAGGGGGAGAAGGCACCGCCGCTCCTCTCATGCCCAACACTGTGGGTCTCGCAGAGTCCTGTGTATGTCAACATTATGAGCACTTTTCATGTTGTGCCAAGTCCATCTGAAGAATTGCGAAAAGGGGATTTGGCCCTGGATTTTCCCCCCACTCACACAGTCCCTTTCCAATATGCACACATTTTTTTCTCTGTCTTCTCTTTCCCTCTTTAATTAAATATCATTTCAGCAATGCAGAATGGTACATGACATTCATCAGAGGCTTTGATATATATATAGACATGATTTCTTTGCCTTGCACAAAAATAGGCTGCATGTCGGCCTCTGTAGCAGTATTAACATTTTTGAACAGAAAAGGCAAATTATTTTACATTTCTGCATATAAGTCATTGCACTGGTCTACATTTTCTCAAGACAAGGAACAAGATTTATTGTAGGTAGCTTACTTATTCTGTGGATGTGCTCTTACCTAATTTTTATTTTATTTTTTTTGTATATTTGTTTTAGAAACAAAACAGAAGTTTTAGAGGTAGGTTAGCAGATCTGCAAATGTGGGAGCCTGACCTGGTGAAAGTAACATTATAGTTCAGATATAATTTCCATTCATCACTGTGCTATAGCAATCAGTCCAGTTACTGAGAGCAGCCATGCGTTCCCACCGTTTATTATAGCAATGCATAGCTGTAAATTGCTAATAATGTAAATAAGTCTCAGTCCTTGTCCTTGTCCTCTTTTGTGCAACAGGGTGTGTTCCTTGACCTGTAGTGATGTGATGTGGGGTGGGGGGGGGGGGGGGGGGGGGGGCGGTGTGTGACCTCCTGTCACGGTCGTGTAATTGGTGCAGACCGCAGGGTGTTTGCTGAAGCGGTGCGGCTCTGTATTACACATGCCTCAGGATCAATACTGATCGCTGGGGCCGATCTGCATGACTGGGGCTGCTGATTGAGAGGTTTCCTAACTGAGGAGGAGGTGAAGACCAATGGAAGGCAGGCGGTGTTTCAGTAAGGCTCAGGTAAGAGCAGCAGACATTACACCAAGCGTCCTTGTACAGAGTCATCTGGCAATGCTGAGTTAGTGAGGGCTTACTGGAGCTTTGTACTCCAAAGCTGTTCTTATTCAGTAACCTGGAGACGCTTGGTTCAGCGTCATGTTCACAGCGGCTTTGAGCTCAACAGGGTGCATGGGGTGCATCTCTTTACGGTTTCTGTCTCTGGGTTAGCGGAGCCATGTTTAAATTGTAATTGTATGAATGTCACCAAATATTGGTTCATCTGATAGGAATTTCAGGAAGATCGAGGGTCTTTTAATGGTCATCTGCTCAGCATTTTCGGATCTCCAGACCAACAGTTTTGGTTCTGAATTCTTTGTGCTGAACTATCTTGGTAACATAACCCTTGGGATTCTTCTGCTTGCGGTTGTTTTGCCTGATTCAAAACTGCAGGCAGAAATTCCTTTGGCAGCACTTTCACAACTACCACAAACGTCTACACAGAAGGAATTTTTAATCAAGCTCGTGGCAGCTAGACTGCAGACGCTAGACATTGTAACCCTTGTGTGGAAATATTTAGATACCATTACCACTATTCAGAGCTGTTGGGCGTTCTGTTTAATCCAGACACCTCCTTTTTTTAAACAGCGCACACTAATGTTTAGAGTAGTCTTGGTGCTTGTGTAGAATGTTCTGGTTAGTCTTTTTTTTAAGAGCAGAAGGTGCCAGTCCCCTCCATATGCAGTGCCTTTGTCAAAATAATACAAGGCTTCATAACTTCGACCTTGAAAAAGAAGAAACTCCTTGAAACAAGACAACAAGTGTACATTTTGAATTATCAGCTTTAAATAGCACTTCCATAATGACAATAGCTAGCTTGGAAATACACAATTAGCTAAAAATATAAGGTTGCTACTAGACATTGGAGAAATTTATCATGATTTTAAACGTCAACAGTTTGGATTACAACAAACTGGATTACAAAAATTAAATTAGCATCAAGCTAGCTAACAGAATTAAAACAAAATATGAGTATATTTAAGATATAAATATATTTAGCCCTCTTTAGAAGTAGTAAGTACTGTACTTGCTACCTGTATTAAGTGAAGTCGGTTGGAAGGTAGCCCAAGCTCCTGCACTTTGACATTTAAAGGTGTTGCTTTCCCTATTGGGAGTGGGTACGTTCCAGCCAAATCTTTAATCAGGCAGCAGCTCAGCCTGCTTCAGCCTCCTGTTTTATTGTGAAGCGGGCCTTTGTATCCATGCTGAAGGGCCAATGGGAATATCTGTTTTGTTTTGACAGGAGAAACCTTTTGAGTGCGGCTGTGGTGCTAAGGGGGTGGGGGGTGGGGGGCGCTCGACAGTGACCTGCTCTCCTGTTTGGCTCATGCATGTGGCTGAAGAGTTTTGTGTGATCATGTTCATTGCCCAGTTCTACCTTAGGAGATGGGCTTCTGCAGGGAGATTCCCCCTCCCTCTGCTTAAAGATTAATGTTTATACATAGGTATCAGGTCCAACTCTTGTTGTGTAGGAAGGGTTCACTGCACATTGTTGAGAATGACATGTTGTCATGTAAGCCTTACCTCCAGGTGTTGTGAAATACAGCTCACACACGCTTCGGATGAGCTAATGTCGGCAGAAAAATCCGTTTTGCGTAATGAGGCAGCGTCTGACTGACCGCAGATTGTGGTAAATGATTCCACAGTTTTGGGAAGTACAAGAGTTCTTCCTAAGTACTCTTGTACCGAGTAGCCCAGTCCTTGTAAGTGGACTTGTCTCACAAGGTTGTAGAGGGACATGTTTAACACCTTTTAAGTTAGAGGAGTACTTCGAAATCAGTTCTGTGTTTGATAGGCAGGCAGTGAAGCGGGTCTAGAACAAGTTTTAATATGGTCAATTTTTCCCTTGGTGGTGTGGTTTGTATTAGCGAGAGGACTGTCGTACAGTGGGGTGCCAAGAGTCCAATCTTGAGCAGAGAAGAGTGTGAATCAATTTTTCTCTATCTTTTAATGAAAATACAATCAATGATTTTTTTTTCTACTTGAAGTTTGGTTATACTTCTCAAGTGGAAGTTCCCTCTGGAAACATGTTAATATGCGTTTCAAAAGAAAGATCAAGGTTACTCCAAGGTCTCTGATTGAAATACTCAAGAGTTGTAGAAAAATAACATTTAGTACAAATTCTGTTGGCCTCTTGCTTTAGGAGTTTGCTCAACAGTCCAGACTGTTAAAACAGTCAAACAGTCATGCTTGCCAAAAGCGTGACTCTCTAGTTCTTTTTATCTGTAATGCTTGCTAAACTCTATCTTAGTTTAATGCCACATACAGCTCTACATCATCTGCATTGCTATGAAAAAGTATGCCATGTCTACATGTAATAACTGTTAAAATATTATGAAAAAGCACCCATTAATTGAGTTTTGTAATATAGCACATTTGACTTGAATAAGTTAGAATATGCTTATATCTGAAATATGAGAGTGTATGTGATGCGTGACCATGTGTATTTGTGTATGTGTGTGTGTTTGCAACATGTGCTTTTTTATTTGTGAGTAATAACTGTTTATCTGTTGTAGTGTATGTATGTAATATGTAGTTGCTGTAGGTGAATGTGAATACGAAAGAATACTGCTTATGAATACTTTCTTTGTGTCAGCGGTTGTAGAGTGCAAGAGCTTGTTTGTGTTTGTATGTGCAGTATTTTGTGTTCATGTTCGTTAACGTGTGTTTTGCGCTAGCAAGTGTTTATGAGCTAATGTGCTTACGTGTGTTTGTGTGACCAGGTGAGTACATTTGCATGCACGTGTGTGATGCTGTGCTGTGCAGTCTCTCCATGACAGCAGGGTCCTCAGTGGTTATCACAGGAAGCACAGATGACAGGGCGACAGGTGCGCCCATGGGTTTTTGTTTCTGGCTGTTTTTTTTTTTTTTTTTTCCGAGGCCTTTGTGGTGCTTTTCGATTTCTCTCCCCGTTGGGGACAGGCTGGGATCTTGCAAATGGAGACTGGTCAGAAGAGCGAGGAATCCAAACCCAGCAGAGAAGTAACCCTCAGCCAACCTTATTTACTTGTGCCTCGCCTCAAAGAATAAGCGGTGAAGACGTTCACCTGGGGCCTCTGTTCACCTGGCGGCCCCTTGGAACTTTAAAAAGCTGCCCCCACAACTTCCTGAAGAAAACATCTGACTTTAGAGTCTCTCTTTTGACCTGCCAATACCTTGTCTGAGAGAGAAAGAAAAAGAATAAAAAAGGCTATGTCTGAAAAAAAGTCCATTTTAAAGTATCCTGGAATGCAGAAAACGTGCTGCTTTTATAACATATATTCTGTTTAAAAATATCAAGTATGGAAGTATGGATACTTTGTTGAAGGAAATTGATCTATTCCACGTGCTTATTAGTTGGACGTGTACAATTGATTTAAGTTGATGCAGTCACTTTAGAGGGATCCTATAACTGAAGCCACAGCAGATTTGTGTGTGACAAATAGGATGAATAGAATCTGCAGTGTAGCCATTAGAAACTATAAAGAAATAAAGAAAGAAACCTGTTAGTGGTACATAAGAAATGTAATTTAAAGAACTTTGCTCGGGCATAAACATGAATGATGCACATTTTGATGGCTGTGAGTCTACCTTTAAACAGTTTCAGTTTAACTGTTCCGGGCTCAAAGGTCAGCTAGGCTTAGCCCCACCATGGATGTTGTGGCACTCGATAGCTGTCTAAACATGACAACAGTGATAATGTGCTGGAGATGTCCTAAGGATCAGAAAAGGTGGGGTGTCGTTTGCACTCTGTAGCTCTCATGGCTGCAGGGTCATGTGATGTGTGTTGGTTGTTTGCTTGCTCGAAACGACCCCCTCGAAAACAGCCGTTCATGTTTTAGGTGTCACACATGCTCATCAATCAGCTAAGGGCAAGTGGCAAATTACTTCAGTTTCAGCACGTCCCATGAGCTTTTTTCTACTTTACTGGCTGACGAATGGCTCACAGGAAATGGGAGAGGCTGAGATTGGCTGGCTGGTGGGATGGGGGCGGGGCATTGGGGGATGCTGTTGCTCATTTGATCCAGGGTGGCTTGGAGCTGATGTTGGGTGCTGTCTGGGCCAAGGTCAGCAAGTTATTAAAGGTTCAGTGTAAAAAAACAAGAGCAGTGAAGACTGTTTGACCTCTTGTCAGTACACAGAAGAATGGCCTGAGCGTTTGCAGTACTCCCCCAGATTATGTGCGCTGGGGTGGGGTGGGGGGGGGCTCTAGAGAACATAGACTGCCTGTCTTCTTTGGGTCATTGTGACAGGAGAGAGGTCAACGATACTGTTAATGCATTTCAAGAGACAGCTACAGTACAGCCGAGAAAGATTCTCCCCATTACAGAGTAAGCAAAAAAAAAACATGGTGTAAAAGCCATTTCCTCTCTGTTCTGTTGGTGTAATGGGGATTAATTAGGTTGGCGGAGGTTATTTCGCTTGTGTCTGGTTGGCTTCATGTGGATGAAGGGATGGTACCTATTAACAGCCTGTGCTCTTGTTAGTGCGTGCTTTCGTGCTAATGTATGGATCAGTGTGCTCTCCGAGTAATAATGATATCATTAACCCATGTCCATAATTGATAGTGAGGGCATTGTCTATGGACAATACCCAATGTATTGGCAGCCATTCACTTAGAAATCTTTACAGTAGCTCATCTTAATGGCTCAATGGACATTGCTACAGTGCAAGCACAAGTTACAGACTTTAAGGATATGAAGGTACATTTTAGCTTGACCTTGGCTTTGAGATCTGAAAAAAAAAATGTAATTCATTTGTTCAATTGTTGGCATTGCCGCTTTTTGTTGGCCTTTATCCAAGGTCATTTAACATTGGTTATGAATGAATAAAATGCCAATAATAACTGTGCAGCAATCATATTGCCTCCTCCTTTGGTCATTTCAGATTAACGGTTTTCTTATTTGAAATAAGATCTGAAGAGCTGCAGGCAGGCTTGTGATCATATTTTCTGCTGTGATTGGTTTTTATAGTGGACATTAGTCCATCACACTGCTGTTCACAACTCGAAAGAGAAACGGATAGGCTATCAGCATGCTTGGTTTTTAAACGCTGCAGGAGTTCAAATTTGGTTTCAATTTGACACATTTTCATGAAAAATGTTACCAGCGCTCTGTTAATGTGAGCACTGATGTAGTCCAATGCATCAATGGATTATTGCTTCCCCTCTGTCAGGCAAGGCCACTGTCTGCCCACGTAGGTTTGCAGCGCATGTCAACTTTTGCACCTAATTCTAGGAAGGGGGCTTCTGTCTCTTGTTATTGTTAATAAGAACGTTTCCACTTGGGCAAGCATTTCACAGGCCCAGTGTGAGCTGGGAGCAATGAGGTAAACATTAACAGGCAGGAAACATTTTAGTAAATTGCTAATCGGGTATATTTCATGAAGGTTCAGATAAAGTTCATCACTGATGTCTGAGCTCTGATCTTCCTGGCTGGGCTGTGTGTTGTGGAAACGTGAGCTGGAGCTGGAACTGGAGCTGGAGCTGGATCAAAGGGAGAAACAGACACTTCCTGTTCTGGTTAGCCTCTCTTCCTGTGGCCATAGGCCGGGGGGAGATTGGAAGACAAAGACCAGGGACAGGAACAGTGTTTTAAATCAACCTCACGGTGTCCTTTGGCCTAAACAAATAGAGATCCTTGGCTTTCATCGCCACCTCATCATCAGCAGGACACTCATTGGCTGTGTGTGACAGAACACGTCACGATTACGTCTTGTGGTGCCATGTTTGATAGTGCCACCGCTGTCTGCCCTGCACTGGTTATCCTGCACTGGCCTCATGTGTTGCATGTAATATGAGGCCGTCTCCACCCAGGCACATTCACACACACACACACACACATACACACATGCGTAAGCAAGCATGTACACACACACACGCACACACACGCACACGCACACACACACACACACACACACACACACACACACACACACACATGCGTAAGCAAGCATGTACACACACACACACACACACACACACACACACACGCACACACACACGTAAGCAAGCATGCACACACATACACACACACAGGTAAGGACATGCCCACATACCCAAGCGCACATATACACATATAAGGAGACACACATAAACAAGTGTACACACACGCAGGGACACACGCATGCAGAGGTATACACATGCACAAGGACACACACATGCACATGGGGGCACAAGCACAGTTGGCAGTGATCTTGGACAGTGAGCAGTGAGGAAGTGGGGTTCATTGAGCCCTTGTTGTTTTCCTGCTGGTCAGGTGTTGTGCAGTTGTTTTTATGAGATTGAGTGCAGCCTGCAGTGTGGAGGTCATCTTGACATTGTCACTGAGGCACAGGGAGGGGGAGGGAGAGGGCCTGTGTGTACCCAGCAGTTCAGGGATAATTTAAGATGACCACCGAGCTGCTCGCGGTTCCAGGCAGTGGATCTTACAGCATTGTATATTGAGAAAAAAGGGTTCACATATTCTCTTTCATGGACTGAAATCCAGTGTGTCTGATTGTTATAGCCACCATTTCTGTGTCTCAACATATTTGAACTACAAACCCTATAAAATACATAGCCTAATTTGTTTTGATATATTTCACTTAAGAGTGTCAGGATAGTGTACAACAGCTGATTTACACTTACAGCTAAACTGTAAATTTTATCCGGACTTCTTGGGATCCTAATGAATCACGTCTGCTACTTTGCTGGTAATTACAGGATGTTGAAAACTACGCATTTCAGTGTGTGGTGCTTATCACCACTTTATGGTGGGGGTGATTTATGTGAGTTTTTTGTCTTAAAATGTGTTTGTGAGAATTGTGTGGGTTATTGTGCGGCAATGCCACTGTGTTTTCCCTGAGAGCTGAATTGCCTGTAGAAGTCAATGTTTTGTTTAACAGATTACACAGGAGTTGGTGGCTTGCTTTAATTTATAAATGATGAAGACATTCAGGAAACACTGCTTCATTGAGCCAGGGAGGGGATCACGCTGTTTCATGGCTTTAATTACTCCAACATGGCTGTTTTCACAAGGTGGCCGCCTGGTCCTGGTTTCCCGGTTAAAAAGTACAGATAGCTGTCAGATTGAATGTGCCTGGAAAGAAATTCATAAAATGAACCAAAGATGCCTGTTGTGTATGTTTCTGTTCTAAACGCTCGCGTGTCTGTGGGTGAATATGTGTGCAAGGGATTATGGGATAGTTGCCCATGGGTATGTGTATACAGTATTTAGAAGCAAGTGTGGGAGTGTACCCCATATGCAAATGTGTGTGTGTGTGTGTGTGTGTGTGTGTGTGTGTGTGTAGCCCATATGGGACTAAATGTGTGTGTATGCTTATTTGTGTGTCAATATGGAGAGAAGCCCATATGGGTATGTGTGTGCGTGTGTGTGTGCGTGTGTGTGTGTCTGCGTGAATTCGTGTGTGTGTGTCTGATTGAATTCGAAGCGCAGAAGTGAGCAAATGTGTGTTGTGATGGGGTTGCAGTGAGCCATGTGCGGCGGCCATGTGTCAGAGAGCACGTCCCATCCAGCCCCAGGGCATCTGGCTCCGACGAACCATGGCACAGGGAGTGCGCCTGTGCGGGCACGGTCACCCAGGCTGGCGAGTCAACCAGACACTGCCTATCACTCTCTGGCTGTTACTCTGTGAGCCCTTTCCAAGTGTGTGAGCCACGGTTTGGGTACTTCATTCTTTCTCTGTTACTCAGTGTCTGAGCCTTGATGCCTTCTGGGCCAAGAAGAATGGATTCCCTAAATGTGAGTCCTGTGAGTCTTCTGATGACAAAGGTCTTTCAGTGCAATGACAGATTATTCACACCCGGCACCCAATCACTCCTTTCCATCTCTTCCCGCTCTCCAGTAGGCTCTCTGTAGGTGAATGTTTGGGTTAGAATATCAGGATTGATACAGATAGTAGAAAGGTTTTTTTTCATTGGTCCCTGGCATCTGTTTTTTAAAGCTGAGCATCGGGTGAGATATTACTAGCAAATACCACACTGTACTGTTATTATTGTCTTTCGGTGACAAAACAATATTGCCTGTTCTTCAGAGTGAACTGAGGGAGTTTAGAGGAGAGTGTGACCCCTTTAAAGATAATAAATGGCCTCATGGGAAAATATTTGATCTCATGTGCAACCAAATGAACTCTGATGTAGAGCCCTGAGCCACCATGATCACCATGCCTCTCCCCAAATCTAGCACTGAAAACAACCAGATGTTTTAATTACTCCCGTCTCATTACGTAAAATCTGTCCTGACCCTCCCGGTCCTTTCTAATTGATTAAAAATGAAAAATAATCACTTTGTGATTTAAATGGTCAACCAAATTCCATCACACGAGGATGTCATTTATGTGTGTGTGTGTGTGTGTGTGTGTGTGTGTGTGTGTGTGTGTGTGGTCACAGTTGGGTTTGTTTTAACCATGTAATGTCATGTTTTTGTCTCCGATTCAATGAGTAATCCAATGAAAATCGGCTGGGCTAATGAGTGATTCTTTAACAACCTGTAGCTGTCTTCACACAATTGGTAAAATGTACAATTACTCAAACCTCTCATCAGTTAAGAAATTGCCCTTAATTGTGAATTATAAGGATAATCTGTACCGACTGCTTTTCATCTTGTGTGGGTGAATGATTCAAATTTTATTTGCTTCCCAAATCATGGCTCGACACTTTGATATATTATTACAGTAACATGTATCATCGGTAAAGTGAAACTTGGAGCAGGTGCGTATATGGTTCTGTAACAGGAACCCTTTACAAGTGTTTTGCAGTGCTGCAAGTTTGTAATGCTAGTTATTATCCAGTCTCAACAAGACGTCTGCCTCACCGTGGGAGGAGGGAGAGAGCCAGGAGGAAGCGCAGCCTTGCCTTCTCTAGTGTGTATAGCATGCAGACAGATCTTATGACACTGTCAACAGGGATTATGATAATGTTTCTAGATATGTTCTGTGTTTGCCAAATGCAGACAATGCGTAGCGTAACGTCTGGAAGGAGTCTTTTTTTTTTTTTGTCTCGTAACTGTGCCATATCAGGTATGTTTCGCAGTTTATAGCATGGTTCTGTATTGGCAGATGTGTGTTAGCTGCGTTGTCTATACCGTTTGTATCAGTAATCTTAAATATTTTTAGACATAAATTGGAGGTGTGTTTTGACTGGCAGCTCTGGAATGACCCAATCACACGTTTTGTGGGTTTGAAGACAATAAAGGTGGAAAAAAAGAGTTTTCCCATGATAATGATTTGCACATCCATAGTATTCCAAACTGCCCGAGTGTTCCTCTTTTCTGCCGCATATAAATCGTTGACCTTTCGTGCTTTTTTTTTTTTTTTTTTTTTTTGATCTGGTTCAAGCTTTCCTCCCTCGTCCCCTGAGCTGCGGGCTGGCTTTGTGCGCGGTGCCGTTTGGGGACCCCACGCCGTGAGCCGGCCCCCTTTGTTATCTCTGTCAGTTTTCTCAGCTTTTTCACCGCCATCTGTCTCCCCCAGTCTGAGCCCGGGAACAGGAGTCACACATGTGCCCGTGTGTGCCAGCAGCCTCGATTTTTTTTAGGCTCCGTAAACAGCGTTCCTGACACGCCCGTCGGCCGCTTCCTGTCAGCTTCTCGGTTTACTGTTAAAGGCTGTTGCCTGGGCTCAAAGCTGGTGGGTCTTGGGAGAAGCATTACAAGCAAGCTAATGTTAGGTATTGTGTTGTATATTTTGTGCTAGCGCACACGTTAGGTGCTAGCTTTTGTCAGAGGAGTTGTAGAGCTATAGAGTTGATAATGAGAAGCAAATGCTTCCTCCTTCCTGTGAGGAGTTCTCTGTCAGGCTGTGACATCCTTGTGGCCTGGAAGGGCAGAGTGCCTACTCCAGAGGCTGCGTGTCCCACCATGCTGAAACCGGTTTGAGACAAACCGTCGGACAAGTAGCACACAATGTAGAATTACGTTTGTTTAATTCAATCTGTAACAACTATAGAGCTGATGAATTCATTAGTCTTATGAAATAAATTTAGTTTACAAAGTCAGTGGAGTTCTCATATTCTACTTAATACCACTCCAATGTGTGTGTTTCCAGTGTTTTCTGTGAGCAAAGCCCTTGTCTGTTTTATTGCTTTTTTTTGGCTGTGACAGGAAGAATAGGCCTTAGAACAGCAGCAGTATGATGACTGACTGATTTATTGGCTGACTGAGTGACTGACTGATTTAATTCACTGCCTCACCAAGGAAGCAGCTTTCACTGCAACAGCATTTTACCACCAGAGGGCAAAAAGGCTGGCAAAGTTGTCACGTCCAGTGGGAATTGACACTTGTTGAGTACTTGTTACATCAAGGTTTGGGCCTATCACACGTTGCAGTGAAGGGTATTTTCAGTTCTTCCCACCCTGGAAATTGGATTGGCCGTGTTTCTGCGTGTGTGTGTGTGTGTGTGTGTGTGTGTGTACGTGTGCGTGTGTGTGTGTGAATGTGAGAAATATTCTGCAGCAGTGCACTCCTCCCCGGGGAACGCCAGCCTGCCCTGCAACTTCACGGAGTCCATTAAACGGAAGCCGACAAGCTGTGTTGATGCAAATAATTACATTGCAGATCAAATAAGAGAATAATGGAGGCATCCATCACTGTCTGTTCCCAGGGCAGTGTGGCATGTGCTGCTTTTCCCCAAAGTGGATTCCACGTGTGCAGCGCCACTGGTTCTCATTCAGTCCTGTGACGGGAGGCCTTTTTGGAGGCCAAGTGGCCCTCACCAGGACTGTAATTTCAGGTGGAATTATTCCTCCCCCCCTCCCCCTCAGTCTCAGGACCTTCCTCTATGTGTTTATTCATCCACTCAGAGTCTGAATGGCCTCTCACAGGGTGTCCCCTCCTCAGCTGTACGCTGAGGAGGTTTGCAGAATGAAGGTGCTCTCGCTGTAATATCACAGACCTTATATGTGTGGACTAGATATTCAGCTACCTGTGACTTCACATTGAAGGTTCCGTCTCTGGCGTCGTTGAGGATATATGTGTGCTGATTTATTGTAAAAATTTTTTTTTTTTTATTTTGAAGTGTGGTGCTCTAAAACAGAACATACGTAATTAGCATAGCGAAACAGACAGATCTCGACTGGAACCCTCGAGATAAGGGTGTAAAGAGGACAAAAGTAACGTAGACGCTTGATATCTGGTCGTGCAACACGTTATCTGCGGTAATATTTTTTTTTATTTAGCCCCTGTTTTGCTGGCTCTTCATCAGATTTCTTTGATGCTGAGCAACAGCTGTGCCAGTATCAGGAAATTTCCAGGACCCCCTCACACAGAGCTGAAAAGCAGAAGCTGAACACCTCTCTCTGTTGTTGTAACAGCGGTTTTGGTAGTCTTCTTAGAGAATGAATGCATCCCTGCTCTGTGGAATGGCTGTAGTTGCCCATGACTGACTTTCACAGCAGAGCCTGTAGTAGACAAAGTGGTGGGTGGAGGCGTATAATCATGGATCTCTGGCAAAGCCTCACAGATGGTGTGTGTGTGTGTGTGTGTGTGCGTGCGTGTGTGTGCGTGTGCGCGTGTGTGTGTGCGTGTGCGCGTGCGTGTGCGTGTGTGTATGAATGTGAGAAATATTCTGCAGCATGTACATGTGCATGCATGTGTACGTGAGCAGCAGCACCTTAGCTCAGTGTTGATTATTCATCCTGCCTTTAATTTATTTTCCTGCTCCAGAATGACAGTCAGGATTGAGGGGGAAGGTGCTGGGTGTGAAAGATCTCCCTTTTCCTTCTCCTCACAACCTTGCTAAATTGAGCTCTTTTTTCATTTTAATGGAGTCTTATTCCCCGAATGAATAAAATGTTTTGCTTTCTCTTTCATGGGCTAAGTCAGTGATGGAAAAGTGTGTTTGTAGTATTCCCAGTTTCTTTGCATCCTGGTGTTTCTCCATCTACACAGATCTGGTTATTGAAGGCAGGGGTGAGGAAAAATCGGGCCTTATCTACGCTATACTGCATGTCATTACAGATTCTGTACGGACCACGACTCTCTCTCTGCGATGGTGTGATCTCTGAGGCTGTGCTATATCACACCACTGGAGGATGTAACAACATACAGCCAGCCACATGGAAATCCTGTCCTCTCAAAGGGCAAGATAATACATGCATCCAATTTCAGCCTTGAAACTGCATTGAAATGAGATGGGGGAAATTAGCACTTCAGGACCGAATGGGTGGAGGACAGTGTGATGGAGCTCTGTGTTTGGTTTCAGGGTCGGGGTGCGGTTGGAGTTTGGCACAGTGTGCTGTGCCGTGTGTGAGGAATTTGGCTGATGTGGGGGGCTGTTGCCATCGGTGAGGCGGTGTGGACGACACGGCGCCCGCAGGGCAGAACAGAGCAGCACAGAGCCCTTTGTCCTGGAGTAATAAGTGTGATGTGTCCACCACTGACAGCAGGGGCAGGTGGGATGTCCGCTGCTAATTACACACAGAGGAAAGGGGTGAACCGGCAGAGGGGGTGGGGCAGGAGGAGAACAGAGAAGAGGGGTGGGTGGTGGTGAGTCAGAGGAGGGGGGGAAGTGATCCTGGGGTTGAAATGGAGGAGGATAGGAATGCAGTGTAGGTATAGGGCAAAGCTGTTTCTCATACAGGAACAGGGGAGGATAGGAATGCAGTATAGGTACAGGGCAAAGTGGATTTTCATATGGGAATGGAGTAGGATAGAAATGCAGTATAGGTACAGGGCCAACCTATTTCTCATCTGGGAATATGGAGGATAGGAATACAGTATAGTTACAGGGCAAAACATTTTCTCCTCTGGGAATGGAGGAGGATAGGAATGCAGTGTAGAGCAAACCTGTTTCTCATGCCTTAATCGTCCATGGATCACTGCCTGTGTGGTGGAGCGGCACTGAAGTCTGGGTGCTCATGGAGATGAAGCTGATTGCTGATTAAACAGACTGCGGGTAGAGCCACGCAGATGTCATCAAACTGGCAGTGCAGATGAGGTCAACACCCCCCCCCCCCCCCCCCATCACTCTGACTGGGAGTGTTTGAAAGAGATACTTGTTGTCGTGTGAATGTAATCACCATTGAAAGCACCACATGTTTAAGGCTTCCCTAAAATAGTAAAAATGTAATAGTTATGGTAATAAATGGTGCTGAACGTCTCGGTGCTGCCGCTTGCAGTGGTCTGTGCTCGGCCTTGTGCCCCCCTGCTGTTGAGGCCCAGCATCAGAGAGGGAGGCAGGCTGTCTGTGCCGTGTGAAGTCTTTGTTTCGTGGGGCTGGAAACGCTTAATGAGTCCCCTGAAAAAAAAAAAGAGAAGAGCCTACTTAACCCTGCGGGTTCATCCCATCCAGGGCCCGCATTACTCTTTCAAGCTGGAGCTGCCGCCGGGGCTAATGTGGCCGTAAACGCAGTTTGCAAGAATGAGCCTGGAGAGGTAATTAATCCCGCTGTCCCGCCGTTTGAACGTGCGACGGCTCGTTGGATGTGCTGATGATCCCGGAGACGTAGCCAGATGACGGCGCCGGAGAGAGGGACGGGCGCTGGCGTCACTGCCACACCGCGTAGGGGGAGATGTTGGTGTGGGACTCTGTTTGGCATTGACTCTTTAAAGCCCCCTCCCTCTCCCTTGCGGTCGGCCTTTGGGGTAAATCCTGGAGTTTTCTGCAGGTGAGCCGTTAAGCAGATGAAAGTCGTTTTACCTGTGAAGGGACTTCCGTTTTCGTTCCAGGTGTCTGACCTGCATCCCTGGTGATTGACTCAAACCCCACCTCTCAGATGTGAATGTGGGTGTGTCTGAGGAGGGTGCAGAAATGGGCGGAGCCCACCTGCGGCACTCCAGCGCCCCTGTCTCCCCATGTTATCAGCTGTGCTGTGATCACCTCTGGGAGACAGGCCAGCCGTGCTGGCTTTGCGCGGTTTTTTTTAGTTTGTTTTTTTTTTTTTTTTAACTGATCCTTCACTTCTCTCGAAAATTGCTCCAATTCCCTCTGGTTTTAGATTTATTTTGCAAATTAATTGTGGATGGCCTGGCATTATCTCAGACGGGAAGTGGATTGGAGTGATGAGAGAGACAGGAAGGGTACACATTAACAAGGGCCTGAAAAAAAAAAAAAATCTTACCAAGATTGCAGGAAAGTGGAAGCGCAACATTCTTCCTGTGTGTGTGTGTGTGTGTGTGTGCGTGTGTGCGTGTGTGTGTGCGCGTGCGCGTGTGTGTGTGTCCATGTAACTCTGTGTGTATCTGTTTGTCCTGGACATTTGAAGAAAGCGCTTGCAGCAGTGTGAGATATGGCAGCGTAGTGGAGTCTTGCACAGTCTGACAGCTGTTTTACTTACTGCATTTCTTTACTGGATCTTTAATGCTGTAATTTTTCACTGGCTGTGTTCCCAACTCCGGGTGAGATATTCTCCTTTCCTGCTGGAACGCAGTGCGTCAGCAGCACGGATACCCCCGTACCCCTCTTTGGCAGGCTGCCCTCTCCCAGTGCAGTACATCAGCATGGATACACCCGTACCCCACTTTGGCAGGCCGCCCTAACTGAGCGCAGTGCATCAGCACGGATACCCCCGTACCCCTCTTTGGCAGGCTGCCCTCTCCCAGCGCAGTGCGTCAGAGGTGTGCATCCCCCCTGTACCCCAAAAGAGAGAGCTGGGGCGCCCCCCTCTGAGCCCTCCGTCTGTCCCGCGGCTGGATTTCCTGCAGTTTATTACGTACTGCTCATGAACTCGGTGCGGGGTGCTTGATGGTGCATGTAACTGGAAATTACATTAGAGCCGAGCAGGATTAGGACAGATTTATTAGCGCATGCCCCGCGGGCCCGGGCGCCGGGCAACGCCGCGGAGAGCCAGCGGGGATGGGAGGCATCGGCAGCCGCCCCATTGTGTCCCTGGATTAGGAGGGGGCTGCGGTTGGGAGGGGGGAGGGGGGTATGGGTCGGGGTGATGTGAGGTGGGGTGGGGTGCATGACTCTAGTGGAAGTTGGCGGCGTGTTTGCGTGCTAAGTGCAAGAATGCTGCAGCTTTGTGTCTTCAGAGATACGGGAGGTGTCACTATGCCTGGCTCGTTCGAGGGGGGAGGAGAGGATCAAGTCCCGCTCGGGGGTGGAGAGATGAAAGAAATTAAGCAGGCCAAACACTGGCAAGCTTTGGCCTGAAATGGATATGCTGCTTAATGTGAGCGTGAGGCAGGCACTGCTGCAATGTCGCGGAGAGGTGCAGGCTTGAAGCTTGCCGGATGAGTGTGTGTTTACGGCAGATAGATGAGCAGGCGCTTCTAATGAATGCATTGCCATACCAGGGTTGCTGTTCACTGCAGTCTCAGAGGCTGCCTCATCATTGACTCATTGAACTAACTCCATGTTCAGCGCGGTCTTGGAGACCGGGTGCTCCCTCGTCCCTGACTCCAGTACAGAACCGGAGGTATGTTCGCCGCAGTCGCAGAGATCAAGCACTACATTGTCACTGACTCTGGTACAGAAGCAGCTCCATGCTCACTGCAGTATCAGAGATGAAGCGCTGCCTTATTACTGACTCTGGTCCAGAGCGTACTGCATGTTTCATTGGGACAGTTTGCTGCTGGTTCAGCACTGATTCAGTCACTACTGTACTTGTAATTATGCCAAATATTCTTTCATGGCATCACTATAGCTGTCATGGATACTGGGGATTTCCTTCGCTGCAGCATTTGCTATTATTTGCTTCAGACACAGGCTGACAAAAACTTATACACTGATACTATTATGCAGAGTTTGTTTTTCCTAGAGAAAGCGGCCTCATTGTTTTCCCCAAATGGCATCTGCTGCACATGGGGATCAGTGATTTGGTGTCATGGCTGGCCTAAATCTTACTAACAATGGCAAACTGAGAGAAGTGTCCCCTTCTTTAAACCCATGTTCCAGCAGCAATTGCACCACATTGCGCATATTGTATAGACTACGGCCGTTGGAGCTGTCTTCATACAAGAAAGGCTTATGACGTTCACTCTGGTTGAGGAGCACGTTTTAATGGTACTCCTCTCACAGCTGATTTTTTTGGTTCTTCTTGCTGCAAAAAGTGCACATGGAGAGTGACACACTAAAGGAATGGTGTCATGTACTTGGAATGCAGTTAAGATGAAGTGTGAAAATGCAACGCTACAGAGCACGACCACCTCTGTCACCTGTAGTGCTGTTAAGCTATGTGAAATAGCATTGTCGAGCGGTACCTGTAAATAGTATAGCGTAACATCTGATAGTAATTGCATTGTTTGCTAGGCATGGCACCATCTGTGTTGTGCTACATCAAAGTTTAGAAATGACCTCTGTTGATTTGTAGTGTAGAGCGCCGGTAGGGTACTGCAGTTTTGTGTGTATGTGTGTGCGCGCCTGTGTGTGTGTGTGTGTGTGTGTGTCTGTGTGTGTGTGTGTGTCTGTGTGTGTGTGTTTGCGTCATGCTGACCTGTTCCTCTCCTCTCAGCCAGACTGCATCTGCAGCACTGATTCACCTGCATACTAATACATATTAATACCTGAGGCAGAGAACATCCCGCCCCTCCCCATGGTAATCAGAACATGGCACCTTTGTGGGTCTGCAGAGGGTACGTAAATACAGGGAGGGCACCTGCTTTCTTTCTCTCTCTCTCTCTCTCTCTCTCTCTCTCTCTCTCTGTGGTATCTCACAAATACAAACTCACACATGTTTTCGTCTTTCTTTCACGCTCCCAGACCCTCATACATACAGCTATTCTATCTGTTCATCCTTTTATCTTTCTCTTTTTCTCTTTCACGAACATGTACACGCTAATCTTGTTGTCCCTTTCCGTCTCACACACGCTTACCGAGCTAACATAGAATGTTCTCATCCGTTCCTTTCTCTGTCTTTGTCTCTCTCTCTCTCTCTCTCACCTGTGCTGTCTGCATTGCAGTGTGGGGCCCTCACTGGCTGCCTCCTCTCCTCCCTCTCTCGCTCCGTTTGTATCAGCAGGGGGCTTTTCGTGACCGGTGATCGTCCCGCCCTTTCCGTCCCTGCCGTGTGGGACAGAGCGTCGGGCCGTAAACCCCGCTCGGAGGCCGGCCCCCTCCGACGTGCGCCGCGTGGCGGTCTGTGAGAGACATACGGGGAGCACATGTTCGAGGGCCGTGTTACACGCTAGAGAACCGGCTCCCCACCCCCAGTTCCCCATCCCAGGGAGCTTTTCTCCGCACCCTGTGCTCCAGAGCGTGCGGCTACGCCCCCCCAGCCATATGTCCCGCGCCTCCGATATTGTTGTAATAGGTGCAGAAACTCAAGGTTAATGGGGTTAATGCCTGATCAGAACTGTTTCTTCATTTGGTACGCGCTCATGTTGAAAGGGTAAATGAGCTTAATCGGGGAGGCGTGGTTTGCATCCCGAACGCTTTGGTGTGTAGTCGGTGTGGGCCTTTGCCGTTTTACAGCGCTCCATAAAGTCAGACTGGTGCAAGTGCAGCCTCCCCAACAAACCAGGGATGAAAAACGACACACGTCTTCACTGCAGTGTACCCTTCAAGGCGATCCTGTGTCTTATTTGTTTATGAGCTCAGTTATGTATACCGTGTATGCGTCAGAATGTTAATGTCCTGACGCTTTTTATCCCTTGTGGGTTGCAGGCGGGGTTCTAGTTTCAGATCACGGTGTGAAATTGATTGTGACTGATAAGGTCCAGAGGCGGTCCCCCCCCCCACCCCCCGCCTGGCTCCTAACCCCCCTGTCTCCGGTAGCGTGGTAGCTGGGCTGTGTCAGCCTCGCATAAAGCATATGCTAATGCCTGCGCAGGTGTCATTTCTCTGTGTGCGCTTCTCTCTTCTCCGGGCAAGCCGAGCGCTCGCACGTCACTCAGCCCGGGCCCCGCTCTTCTGTTGGGAGCTGTTTGTTCGCGAGCTGCACAGATGGCCCAAGGCCTCGTCTTCGTCGTCTCGGCCGCCCCTGTCCGCGGCCGCGGGAGCCAATCGCGGCGGAGACGCAAGGAGCAGACGGCGACGAGTTGCGGATCCCTGCGTTTTCATCACCGGAGGAAGGGCTTTTATAATTGAACCTGGCCGGTTGAGATAAGATGGAGATCACCGAAGGGGGGCCTGTATGTAATGGATCCGTCTGGAGTGAACTCCACAGTAAAAGCGGTGTTGTAGTTTGTGTCGCGGAGAAGCCTGCCTCATGCGTCTTTGCAGTAGGAATGTAAACAGCTTGGCTTCTGCCTGCTTTCAGCACGCTGGGGACAGTTCTGTCATGCTCTCTCTGATATCACTGCCCCCCCCCCCCCCCACCCTGTGAGCCGCCAGGGGAGACCCATCTCCCGTAGCCTCTCAACAGGGAGGCTTGAGGGGCTTGCAAATTCACATTCATCCAACAAAACGTTGTTGCGTGTTCCTGAGTGTTAGGTAGGGTGACACGATCTTCGCACAGGCAATTTGAATGGGCTCCTCGTGCGTGGAGCAACATTAAATTCTCTGCGATTGTGCTGCGGATAAGAGCATCCTCCACCTCCACAAATTGTATGAGTGAGTGTCTTATCAACAATAACATTAGCAGGTGGGGGTCAGACTGGATTAAATTATGACTGCGCGCTACCACATTCATTTGTATTCTGGCTGTACATTCCCCAGAAACATAGGCTCTGGTTGCAGGTCTCCACTGTGGGATTGGCAGATAGGTCAGTGTAATCTGACTTAATCCGAGGGATTCTTTAATCTGAGGCTCAGATTTATCTGAGATTTGATCTTTCACCATTTGGAACGTATGTACTCAACAATGCCTTAATTGTTGGACTCCAGGGATGACCTCGTGGGTGAGCTGGCCACCGTTAAACAGAAATAATAACATTTCCATGTAAGCCACAGAGTATAATGTCATAAACCATGTGTTTCTGTAAACTATAATTGTCTTCCTCAATCCAGCCATTTTGCTTCCTTTTCAGTGAGCGCTGATTGGGAGCAATTACTCTATAGCTTGGCGGCATAATGTTGCTAATGTTACAACGGGATGATAATTAGACAGAGTATCCCGCCATTAAAATTAATAGCCAATGAATTCTCATTTTCATGTGGCTGTAGTTACAGTGATGATAATCAGGGATTAAATGAGTAGGTAAAAGACCTGCCTGTGAAATAGCCTATGTAACTGGTAAGATTGTGAAGGTGATCATGACCCTGCCCTGGTTTAGCGAGCTACCTTGAAATTAGAGAGCTGCCAATACTGCACTGTTGCTGAGTGGAAACTAAACTATAAAAACAATTTTGAGATTGCAGGGCTGAAATCCCAAAGGCATTGCCACTGTCTGAGATGGAGGACACTTAAAAAAGATATTCAGGTATGATGGGATTAATTGTTGGCCATCTCTTAGTTAAGTTACTGCACCGATGATGAAACTGAGCTCATGCTTTACTATTAGCTCAACTACATTATTAAACAAAAGAAAAAAAGGACAGGTGCTATTGCTAGCTAGTGACTGAGAGTACTTTTCAGAGACAAACATCTTAGAGTTTAGTTGGCAACATGGATCAGGATGGCACAGAATAAAATTATGACAAAGATTCTTCCCAGTGTGACGTCTGAAATGGCAGCAGGAGCATTAGCTGCGTAGAGGCCTTTCCATGTGTTTTAAAGCACAGTGTTTTTGAATGGCCAACCCACTGAAGGCTTCTTATGAAGGACACTCCTGATTGGTTGTTAGTGTTGCTCAATGTTGCCTAGTGTTGCCTAAAGAACAAATGTCAGCCTCTGCTTCATGTGGTTAAAACTGACCTTCATGACATGTAAATCCTTTAAACTGAACTGTAAATTATTTGTGCGGTAACAGGAACTGTACATTTCCTCATGTTTCACGTCTGATTTTGGTTTGTTCCCATAAAAATGATGACAATAAGTCATTATGTCAGAAAGAGCTGAGTCATAAATTTAACCTGCATGAATGTGTTTGTGTACGAGGCAGTGTAATTCCATCGTAGTGACAGGTATTGATTTCTGGCAAATCGAGCCTTATTCTTGCATGGGGTGTGGTATGTAAGAGCTGATACCTTCCTGCAGTGGGACCGGTCTGTCATGTGACTAAGGAGGAACGTTTGTGCCAAGGCTCGGAGTGGGTGGTGGGTGGTGGGGGGGGGACTGGGAGGTTACTGGGCTGGGAAGGAAGTTTGGAAGCTGTGGATAGAAGTACATGAGGGGGGTGGGGGGTGTGAAAGGTGTGAAGTATGGCTGTACAGTACTGCTTCTGAAAACAGTTGATTTCCAGAGATGTCTGGTCTCTCTCTCTGGTGGTGTAAACATGCAGAACAGACGCCCCGCATCTAGATTTGGAGACATGCAGAAGGTTGTCGACCTCCCAGCTCACCCTGTCTGCCGGGCTCCTCTAATGAAAGCAGGTAACAGATGCGTGTCTCTACGTCCCGGGCCTGGTGAAAGCTGGAGGGTGCAGGAGGGGTAAGCAATAAACAGTATGCAGCTATAGGGCACTAATCTGCCGCTCCAGCTGTTATTCGCTGATGATCAAGGGCTGTTGCACTGCAGAGCGTCTCTCCTTCGGTGGAGCCCGGTTAGTGGCAAGGGCAGTGCGGGGGGATTTAACTCGCTGGAGCCTGCCGTGTTCCTGTCATCTCCAAATATGTTCTGTTGCTGATCTCCGTCCGATGGGTGTCGACTGAGCGGGCAGGGAGGGAAAGAAAGTCGGGGGGGGGGGGGGTGCGGAACTGGCACGCTGTCATGGCTACGGGGGCGTGCGGCTCGTTTGTCAAAGTCAAGGATGATGTCGGTGCTCCGATTTGGACCGTTGCGCCAGCTTTCAGTCTGCCGTTCCTCTTGCCCCAATCCTCAATCCTCACTTCCGCCATATTTATTCTTATGGCTTTTTAATTCTGTCCCGCCCCCTGCGAGTGGCACCGCTGTGACCTACCTGAGTGCTGGGGGTGCAGAGGCCGGGTGGGGGGGGGCAGGCCGTTCTGATGGGTGTTGCTGGAATTTGCATATTTATAGATTTATGAAATAATTGTGGGTACATTGGGGTGTGTGCCCAGGAGGGCACAGGAACACACACAGGAAGCTGTGGGCTGTAAGGAGCTCTCAACACCTAGATGCTGATGTTGATCGAGTGGATGGGGCTCATTGAGGTGCGCTTAAACACTCGAGCCGAACAAAAGCGGACTGGCCATTCCCTCCGTCACCACCGTTGCCTTTAATAGGAAGCGGAGCGGGATTATTGAGGCTTTGATCTCCCGTTTACTGAAAGCGGAGTGTCTTTTGTTCCAGCCAGAGAGCCGTGAAGTTTGAAACACGCCACAGATGAAAGGCTCTTCTTCACATTCGTTGGTTATTCCACATGACTGGCCCGTGTTGGGGCGGGGTTGGGGGTGGGGGGGGGGGGGGGGGGTGACGTGCTCCAGATATGTCTTCATCTCTCCCATTGTGCCTCATTTGTTTTTTTTTTTTGTTTTTTTTTTTTACCTGATTTTAATTGACGGATTGTTTTTTCGCATAAATCTCACCCTGTGGAAGCGAAGGCATCCTTGCCCGCGTTGTCCTGGCGGACTTGTTTGGACTGCAGTTGTCGCACATGATGGTGAGCAAGCAGCGTGTTCCTCGCTGTTTGCTTTGAACGATACAGAAAGCATAACCGTCATCCTGCAGTTACAGCTCTGTCAGAATGTTGGTTTTCCTCACAAACAGAATGAACGCGCAGACATTTACGCGCCCCGTCACAGGAAAATCTTTTTTTAAGTCGTGCTGAAGCCTGACGTGGTGATTCATTGCTGTAATTGCAGTGTTTTGAGGAAGTGTAGTTTGTGGCCGATTAGCAACAGGTTCATGTGAATGAAAATGAGCAAGAGCAGGGGTCCAGTTTTCTCAGGCAGAGGTAAAGATGGTGGCTTACATTTCTGATGTGTCTCACTAACACATCCATTTCCTCTCCAGAAATCCTAATTTGTTTATTCATGTATTCATTCATCAGATTTCATCTAACTGAGTATCAATCTTAAAATGTTAAATAATTCAAATACAGTTACGAATCCTTCACATGGGCATACTCAATGGGGAAAAAAAAGCATTTTTAGAACGAAGACATATGTTAAAATGCAGGTAAACATTAGCGAAGTAATCATTACTTGCTAGCCTGCTGATCCAATTACCAGCTTGATTGCATGGTGTTTAGCCATGTGCAGAATTTGAGAAGTAATTACAATCACATATCTCTAATGTTCCAGATTGAATTTCATGCTCTAGACTCTCAGTTTAAATCACGTGCATTTTATTAATTTTAAATATGCTTAATCTACAGAAGTGTATGTTGTCGACAAAGTGCTAAACAGATATACACAACAGAAACGTTCTTGAGGGCCAGAATGAGGTTTTAATTAATGCAAAAAAAAAAAAAAAAAAAAAGTGTTGTGCAGAGTTATCACAAAGGGCTGTGAGGAAGAGAAACGAGGTTTATGCCTGAAAAATGCAGCCGTTCCCTGCTCGTCCCTTTCCTTCCTTTCGTCTGCGTTGCTTACTGAACTGGAGGCGAGAGGAAGTGCGCTTCGCGCGGACTGGGCTTCACTCTGCAGGGGAGCTGTCCGAGGTTCTGAAACAGCAGCCCGTGTGCGCTGTGCGCTGCGCGCTGTGGCAGCGGGCCTCGGCATGCGGAGGCGATGCTGTGCCGCTCTGCTCTCTGCTGTCGGCTCCCTTCCTGTAGTTCCGTGTTCTTCTGCAGTGCTGACTTTGTTTTTCCGCTTTTCCTTTCTCCCCCTCTGCAGTTTCGGAGGCTTGCGCGAGCTCCTCCATGAGTTCAGCTGTGTGTGCGCCTCTGTGCGATGACTCACTGCTGTTGTGTGCGCCCCCCCCCCCCCCCCCCCGTTCTCTGGATAATGGCAAACTTCCACGCCACTTCCCTTTCGCTCAGGTCTCATGCTATTCTTGCACTTAGCCTTGATCAAAGGAATCCAAGTGTGCGTTTTCTACTTCTTTATGCGGTGCCTCTCAGCACCTGAAAAGCACTGTGCAAATGACTGTGTGTACATTTATAAACACATAATTTACAGCCAAAAATGTTTTTTGTGTTGGTTATTATGCGCTTCTGTACAGGTACAGGTGGGTTATTATGTATTTCTGTGCACCTCATCTCTGGTTTGGAGGGTGATTTTTCAGAGTAGCACAGAGCTACTTGGGTTTTGGAATGGGGACTGTGCAGGCTTTCTCTGCAGTGCTGTCTGGCCTTGATCACAGCCGTGGACAGAGACTCACACTCTGTCCTCTCCTCCTCCCCTGTTTGAAAGCAGTCTGTCAGAGGGCTTCAGAGCAGTCAGGCCTGTGTTCTCAGTTGTCTTACAGAAGCATGGCTTCCCACTGGAAGCCGATACTGCTCCCCCCCCCCCCCCCATCTCCCACAGACAGTAGTCTAACTCAGTGCTGTGATGCTGATGAGAGAATTGTGGGTTGTGCTCTGGCTTCCTTGATGCTTTGCGGAACAGCTCCCAGATCTCTGGGGCCTCCAGATTCCCAGGGCCGCCAGAACTCCAGGGCCTCCAAGACTGCCAGGCTTCCAGGGCAGGAATTTTCAGTACCCAGAATTTTCCAAGTGGGAAAACCTGACTAGGATTCTCTAGTCACTCGTATTGTGTTTTTGGCACCTGATTCCAACAACATCCACTAATCCTTGGCTTTCACACTGTAAATGCTTGCACAGACCGATTTGATAAATCTTATTTTTGTACATTATGTATTTTTGTGCATGGAAGCACCGGTTTATTACAGTATGTTCCTTTTGCATAAGGGGTAGGTGGAGCGCCTCTTTAAATTAGTGTCATTTTTTTTCATGGGGCGTGGGGACCTGGGTGGCAAAAAGTAGCCTTTTTTCCCCCATTTAGAACGCCATTTAGTCCCTGTGCATAGATGGTGAATTTGGCATTCAGAACATGTGTCTTTGCTGCAGTAAGTACCTGTTCTCCTCTTAAATAAATCAGACTCTGTCGCGCAAGCCCTTCCATAGGGGACTTGCTGATTTAATGTAATTTTCTGTTTGATAAAAATGATTGCGGAGAGCGAAACTAACCCCACGCAGTGTTCCGGATTGGGTGAGCGCACATCAGAAACATCAAGAGCCTGTTGTGCTAATGAAGAAGAAGTCGAAAGCTACAAATGAGCAGGAGCTCCGCTAATTAGATTACGTGCTTCGCTGGAAAGAGAGAGAGAAGATGTTGTGAAGTTATGAAGCAATTTGATCATGGTTGCATGTCGAGCCTTCTCTCTTAAGCCTGGTAATTTAGACTTTGCCCGGTCATCACAGGCCTTTGTTGCAACCCCGTCAATCTTTATTGGCAAAAGCTTTCTTTCTTTCAGAAACCACAGGACAGAAATAGCCTTCATCCTGTACTTTTTAGAAGCCGGCTGTTATACCCTTACCAGGCTCAGATGATATAATGAAGACCCTAGCAGTGAAATAAAGAATTTCACTTTTAATATTCTCTTCTCAAGACATGCCATAGCACAAATGAAAATGGCCATCTGTTGGACATTATGATGCAGCAGTAGAAGAAATGAGCTGCTTCCATTACTAACTGTGTGTCTGGTCTGTTGGCTGGTCATTGCATTCTTCTGGAAATTAGAAACCATGTTTATATTAACTTTATTAATAAAAAAAGCTGTGGATCCCGGTGAAGTTGCACTGTGCATAAATCCACAGATATGATATTTCTTGTGTTCTGTGTAATATGATAGTACACAAGATATTTGGCATCATGTTCAGTCTCACAAGAATGTTTTTGCACAACATTTCTTTGAAATTGTTGTTTGGCAAAGTTTCTTGAATTAATTTTTACATGTCTTATTGGTTTTTTTCATCTCGTAATATGTGTAAAATGGCTCATTTCGATATGAACTTTTAGTCCTAAGCAGTACAGAAAAACAGATCACACACAGTTTTGCATTTGAACCCAGGAATTTGTGAGGTTATCTGTGAAACATTGCAGGTTGCCGTAAAGGACTCTGACACTGACGGTGTTCATAGGAGAGGAGGAGGGACACAAAGAGCAGGAAGCAGGGGCTTAAACGGGCTTCACCGCTCCTCCAGTCGAGCTCCTGTGTCAGACGGCTTTGCATTGTGGGATAATGCAATTCTGCCCTGTATGTCCGCAGGAAGGGAGGATAAGATTAGACGGAGAGAAGTAGGCCAAGTTCCCGCCTGCAGTGATCGTCTCTGCCGCTCAGACGCTCTGCTCTGCCCACACCACAAAGTCAGGGGCCGCGGCGCGGTCCAAGGCCGGCAGACTGGGATGCGGGGGGGTGCTGGATAGGGCGTCTCGCGGCGGATTCACAAGGCCAGGGGATGGAGTGCAGAAATTCAACAGCGAGAGCGTCTAGCAAAGGAATTACTCTGAGCCAGGAAGCCGTAACAGAAAATTGGATACACGCTGTGTGCCTGGCTCCGGCTCACACGCCAGCACAGCACCCCCGCCCCCCCCCTTCCCCTGTGTACACGGCTGCAGAGGAGAGCACAGATGGGGTGTGTCCCGTGTGACGCAGGTGCGCTGCCCCCGCGGAGGCGACACCCATGGGAAGCGTGCGACACGCGAGCAGTGAGGTCATTCCCCGGCCTGCTTTGCCAGTGGGGTTTGCATGTGTTACTCGTGCGGTGTGGTGAAAAGCACACCTCACGCGTGAGTCTGAGTCTGTTCCACGGGAAGGAGGAGATGCCCTAACCCTTCCTCGTGCTCACCCTGCTTTAAATCCCATCTGACACACTGTCAGGTTGGATTTGAAAGCACATTTCCTCCCATAACTCTCCTGTAGAGGTCACTCACAGACGCGCACTGTAACTAACGAGGCCCCTGAGTGACAGGGACGAGGCAATCCTGCAGGGTCCTGTCATCGTCAGTCATCCAATGCCCTCAGGCCGTGCTCTGTAACCTCCAATGAAGTGGGGCTCATAAATACCACAGCAGAATCCTCCAATGGAGTGCCCCGTTTCCCTGCTTGACAGTCCGGTGGCCACCCCCCACAAGTGCTGGATGGAGCTAGTGAAATGTGTTCAGAATGCTTGCAGGTTTCTGAATGCATTGCCCATTTCCTTGGCAGGCAGCCTCATCCAGGAGGAACATCCAACTTAGTACCTGGGCATAGAACCTGCAGCCTTTTCATTGCAAGTCTATTTTCCTCTTCTAGCCTGAGCTTCAGTGCCACTCTGTGCCAGCTGATGTCAAGGGCTAGAGAGGAGAGGATCACACTCAGGCAGTATGGTCACAGCCCCCTTCTGACGGCCGCCTATATCTTTCCCTCTCTCCTTTCTCTTCCTCTTTCCTTTTCTGCCCTCTTTTTCCTTTGCTTTTCTTTCTGTTCTTTACCCCTGTTGTGTCCTCCTTTCTCATGTTCTCCATTTCTTTCCTCTCTCAGTCTCTCCTTTTCTCTCACATCATTCCCTCTCCTCTGTCCTGTCCTTCACGCTCTCCCTCTCTCTCTGTTCCTCTCATCTCTTTCCCTCCCTCCATTTACCCAGCTCCTTCTCCCTCCTTCATGCTTTCTTTTTTTGCCTCCTCTTGTTCCCTCTCCTCCGTCCTGCCTCTTACACTCTCTCCCTCTGTCCCTCTCTGATTGAGCGTTTGAAGTTGCGCATGAAGTACCAGCGTAACAGGCCCAGTAAGTCACTCTGTCCCGCAGCCGCTCCGGAACGTGGCCCCGCATCGCGCCCGAGATTATTTACATAATCCCTTTCTCCCCGGAGGCCATGGCCCGCAGCCCCCCCCAACCCCCCCCCAATTGGCTCGCCTGCTCAGCTCTCTCTCTCTCTCTCTCTCTCTCTCTCTCCTCTCCGCCGGACACAGCTCGGGAGGCAGGGGCGTCTGGGTCCCTCACGGATTCGGTGCAGAGGTCAGGCCACAGAGCAGCGCCCGTAAATCACTCTGCATTCCCCTTCTCTGTCTGCTCCTCGGCAAGGACGGCGAGTAACCGTCCAGCAACAGGCTGTTACCTCCTGTTCGCTGCCCCTGGCCGGTGCTGATTTAGCTCCTGGGGTGTTGCCTTTGCTGACTGCAAAGAACAAAAACCACGTGTCCACATGCCAACCATGTCCTCTCCATCAGGGCTGCTCCACTACCTGTTTCTCCATCCTTAGAAAGCATTAACGAGGCTGATGTTAGCTTCACTTCCTGTTTCTCCATCCTTAGAAGGCCGTAACGAGGCTGTCATTTCGTCACATGCAAGTGCTCATTACGCCCTCACATTTATTTATTTTGCAGGTTTGAAACCGGCTCCCGCAGAACGTCAGTAATTGGCACTGCGTACCGGTGGTCCGTCACCTTGCTGTGCTCGGTGTGGGAGTGCACGCGGACGGCTCCGTCTGACATTAAAAAAGGGTTGCCATCGTGAGCACGCGCTTGACAGTGTTTTGGCTTTGGCCTCTTGGACCGTATGCTTGCGCCCTGTGGTGTTTGCAGTGTGTCACTGAGGAGATAACGACAGTGGCGCGGTGACGCCAGCTCCGTAAAACCTCCTCCGGCGGTCTTTCCAGGCATTTGGAGCACCGGTGTACGACCGCCTGGTGGTCCCTCTGGTGATTTGGAGCACCAGTGTAAAACAAGGTTTGAAACTGGCTGGGGTCCTTCCTGTGGTTTGGAGCACCGATATAAAACCGTCTGGTGGTCCTTCCAGGGATTTGGATCTGGTCTCTGGTCCTGGGTGGCGTGGGCAGGCGGGTGCCTGTGACGAGGCGGTTTCATACCGCCGTCAATCTGCTGATTAATTTTAAGCTCCGGACGTGCTGAGCAAGGACAGACGCGTGTCAGCACGTCCCCCGCTGCACGGGCCCTCACTCCAGGCCTGTACAGGCAGCGGCCCTGCCACTCAGAGGAGCTGTGGTGATTTATCAGGGCGGGGCATGTGCTAACAGAGCGAGCCTGGGGGCTGGGCTCTGAGCAGCGCTTCATTAACTCGGGTGAGAGGTACGTGTCACATGTCACAGGTGGGCTTTTTCTGGGGGCTTACACTGTTTGAACAAGGCCGTACCTGACTGGGATTGTCTGTCATGTGAGCTAAGCAAGCTCTGCTTCATCCCCATGGGAAGTGTCACCTGGCAACCAGAGAAGACTCTCAGAATGGAAGCAGATTTCCCCTAGTCTTTCAGTTTATGCGTTTAATTTTGTTATGTCTGTGGGAGGAAATACTTGTGCTATTTGTGTCATTGTTGTTGTCAGCCTCAGTGTGAAGGGTTTAGCTGTAGAGCAGACTTTCAAGGAACAGTCTTCTGATCAGGATGTATGGTTTGATATTTTATGTGTTATGGTTTCCGATATCTCAGGCGCAGCTATAAGTGCTGTAAGCACTCTGGAACTGAGTCACTTTTCATGACGCGGCTGGCATACCTGCATCTCGCAGCATCTGCAGTAACTCGGTCGTAAAAAGTGGATGGGTTTCACTACGTCATTATTGCTTTGTTTCTGTGGACTGGCCACACATGAATGCACTGGAGGGGAATAAATCTACAGCCCAGTCTGGGTCTTTGACAGACCGCAGACTTTTCTGCTGAGAATGTAACACGAGTCGATGTATTGAGCATGATCGTATCACAGATGTTAGACATTTCTTGTGTTTTTCTTTATTTACGTTTTCACGCCAGAATGGCTGAAAGTTTGTTGCTGCAACCATGTTTTTGTCCTTCTGCTGTTTTTTCCTTCCTGTTTTTCCTCACTTGTTATGGCCAAGCAGGTTTTTGACACATCAGTCACGTTTAAAAGCATAAACTTTTTTCAATTGTATTCAATTGTATTGTATTCAGTTGACTGCTGGTCAGTACTGTAGGTCTGTGGCCACACTCCTGTCATGCCTTATATGGTAAACACCTTTGTTGTGTCTAGATGTGCCAAACCAATGGATGTTTCACCAGGATTCTTGAATAATTTTTAAATAGCATTCTGTTAAATTTGTTTAACATGTAACTTTCACATAACATCACGTTCATATTTGAACAGAATTATGGTCTTTAATCCTGACACCTCCTGTACTCTGAAGCTAGGGCTGTAGTCTACCCATCCCTGCTGTGGGGTGTAGGGAAGACCAGTCAGATACGAGCCTGTGTAATCCAGGAGGAGGACCTCATGTGTCTCTCTGCCTCGTGGGCACTGCTGCGAGCCGCGCCACAGCTGTCCTTGATCTGAATGTGAGCTGTTTGAGGAAGCTTCCAGGTCTCCGTGTGCACAAGAGGACGTCTGAACTAGACCTGGGCCCACAGGGATCCCTCTCCTCGTAATGAAGACCTCATCGGGACGTTTCTCCTCTTCCTCTCCCTGTGTGAAAAGCAGTCCGGCCATTTGTTGTCATTAACCCCCGAGTGACACTGGTGGGAGTTTGACAGATGGGAATTTTGTGTTTGTTTGGGAGGGACAGTCAGCGGGGTCAAGTGAGAGGGCTGTGCTGTGCAAGCATCACTCTTTCTCTCTCTCTCTCTCTCTCTCTCTCTCTCTCTCTCTGTCTCTCTCTCTCTTTTGTTCCTTCTGTACTCATTTGACCAAGTAGCTCTCACTCATTCTCTCTTAATCCTTGTGTGTGTGTGTGTGTGTGTGTGTGTGTGTGTGTGTGTGTGTAAATTTGAGTGGTTGCTGCTTTTGCTGTAGGCCTCTCTGCCCTTGGACTGACAGACCAATGCTGTCTGAGTTAAACTGAATGCTAGAAATTCATATGAAGGGTACAATATGCACCTTTAATTTAGCGGTCTAGAGGATCATGGGATTGATACATTTGCTGAAGGTTGCTCTCTGCTAGGTATGCTAATGTCCTCATTTGCATTGCTTTGGCTAAGAGGAACTGCTCTCCTTCTCCCGACACATTAGTGGAAGCTGTGTCTTCCTGTTGCTGTCTGCAGGCCATCATAGTTTGTGTATGTATATATATATGTGTGTGTGTGTGTGTGTGTGTGTGTGTGTGTGTGAGAGAGAGAGAGAGAATGAGAGAGAGACCGGGAGTGAGGGGACATATTGAATAAGAAGGATGTTGAAAGACAAAGACATTTTGCCTCTAACAGGTATGCCTATTCCTCATAAACTGTCATTGTAATTGGCAGGAGGAGATGAGGTCTTGGAATCATTACTTGTCTTACTGTTATTCATTATCAAAAATATTGCAATCAGTGGAGCACCTGAACCCATTTACCAAGTTTAATCACATTGTGAGCTGTAAAAACCAAAATGCTGAATTGATAGGTTGTAAAAATCAAGCTTAACATGGTTTATGAGTACTGAGTTTCAGAATGCATAAAACAGATCCTAAGAATGAACAGTGATGGGAAACATGACATCGCTCACTTTACCCCCTTTTCTCTTTTGGATTCTGTAATTGGACATGGTGCATTGGTGCTGTGTCAGGACTATAGTAAAACTGCACAGAGTGCAACATATCCTCACATTCATTCATATTCCTGCACATTATATATATAAATCTTAACTCTTTCGCTTCTCCTGGACCATACCACTGCACCAGATGCCTATCTGCTGTGGATAGAATCTGGCAATACATAGGGGCATGAGCTCCCAGATTCTATTTCAACCTGCCTTTGTATCAAATGGGGCACTGAGAGACTTTTACCTTAACACAAGAGTACCACTTCTTAAGATATAGGACTTTTTTCTGTTGGTTTATTAAGGACTGAATTCCTCAAGTTTTAAAGAAGCTTAGTAGGTCTGATTCTGAGTTTTGAAATAGCAGTTTTGTTAATCTTAATTTAGAACAGAGGAAAGTTATTCAGAAATAAAGACGCCGAAAGCATTCGAAAGGACAAAGAGAAAAAGTGTCGATGCAGTCATTTTTTCCCCATCAGTGTATTTCCTGAGAGCAAACACGACTCGCTGTAAATGCTTGTCAGCAGTAGGGCAGACTCTGAAGTGTCTCTTTAGCACTGAACGTCTAATGAAAGGAACGTCTGCTCCTTCCATCACACCATTGATGGCAAACTTTCCACAGCGGATGCCACTGAACATAGTTGTTTTAATAGGTGGGTGTGGTGTTCCTGTGTGCTGCTGGGAGCCTGGCAGGGTAAATACAGTCCCAGGCTTCCTCCATGCTTACAATGAGGAATGGAAATGACATGCCTACGATAGCAAGGGTCATTCCAGTCCTTAGAGATGAACTTACTTTGAGCTCACTCTGATGTTCAGTTAAAGATTGTTTTTATACCCAGTATTCAGAGAAAATCCAGTATAGTGCTGTCTAGAAATATATGAATGTAAAAAAAATGTTGAGGTGTTGTGGAAAAAGTAGTATCCTATTCATGTATTGAAATCTGTTTAAATGGTATACTTTGATATAATGTCGTCCTGCTTCATAGGTATATTTGATTTACTGTAGATTTTTATTGATTATGTATATTTTGCAGTGTAGTAGCCTATTTTCCAATTGACTGTGCAGAGAACTGTGCAGAGACCCTGGCTAATGATGCTGTAGTGCATTGAAGGTGATGCGGAGAAGTTTGGAGTGCAGCCAAAGTTACACAGCAAGATATGACCGAATTAGAATAAGCTCTGGAACGCACGTCTCCCTCGCGATTAAGCTGCCTCACTGCATGACCGTAAACCATGAAAAAAGTCGGCGCCGGGGCCCCAACCACACGCCGAGATCGGATCGCGGCTAAACGCGTCAGACGGTGAGGCAGGGGCCCGGGGACGCGTTTCGGCGCTTCCGCCAGAGCCAGGGGCCCGTTTGTTCCTCTGATCTCTGTCTCACCGCTTTGACCTTTACGGTTGTGATTTTTTACCCCCGCCCAATTCTTAAGCGCCCGCGGTGAAATCCCTTTGAAGTCCGCCTGCGCTGTGCATGGCCCTGCCTTTTGCATGTCCAAGGCTCTTAAAAGTGACATGCGTCACTTTTAAAAAAAAAAAAAAAAATTTAACACAAAATGGTACCAGGGGATGAAGTCCTCATTTCACCCATTTCACCTCTATTTTTGGAGATGTTCGGTTCCTCCCCCCCCCCCCACCCCCACGATGCTCTTCTGTCCGTTGGCGCATGCAATCGGAGAGGGGCACCTACATAAAAAGGAGAATGGAAATCGTTTTGGAAAGGTTTAAGTCTCTCTCTAGCATTTCCCAGTCGTTTCTGGATGCTCTGTCCCCTCGCAGTGCCAAGCTGAAGTTGGCCAGCCCGGGCCTGGGATACACTGCGCAATATTAATATGTGGTGTTTGGGCAGCAGAGCTCTCTCTGTGTCCTCTCTCAGCCCTCTCTCAGCTCAAGCACGCTCTCAGCTTCTGTAACTAGGACATCTGTTCCGTTTATATTTCACCCAGTTTAGTGGCCGCTGAAGGCTCGCCTCGAAACCGACTGTGGTCCAGTCTCTGATGCCCGTCACCATGGATACGGAGAGTCTCCAAGCCCCCCCCCGCCTCATCCCCCTTACACTCTCAGGAGTGAGGAGAAAGTCTTAAGGGCTGAGGTGCAAGTATGCTAATTCCCAGACAGGCGGATCTGATTTTGTTTGGGGGGGTAGGTGAGGTGGGGTGGGGGGAAATAGAGAGGCTATCTTTAATCAGGAAGTGTGACACAACGAGCGTTTAACGCACCAGCGCGGACTACAAGAGAAGCCGCGTACTTAATTTCCTGCGAAGCGGAATGTGCTTCCCTCCTGGCGCGCCCGTCTCGCATTGTTGTTGATGCAGTCAGCATTTCAACTGCGTTGACACCACCACGCAGCACAAATCAAAATGCGATCCTTCGAACGGCATGATTTTCTTTCTTTTTTTTTCTCTCCCAGCCGCTGCAAACTTTTAAAATAACATCACGCAGTGTCGCATCCAGAGTGGCTTCGTCTTTGTTCCCGGCTTGCATTGCCGCTCGTAAGGACTCCTGTGTGACTGCTCTTAGCCCTCCTCCCAGGGCTCCACCTTGAGAACATGACTAATTTTAAATCGGCTTGTGGGATGTTAAATGAGACACGGATGAATGCGGATGGGTGCTAATGCCGCTTTAAAAGACACTAATCTAATTCCTCCTCCATACCTTACATGAAAGTCTTCATTTTTCCCTAAGATTTTCTCAACCTGGGTACCTTTACCGGAGGAACGGGGAGAGTCAGTCGCGGCCAGGTACCAGTCCTGCACGCTGTAAGGTGTTGCACTGTCTCGTGACCGTGGAAGATGTCACCTGCGCAGAGGGCCGAGTTGTGACCGCATGGAGGGTCTGTGCTGGGTCACATCATTGTGCGCATGAGCTTTCAGAAGATGAATGGAGTTTAGCAAGGGGGGTGGGGGGGGGGGGTGAAATGATGCTGTATTGGTTTTGACAGTGATAGGCCATCACTCAAGACTGTTTATCCTCAGTGTGTGGCCGTAGGGCCTGGCCTCTGTTTGCCCACAGCTCCCATAACAGCGCACCCCTACCCCTCGCTGCTCACCCCGGGTTTGTGGAGCTGCGCTGTGCGTCACTATGAACGCTGTGGAATATGTGTTGCCTGCCTGTTTGGCGGTGGTGACACGGAAAAGAACGCAAAGTTCAGGTGCTTTAAGGCCGTGCTGAAGACAGGGTGCGATGTTACGAGCTCACGGGATGTCAGAGAAGGGAGGGAGGGAGGGAGGGCTGAGAGACAGAAATGGAAAGACAAAAATCTGGGACATGAGAAGGAGAAAGAGAAGCTTCTGGCTTACTTCTGGCTTATCTTGTGGCAAGAGGGCATACAGACTGTCAGCAGTAGCGGGAACATGTTACTTCTGGTAAAAAAACAAAAAAACAAAAAAAAAAACCCTCCATTCTCACCTGATGTCCTATGTTCTCATTAGTTCTGAGACAGACTAAGTGTCCATGGCACCTTCCTGAGTTCTGATTGGTTCAGAGAGAGTTCTCTGTGCCACTGCTATTCTGAATTCTGAAGCGGCATCCTGTCAGTCAAACTGTATACCAGCTGCAGAAGGGCCAGGCTCTGTTTCACACCATTTAGTCAATCCGTGGTCTTATCCCTCATTTATTCAGCACTAATGTCCTTACTTGGTTGCCTTGCCTCCTAAGTGTGTCTGAGGTACAGCAAGAAGGATTATGGCTGTCATTCTACATGTAATCCGGTACACGTGCAAACCATATTTTACCCATGTAGATAACTCACGAAATCCATAGAGGCTGATAAATTACACCCAGTGATGATCTAAATAGTGTTCTCCATTGTCATCTTATTCATTTAATAATTATGTATTCACAATTGAATTAGCCTACATTCTTATGCAGAATGACTTGCATATATTGCACTTGTTACATTTTATTATACAGCTGGATATTTACAGAGGTAATGCTGGGTTAAGTACTTTGCCCAAGGGTTCAGCAGCAGTGTCGCACCTAGGAATACATCTACAACCTTTGGGTTACAAGTCCAGTTCCTTCCCACTATGACACATTGATGCACAGTTCAGTTCATAATTCAGTATTTGTAATTATTTTTGATTGTATGTTTTTGTTTAATTTACTCATGTAACGAGATGATGATGACTAGCTAACCAACGCTTTCTACCTAAAGTTAATACATGGAATCTGAATGATTAAGCAAATCAGAACGGTTACATAACACATTGCAGACTTTAATTCTAATTAATCCGATGAAGTGGCTAACTGTGAGCGCTCTGATTATGGGCGGCATTGGCGGGGGATAATGATTTAATCTCAGCTATCCTCTACTCCTGAAGACCCAGATTAGAAAGCTGTTAACTCCATAGCTGCATAGAAGACCCCTGCTTACTCTCTATGGTGTTAAATAGCTGTAGAACACCTTGTCATGTTAGAGATGTTTATTGTTTTGCACTTGGTGTATCTGTAACTGTTCAAGTTATGGACTCAAGACAGTTTTTGATCCAGACAAATGTTTAGATGTTGCACAGAGATTTTGTGTCAGATTTCACGTGGGAAGTTGCAAATTTTATTAGCAGTGTAGCCTACATGTGTTTCTGAGCCTTGGTTAAGCACTGTCAGAATGCACTGCATTAAATCATAGTTTCAGTGATTGCCAGATTTTTTTTTAAACTCCTGTTTACATTCGTGTTCATCTTTATGGAGTGTGACCGCAATAAAACAAGCAGTAGGCTTAAATGAGTCCTTTTTATGTAAAACCTCTAGCTCCAATGGGAAAGTTATTCAGTGCACATTAGAACTCTTGAAAACCTGGATATGTTACCAGGATGTGACTCTCTGCTCACTCCCTTTGTCACGGGTTTGTGGTCTGGTCATGCTAGGTTCCTCCAATCAAGACCTATAAATTAGCAGAGCATTGAGATAAAGGAGAAAATAGAAGTCCTTTTTTTAACCCATGAAAGGTCAAGAGGGCGCGAGGTCTCATGACACACAGAATGGCAGCAGAGCTTTGCAGAGAGGAGTGGGCGGGGAAGCAGTCTCTGATTGGCTGTTGAGAGACGGCATGGCAGGTCCAGGGATCTGGCTGCGTTTAACAGTATTTATGTCTCGCCTCGCCGCTCAGAGCTCCATATCCGGGCGATCCAGTGACAGCTTGTAAGTGCGCTCCTGTTATCTCTAGCTCCCTGGCAGTGTCCTTTTCAAACCGCGCTTTTTAAGCCAGCCCGTCCCATTGTGCCGTGAACAGTGATGTCAGAGGCAACACACTCGGGCTTTATTCTTTCCACTCTCTGAGCTCTGTATTATCCCCCCCACCCCCCAACACGGAGATGGAGATCAGCAGCGCCGCACGATAAAGGTCAAGTGACACATATTTCACTGCGATTTCAATATGAAGTCAAAAGCGGGCTATTGCCTCGCTGCTGTTGATAAGATGTTGGGGTTGTGCGTGCGTTTGCACGCTGTGTTTGTAATAAACAGGTACGGAACCGAAAAAGGCCCCTCTGGAAGTTCTGTCAGTTTTCTTCGGTTCCTTTGTTCTTACTACACTTACAGATCCGGGCAGGGTATAAACTGCCAGATGCTCTGCTGATGATCTGTAGTTTTTGTTATGTTGTTTATAATGCCTTCATCTGGCATCTAACTCTATACTACGCTTAAAAAAAGAAAAAAAGAAAACCTTCCACAGTATACTGTCTTTGTCTTTCGGAAGATGAAGTTGAGCATAGGGGTGATTAAGAGGGAAGGTGAACATTTCTACGATGGCCATGCAGAGTGAGGAGTAATCGTCAGGTAGCTCGTCTGATGGTGGTTCCTCTTAAGTGAGGGAGTGAGTGCTGGTGTCAGGGGCCCTGCGGTGAAATCAGGCTCAGCGTAGAGTCTGATTCAGGGTAGGCCTGCCTCCTTCCCTCCTCTCTGAGGAAGTGCTCGAGCTCCTTGGTTGCTCCATGCCGTTACAGTCTTCATCTCTGGGCCGCATGCCGTGCTCAGCTGAGACCTGTTTCCTGCCCCATGTTTATTGAAGCACTTCTGTCTGCCGTTTGTCTTATCAATCAGAAAATCTTGACATAAAAACAGAGTTTCTTGATAAAAAAGCTGTTAAAGCTGTGATCTGAAAAAGCACAAAGCACGTACATTATTTCATCAGCAGTGTTCCAGAGTGAGAATTTTTGATTTTGACGTTCAGAGCCACTTTCTGTACATCCTAGCTGTAGCATTTTGTGGGAAATAATTTTGTTCTCTGTAAAAATTCAGAATATATGTGGTCAAATGGATGCATGTGTGAGCTTTTTTGCCTGTGAGTAAATGCGATATATGAGAATGTGTTTGACTTTATGTGCATAATAATGTCTGTATATGTGCGTGTTACATGAGATAAGCTGTGCATTAACGTCAAGAGTAGAGAGAGAGAGAGAGAGAGAGAGAGAGAGTGTGTGTGTGGACAAGAGTGTGTCTGTGTGTGAGTGCCCGTCTGTGAGTATGTCTTTTCGTCCTGATAATAAATGCAAATTGGAAGCTGTGCGGGGACTTTGATAGACGCCTAAGATGACACTCGACATGCTGACTGACAAGCCGTCTCCTGCCAGAGCCCCAGCTGGGTGTGAAGACCCTGGGGGGAGCCTCGGCCTGGGCCCTGTGACGGCTCGATGCTCATCTCTGAGCCAGAGCTAAAGATGGAAGTGAGCAGGGCAAGCTGGGCCGCAGCCCCCCTGCGATGTGCTCGCCCACAGATGTGAGCTAACCCCCCCGGGGGGCATGGAGTGTCGCTGCGGGCGCTTTCTGGGTCTTGAACATGTCCGTGTAATGCATGTCCTGTGCTGACTGTGGTCCTGCGCGCTGGTGTTCCCTGTGTGTAGTCTTTGTGTGTAATCTGACAGGAACAGCCAATACTGCTCATCATTTTCATTACACTACATTTTTTAAAATTTATTTTTTTATGGTAATATGAAGCAGCCTTATCGACCATACTGTCTCTCACTGACTGAGTGAACGATTGACTTCCTCAAAGACAGGCCCATGAAACTGCATGTACCGGGGTCAAAAAATAAATAAGTAATAAGGTCGTCAACCAAAGAGATCACAGCCACTGAAAATGCCTATTTTTGCTCTTGTTGCACAGTGATTTCCCCAAGGCTTCTGCACTCTCAAACTGCTGTTGAAGAGATCTCCATAGTGTCTGTCCATTAGTGTCAGAAAATTGTTTGTGTAAACATTTAAGCCATATATTTCAGCAACAGTACACAATTGCGGGCCTTACCACCCAAGAATGGCATTCACTTCAGCATCGACAGCAGCGGAAACAGGCATCGATCAATGGGTGTCAGGAGAGTATTCAATGCAATTTACTGTATCTTGCTGAATGTACTTTTCAATACAAATCTGATATCTTTTGTTCGCTTTTTTTCTTCGAGTAATTGTTTGAACATGAGTGGTTTATGGCAAACTGCTGTGGATTGCTTGGCTACTACTGGGTAATATGAGGGTTTTTGGAAATCATTGCCTTAGGTTTCTCGCCTCCTTCCGTGGGATTTAAAGCTTTTGTGCGTTTACTGAGTCCGATGAGAATGCAATTGGATGCTGGGTGCTGAGTGTCTCAAGGCTATTACAGTCTGCGTTCAGGACTCCCCGAAAGGCTAAATACGTGCAAATTGAGCAACAAAGACCTCGGTCTCCAAAACAATTTTCAGTTGTTCCCCTTCATAATGGAAAATTACATTGGAGCTTTTTTTTGTGCGCTTGCAGCGCAGGAATTAATTTTTTTGGTGTTGCTCATTGCTCATGCTGTCAAGGACAGAGGCTTAATCGGAGTGGGATTGGTAACCTCTTGTATCCCTGGCTCCCAGTAGCGCAGTTTTCCTGCGGTAAAAAAAGGCGCCTTGATTGGCTCTGTGAGACAGCTGAAATCCATGTGACATGGTGCGTGTGAGGCGGGGCTAAGCGCACGCTCAGTTTGAATAAACTGCCGAAATACTGCTCTACTCTGCCGAAATATACTACTCTAATAATCCAGAAACTTTTTCCAAATTCCAAATGGATGTGTTTGTTAAATGATCATTGTAAGGTGAACTGCTGATGTCTCATGAAACAGCCCTGGCTGCCCCTTAAACTTCAAATGGAAAAGGGAAATGTCAGGTACCAAGTGGGGTACTTGCCACCTTGACGCTTTTATCAGCTGACTTTATGCCTCTTGATTAATGTCCAGTTCATTCCCATACGCTAAAGCTCTGTCAGAGGGTAGCAGGATGACTGTGGCCACGCTCCTCTCACTGAACTGGCACTGAAAGTGTGCATGACTTGTGTGCTTTGAGCAATCTGGAGAATGGGTAGGATGAAAAAACATTTGCTCACTGTTTGCAGAGTATATTGTGTAAAGATGATGGTGTGGACATTATATGTGTGCATGTCTGCATTAATGTGTGTCTATGTGTGTGTATGTTTATCTATGTGTTTATTATTCTTTATTTTTTGTATGACAGGTTATTCCAGTAAAAAAAATCACTGCATTATTCATTATTTCAAAGCAACCCAACAGCTTTTGGTGTGGGTCTTTTTCTCGAGTTTCTTGTCAAATTTGCACAGCTTGGCCCAGTAAGGCACAGTTTTCCTGTCACGTTCTAAATAAAGGCCTCTTGGAAGGGCTTTCATGTTTCAAGGTTTTGTTTTTAATTAAACTTTCAATCACCTTTTTTTCCTGGTTGCTTCCTGCTCACCGGGTGTTTGGTGCAGCTGTCTGTCCCTTTGATAACGTCTCATTTGATTCGGTCTCATCGCGCATCAGAAGATTGAGTGGTGCCATCGTTTACGCCTTACAGCATGAGGCCTTACTGACACAATCCTGCATTCCCTTAAAGTTTCTCACAAAACTCATTTACAATGACCCCCCCCCCCCCCCCCCCCCACCAAAAATGCTTTTTGTCCTTTTGCTCAGGGAACGGCGGTGACCCAGTTGTGTCCGCTCTTCATTTGTGGATCATTTGTAAAAATCTGCGCTCCCGTCTCCCATGTAGCCCCCTGTTTACACGGCGAGCCGTCTGCGACAAATGAATCGCTCGGCGCTGCCAAAAAACACAAATGAACCAATTACCTTTGCCTTTGCGGGGAGTACTTTCTCAGGCATTCTTTTTAAAAGTGACACATAATTGGCAGGCATATTGAGGGAATGGGGGTCTTAAATTAGATTGGAGTAATAGAACGAATGGCATGTTGTATATCTGCAGTAAATATATGAGCAGCAGAGTGGCTGAGGGACCAGACTGTAAACAGGTTTCGGGCTTCATTCCTGCGTTTTGCATTGCCGTGTACTTGAGCAAATCTTGACCTATTCTGAATGGCTTTTTCCAACTGCATATACAGACAACATGTAAGATTTGTGTTGCAAATAAATAATTGTAATCCTGATCATCATCATCATACAGTCATATTCATCACTGTAATCACAGTAGTAGTATGAACTGATCATTTTCACCTCTCTTCCCTCTTCCTGAAACACTGCTGTTTGACTACTGTAGTCTTCAGTTGTCATACAGCAAGAACATAATAGAAAACAATTTGAAAGACAAAACTCTATTCTCCCATATTGTTATAGCCTATTTCAATATACTCTGAACATAATTGATATTTGTTTCCAAAATATACAAATCAAATGGCATCCTTAGCTTCTATGATGTGAAAGACATGGTAGTCACAAATAAGATTTATGTTGTGTTACCCAAAAAGATATTTTCTGTGATCTAGATTTAATTTGTATACAGAAAGCAGTGTGCGCTCAGCACGAATGACATAGATGCTGTTTATACCAGGATTGAGCTAGCATGAATAAACCGTTGGGGGTTGATTTTGCGGTGAGATTATACAGCATTTCAGAGAGTCCTTCATTCAATTACAACCTTTTATGTTCTTCCAGGAGAGCGTTATTACTTAAGTTAAAACCCCATCAAATTCAAAGGCTAAATTATCAATAGAGACCGCAGTGTTTAATTAACTGCATTCAGCCTCCATTGCTGTGCTGTGGGTGCAAAATTGGCATTTCCTGGTGCTGGGGTTTGACTGAGTGCCGCGCCGATCTCTCCGTCATCACGGGGAGAGTCAGAGCACCGAGGGAAAGCACATCACAGCAACCGCGTCCGGCGGCTGTTCAGAGCAGGCACAGGAAACAGGACAGGACTCGGAGTATTCCCTCATCCCGACGCCTCTCCGCCTTCTGAAATTGACACTTAGAGCTACGCGGAGGGACCCCCCCCCCCTCATTGATTCACCGCAGCACCTCAGATGGTGAATAAACACGTCGCCGGAATGTCTTTATCGGTTTGGGAAAACGTGCGCGGCGATTTCCCTGCAAATGTCACTTTTACGTTTACCGCCAGCGTTCTGCTGAATGCAAAATGGAGGCCCACTCTGCAGTCGGTCATCCTTTGGGGACTTGTTTACCCTTTTTTGCCTTTGATTCCCCCCTCCACTACTCTCTCTATGGATAGACTAGGACTTTATAGTGAAGGGAATTTTTTTTTGTTTTGTGTTTCTTTTTTTTTTTTTTTTTTTTTGCTTTGGAGGCATTTCTGAGACGGTAAAGCTGTGCAAACGTTTGAAAATTTCCACCCCACATCTCTTTAGGTGCTTAGTCCACATATCCGTAATTTAGTCTTTGAGCCTGATTCAATTAGGAGGATTCCAGAGGCTGAGAGGGAGAGAGATAAAAACTACCATCAGGTCGAAGATTCAGAGCTCTGTATTATTAATCTATCAGCAAGCAGCTCACTGAGTATGCTTTTAGCTACTGTAGCTTTAATGAATACTGTGTGTAGCCTTTATAGCAGTGTAGCCTATGTGTCATATCTCAACTTTATAAAGTTTGTGCACACCTTGTGATGAAGGTTATGCTGTCCTTGTTTACTATTTATGCTAAAATGTTTTTTTTTTCCCCTGGTGCAAAAGAGAATTTCCTAATGGACAATAAATGTAATCAATCAACTGAGGCAGGCTTTGGTCTTTGCGTCTGCAGGTTTTCAGCCAGCATCATGTTGGCTGGTGAGGACTACAGGACTTGGCACCGCAGACTGAATTTCCCAGGGGGCTTTGGGCCACTGGCTGAGCAGATGGCAGCTGGGACAGAATACAGCTTCTGCTAATAACACCTAGTTAGTGGTGACAAAGGCCTGTGCGTCACCTCCTGGGTGTTGCTCGGGGAAGGCGTGTGCGATGGACTGGAGATTGGTTTTGGCTCTTAGTCACCTGCATGCCATAAACATTTGCAGTCAGGCACCGTGGGAATACTCTGAGAGGGCCATATAATAGACTGATGGAGGTGCAGGGGTCGATCCCCTGGGTCAGCACAACAGCTGCTCAGATGGGACCTGGGCTGATTGGAAGTTCTACTCCAAAAGATGGATGAGAGGTCTCTCATTGTTGAAAATGGGTCAGCGTTCCCATGCAGATATGGGGCCTATATTTGCGAACATGTAGTGGATATAGGCTATTTTGAGAATGATGATGTTCTTTGCCAGTTTTTTTCCTCTGGTATGTGGGAGGGATCCGTGCTCAGCTGGGAAGTAGGCAGTGTTATGGAAATGGTAGTTCCTCCGTTAATTATAATTAGGCTACGAGCCTTTTTATAGATTCCTTTTTGTTTTTTGTTTTTTTTTTTTGGAGGTTTTTCGTCTAATACTGCAGCTGCTGCATATTAACAGGGAACAATGTTTGGAATTTCACTCGGACTCCTGTGGAGGAATTTTTTGTAATAATAAGGCAAGGGATGATTTGAATTCCATGCGCTGCGGTGCAAATTTGAGAGTTTGACAGAAACTGCTAGTGTTTGATGTCTGTGTTCCGGTTCTTGCTCCTCGTGATAATTCCATTAAGTGAAAAACCTGGCAAGTCTTTGCTCGCCAAATCTGTCTCTTCCTCATAGCGGACTTTGCACGCCCAACCTCAGCATACCAGACACACCACTAATTTACTTATGAAATTTCATACAATTTAAGCCTCTTCTAGGTTAGATGCAGAGGTATCAATGGCTCCAGAAACTAATTACTAGAGGCACGTGGCTAAAATGGGAGAATTTGTCTATATAAACAATTGAGGATCTAAATAAAACACCCCATACACACCCCCCCCAAATAAATAGCCTGAAGCTCAATTTAAAACGTGATGTATTTGAAAGTTTTAAAATATACAGCAATGTCTTTCGTAGGGTTAAAGTGGGAACCGTGATGAAAATGAGACGTAATTATCTCTCTTTGCCTAATTCCTGGTTGGCTGAGAAGGTGTGCTTTCCGCGCGTTAAGTGCATAATCTGCGATTCCGTGTCTTCATTTACCTCTTGCAGCACAATGGGTGCAAATTACTCCTGAGATCCGAATCCATAATTAGACCTTCTCACTTCAGATGCTGCTGAGCCCCCAGCTTTTGAATCAAGTGATTAATGGCGCGGGGAGGGGCACTGGCACGGTGCAGCCCGGGCTCGGGCAGCCATTGTCCCCTCCACCACGGCACAGCATGTGCTATAGCTGGGCCAGGGGTGTTACACAATAGGCTAATAACAGATGAGCAAAGCAAGGCCCCCGGCTTCTGCCACGTTTGATTTGTGTTTTATGAGATGGAGAAACAGGCAGCTTTTTTTGGTCAAGCTTTTTTTTTCCCCCCCTTCTGTGCACCAACAAGTGGTCATAGTTTACCTAACTGCAAAAACCATCCCAGATGCCTTCTTATTATTTTTTGCTGTTACTGTAATTTTACTATTGTTCTTGAAGCTCATTTGCTCGTTCTTTTGAAGGTTCACATCAAAATTCACTGGCGTTTTATCCCTTGATCTAAAAAAAAAAGAAATCCTCTGAGGTTTGGTATTTCCTGTTCCTTCATGAGAATTTAGAACTTTGTATTCCTGTCCTTACCCAGCACGGAGACAAATTTGCCCTTTAGGTAGAATCACAATCACTGCGGTTCCAGCTCGGTCCTTAAACACGGGTTTTATAGAAGGGCATTATTTCCATTTGAGTGAGTTTGTAGCTGAAGTCATTTCGAGATGTTTAATCTACATTGAAGAAGTCTTATCTGGAGAGGTCAGTGTCATCTGAACACATGTATCTGCGAGGATGATCCACAAGGGTGCCTTTTGGCTACGGACGGCTGTAGATTACATTTTGAACTCTTTAAAAAAAGAAAAAAAATCAATAGACAGCCAGAACAGCTCCCCTGAAAAGAAGCTCAGGGAGTGTATGTGCAGCACGTGACACCCGCTGTTTAATATCTGCTGAATTTTCCGTGACAGACATTGAAGTGCGAAAATCATCAGTGATAAGAAATCGTCTGTCCAAAGTAATCCCTCTAAAGCAGGTCCCAAGGGTCTGTAATTCCAGGTAAATTATAGTAAGTGAAGCTTGTCTGTGAGTCGAGTTCTGACCCAGCGAGATTTTTGTCTGCAAAAATCTGCAGAAGCTGTCAGGCTCTACTTGGCGCACTTTATATACCAAAACGTCAGCCAAATTGGCGCTGTTTTCTGACCATTCCCCTTAAAGCCTTGATTATGTTTGGATAGGGCTGCAGATGGCCTTGATTTTGTGTGATCACTGTCTCAATTTCACCAACCAATGAAGTAATTTGGTCAGTTTGGTCAGAATGGCATTGAGAGCTTGGTTAAGTGACCTCAGATAACAGAACCTTGCTGATGGACTGGGAGGTAGAGATGTCTGATCGTGAAATGGTTAATGTCCGCTTGAAATGGAGATCTTATGTACGTTTAAGTTTTATAAACAGGATTAGAAGAAATTGGGGAACAGTGAGGAAAACCTAGATTACATTTTTCAAAGTCAAAATATTCAGATATTTTGCATATAATCAGCATATTTCCTTCATCAGTGAAACATTGATGAAGGAAATATGCTGATTATATGTTGGCAATATTTATATACCTCTAAAACTTCACCACAGGTATACAAATTAATTAGAGAGCAATTGCCAGAAACTGCCTCTATTCTCAGAAAAGCAAAAAAAAAAAAAAAGGGAAAAAAATCCGCACACAACCACTAAGCTTCATGTGAGTGAGACCTTTGATCACTGACTTTATTTATAGCAGTCTTTCTGTTACAATTTACTGCCTCCGAGATCCAAGGCTGCAGAGAACCTTCACACTTAGCAAGCTTCGGGATTAGGACCAACTCTAGAATGGTATTAAAACCATTGATTTTAATATGTTTAGCCCTATTAATTGATATTTAGGATGCATGTTTTCCATTGATGCAGAAAAGAACTCCAGGGGAGTTTAATCCGGTCTCTGTAGTCTCCAGAAGTAGTCCAGTGTGTGCCTTGCATTCAGCTTGCTCCCAGCCTTCTGCCTTAATACCACAGCCAGGAGCAGCAGCAGCTAAAATTCCTAAAAGGCAGAAGTACTATCAGAGGAGACACACTATAAATTATTCGATATCACCTCAAGCTTGCTTACTTGTTTTTATTTAATATACATTATTAGTCACTCTGGCTCCCAGCAGCTGCCAAATAAATAAATAATATACATACATACATAAATGAATGTATGGAAGTGTTAGACAGGTCTGATTTATTTTGGTACTGCTGTATTAGGGGAAACAAAAACACAAGAATGTCTATCTTACATGTAGTCAACAGTCCTTGTGTATTATTATCATTATTGTTATTATTGTTGTTGTTTTATTGTTGTCATTATTATTGTCTTTATTAATAGTAACGACAATAATGATGATGGTAATTATCATCATCGCACATTTGCATTTTGAAAACTGTGTGGTGCACCCGAGCAGGAAGAGTGTCTTTCTCAATGAAGGGAGCTCTAATTGATGGGGATAAGATGTCCGTGTGAGTGTAGGCCACACAAAGGGGAACCCTTGACTCCCATTTAGCACGGCCTTTTGGAGGTGGCACAGCCCTCCAAATTCAGCTCAGTGGGTCAGCAGCGATGGAGCTCTTGTTCTGTCCCAGGCAGCTGACTGCCTTCTCGCCAGGCCCCTGTGTCTCTACATGAGCCTATTCACTGTGTCCGCCTCAAGGGCCTCTTTCTGCCCGGCGTCCGTGCCACACGTGTTGTGTGTAAAACACACTGGAGCTTTGTACCGGGGGGGGGGGGGGGGGGGGGGGCAGAGTGTTGGCTCACGAGCTCCTTCCCCAGTTAGTTTGCAGCACTGTTTTGTTTCTGGAATGGAGATTTTTCCACCTCAAGGGAAAATGAGTGTGTTCAGTATAAGTTCTTTTAAGTCATTAGTGCTTGATCGGTAACTTGATATCTTTTTGAATGTCTTGATTGTATTGTTCCTCGCCTTATGACAGGCATCCATATAAAACTTTGGTTGTGATTCGTTTTGATTGGTTTAGTAGCTAAGAACATGCTTACATTTTAGGCCTAAATACTTTTGTGATTTCTTAAGTAACTTCATATTAACTAAACCTCGTACAAAGACCCAGAATGCATTGATCTAGTCTTTCTCTCTGCACAGTACATTGCAGATGTGGGCCTAGTCAATGTTACTTGTTCTTTGTAGTCTTTGATATCTTAAAAGCATGCAGGGTCCAGATGCTTACTCAAATTGTAGAATTAGTCTGTTGAACTGATGCAAATTTGAATATGCTGTTTTAGCCAGACATGGTAACAGGCAAAAATGTGTATGGCTGAATTCAACAGAAATTCTCAAAAAGTGGAGGTAGATCTGTGCTTGGTAAGCTCTCAACTTTTTTAAAAAAAAGTAAATGGCTAACATGATTCCCCGCTGCCACTGTGCTTTTTAGGCTCACATGAAGATCAGAAAACAACTTAGAGCAGGATTTAGAAGACCAGTGTCTACTTATTACACTTGCATTACAGCAGAGGAAGTCATTTTGTGACATTTCTGTCAAGGGAAATGGGGATTTCTCTGCTGCAAAACCAATTTCTCGCTTTGCAATATGCACACCTACTAAATTACAAGTTAGACTGTGCCTCAGGACTGTGGAAGTTTAGGTTCATGCAAGTTTTTGTTTTCAGTGCAGACGGAACCATTAATTGTGCAAAGATACACTCTGGAATTCATAAACGAAAGCTGTAGTAAATTTTAATGTATTTTTGCATCCAAGTGAATAATCACAAATTACATAAATTAAAAAGTAAGTGGGGAAAATGCATTAGCTGAAGTCAAGTAAGGGGCTGAGAGATTTGTGGGCTCTTCTTCATTGGCCTGTGGGACCGAGGATAAATTAAATTACTGCTGTCCAGAAACTCATCGTGCTGAAAAAGCTGTGACCAGAATGAGACAACATTAGAGACTAGGCATGAGATGATGTATTCACCTCGAGGTACAGCGTGTTTCATGAAGTGGAGCTCACGAAACACAATTATTTTGAAGCAGCACTCCCCCCCCCAGAAATAATGCTGATAAACAGACAAAAGCATGATTGAACAAGTTTTCTTTTTCTTTCTTTTCTTCAGATATCAAACCACTCCATTCCACTATTCATGATGTATCACAGGTTTGAGTGCTGTATTGCTTTCATAAAGCGGATCCGTAATTGGCTGAACTCTGTTTAGCTATTTTCCTAACATTATCTAAATTGTGTTCCTAAATTACCTGTCTAGCCACTGAGCAAGCTGGCTAACAACCTGGCTTATGAGACATCTTTGTTTATTTCACAGACCTGGCTTACTACTTGAACTTCTTACTTCTTGAAAGATATGGTAAACATTTCCGTCTTCAATAATTTAACTCTTAGTGATGTGGAATGGGTCAACGGCAATATCTATGTTTGTAAATGTTTAATGTTCTCAGGGCCATGAAACATTTTGTCATTTTTCTGTTTCGTGAAATTCAAAATTACAACATTCTGTGTCATTGTTAGAGACCATGGCTCCTCAGATGACATGAAGCCATCCTTTTTACATTTCTTAGTGTTTGTAAATGAGGACAAGAAAGGGGGGGGATAATGTGTAGGGGTTGGGAGGCCCAGTGCCTCTGATTGGGTAGAAATGAGATTCATATCCAGAGTGGACCAATCTGTCAGATCTATACAGTCTTCTCATAAAAAACTCTGTACATTTAAGAGTGGCCATGTTCTGGTGACCTACCAAACTTTTGTTCTGGCTTCGTCACCCCAACAGTGTCTGAAAAACCCTTCAGCTTGTACAAACATAACATGTGAACATGTTATGCAGGCGGAGAAACTGAAATTTGAAAACTGAAAACAGTCAAAGTAACTGGTTGTGGCAGTTCTGGTATTAGCTGAACGTTGTGCTGTATTTGCAAGAGTCAATGAGACAGCAAATTGCTGTCTTTATTATGATATTAAGCCGTGTGGAAGCATTCATTCAGAAATGATGGTAAGACTCCTTCAGTGAAAGTGTTGTCATATCTCTGACATCTAGGATCTGAATAGAATTTTCATCTTTATGTATTGATGTGTTCCCATCGCTTTACATATTCTATTGACCTATTTTGGTCTATTTTGAATGTTTTTACTGAGATGAGGCGATCCAGGACAAAAGGATGAATCTGGATGGGATTGTGCAGTATGATTTTGGCATACCTTTGCAATATTCAAATCACCATTCCGCTGTCCTGTCACATGGCAGATTCCCTGCGATACCTCATATCTCACACATTTACGCAGACAGTCATGCTGTGTTGTGCACTGGATTATATACAGTGTAGGCTCACTGTCACCTTCTCTCTTGTTTTCTTGTATCTAACATGTACATTATAATCTACACTAATAAAATGCAGAAGGCAAAAGGTTATTTACCAAATACCAAATACATTGTTTTACAATTTAAAATCAATGAATATGGACAAATGGGAAATACACAGTTGAAGGTGCGTGTAGGAAGCGAATGGATTCTTCTTCTTTATGCTTAATTCCTCCAGTGTTTGCTGATTTTCACCTAATGAATTTTGCGTGCAGAAGAGCCGTTTCCCGGTTTCAGAGCTGTCTTTTAGGTCTGTGGCTTCATGCAGGTCTGTGGCTTCATTAACTCATTAGCTGGAAATTTGCGTGAATAATGCTTTCCGCTGGCTCTGGATTATGTCGCTACATGCTGGTGTAGCCCTGGCAGACACAAACGGTTTAGCGTAGCATTCTATAACAGTACAGTAATGTTTGGAGCTATGCACTAAAAAGATGAGCTCTGAACTGTATAATTTTGTGTCTACATTATTAGCTACAAATTTAATAATACTGCATATTAAGTTAAACCAAAATAGGGTAATTCCTAATGAAAACTGAGAAGTGGTATATTGAGTTATAATATCGATGAGTTACAGTATCTTGTGCTCTGAAAAATGCAGAGCTCTTAAATATGACAGTGACTCACATCGTTTGGTAGACTGCCTTCAGATGGAATATCCAAGTGAGCCAGATTTCTAATAGATTCATTTTGCTTTGTTGAGCAGCCTCATCTGCAAGTCTAATGGTGTGATCTAATCTAATCTAATGGACCTCAAAAAGCATTTGTTAAACAATAGTCAAGAGGACCCTAATAGACTATTCATCCTTGTTGTGTTTTAGGCGTTCTTGAAATTTTGGCAAGCGATTGGATGTGTGAAGTTATTGTACATGAGCCTAGTTAGAGTTGTCTTTTGCTTGTAAAATCCAAACCCCAGCCCAGAAATTTGTGGCTGTGGAGTTGAGCCTTATGAGCAATATCCAATTCCAAAACAGAGGCTGCACAGAGGGGTGAAACTATATAAACAAGAACAGGCCAAACAGCTGTAAAGCGGGCCTAAGACATACTGTATAGATTATATTGGTCTGGCAGCAACCCCCATGGAAGGTGGAGAGCACTTTTCTTTAAAACAGAACACAGCGAGGCCTTTCTCTTGTCTTTCATAAAAAAAAAAAAAAACAAGCACGCAAGCAAGCCACGTTTTATTAAACTCCCACCACCTATAGGTTGTGCCTTACAATGTAGTGAGATCTGGGCGTGGTCCCTTGTCCCTGCTCCCCCCTTCACCCCCCTCACCCCCCTCACCCCCTTCGCCCCCCCCCCCCTGTAAAAGTGTACCGCGGTACCTCTGCGCAGTCCCTTGCTGCACCCTAGGCCCACCTGATTAGATTTCCGTGCACATGCAAACAGATGCGGCGGGCACTGTCTGTCAGAACGATTAAATCCACCGAACATCAAAGCAGGATGTTACTTTATTGTGTTTGGTTAATAAACACATGTCTGCCAGGCTGTATACAACAGCACAGGGAGAGTTTTCTGATTGGCTGGCCTGGAAGGTGGGCTGGGGGTGCCGTTAATGAGGTTGTGCAGCGGTGTGGAGGGGAATCGGTGTGCCTGCGCACTTCATGTTCTCGTTAATGCAGACTATATTTAGAAGCACTGCGTGCGTGCGTGCGTGCGTGCGTGCGTATATCTGCATGTAAATTGTATAGCTCAGGATTGTTTTGATGTACAGGAACCTGTTGAGGCAGGACAAGCACTGTCTGGCAAGCATTCTGCCTTCTCCACCAGTGTAAGTTCTGTGTGTGCCTCCTGTTCAACCTGTGTAGCTTTGTTATTACTGTAACCGAACATTGTGTCTTGCATTGTTAATCATCATCTTATTTTGGGCAACTGCAGGACAAAGGCCTCTCCCAGTTCACCTTGACATCCCAAAATATACCAATCCCTGCTCTCCATATGGTTCCCTGTCTGCCTCGCTAAGTCAATCAAATGTATGTTATGATTCAGTAATTCACAAATTCACAAGTGTTCATTTCCAGTTTTTAAGTTTTCACTAGCTTCTAAAGCAGTTTTAGTGGCGCACTAGGAGAGCTTTTTTTGTAATGCTGTCATTGCTTAGCCCTTGACTATACACTAAAGATGTCTCATTCTTTTTATAAACAGACTTTGCTAATCCCAGAATGTGTGTTCTAGCATCTCGGAATTAAATGGTGACTACTGAATGATAGCTAGTAAGTGACTGGTCAGAAATCTATTCACGTCTAGTCAAAAATTCTCTCATGCGCATCAGACACTGGTTGAATTATTAAAAGCAGTGTGTGAACATAGCATGCTTTTTAGCTTTAAATGCTAGCTAGTAGCCCTAGCTATCTTGGATTTAAAATTTTCAGTAAAAAATTAGACATAAGCAGAATAAATCACCTACAATGTCTCTGGTGCTGAGCAGGATCAGTGGCTTGCCTCCCTCATCATCAAGACTGCACTCCACTCACACTGAGAGCTCTCTGAATTGAGCTACACCTTTAAGCGTGGCTATGTACATATTCACGCTAAGCTGTTTTTGTACCAGTAACATGTCAGGGTCTATTGTATCTTGTAGCCTAAGCTTCAACTCCTTTGCAAACAGTGTGGGATCACGCACTGCAGTATATGAGCTATGCATAATGGATAATTTGCACAGTTGCTTCTATGCTAACTTCTCCGGTCTGTGCGAGATGAAGTTAATTAAAGAAATCTGTAATGACAGCTCTTACATCTACCTCTCAGTCAGCACAACCAAAGGAAATCATGCAGTAGTGATTTTTACGAAGAGGAAGTGGATCATGTTCACTGGCTCTTCCCTCTCCATGGCCATGCTACACTGTGCAGTATTGCACTTTAGTGCTTCATTAGCGGACCGCTGCTCTCACACATGCTATCTCTCAGATGAAAAGCCATTACCAAGATGGGTTGTCATGGCGCCCATCAGCTGTTACAGTAGGGGAGCGGTACAGTACTTATTCGGAGGAGGAGGAGGGGGGGACTGTCAGTCAGTTTAAAGGACCAGAACAATCTCGTTAAAAGCGACCTCATTGGGAGGGGAGAGAGCCGTGACAAACGCAACGTGTTGATTTATACGCCGCACTCACGCACAGTGGAACAATAACTTCCACCGCCCACGCTGGGATAGGCTGTCTGTGATTCCGGCCGCATATCGTCTGTCAATCACGGTTATGTTACTATGAAGCACTGGGGCGGTATTTTCTGCATGCCTGCCCCAGCGCTCAGCATCCAAAGTGCTTCGGGTCCTCTCTCCACACACCAGACTGCGCCCGAGGTGGTCAATTTCATGCCTGTTGAGCTTCAAGAATGAAATCATTGATTGTTGTTTACTGCTATTTTAACGATAATTGTTCTGTGTGAGTAGAAGGGGGTGATTGTTTGGCTCTTTTTTTTCCTCCTTCCTTTACCACCAATGGGGGGATTAAATTTTCCATTAAATATCCAGCGTCCTTGGATCTCAAACTGCAATCAGGATCTTAGAGGTTGAGGGTTGGTCTCCTTTTTATTGACAGGCTAAACAGCCCAGTAAATCTCTTGCGCTCGCTCACTCACTCACTCGCTCTTTCTCTCTCTCTCTCTCTCTCCCCCTCTCCCTCCTTCCCCCTCTGCAGCTGGTGGGTGGCGAGTTTGACCTGGAGATGAACTTCATCATCCAGGACGCGGAGAGCATCGCCTGCATGGTGGAGCTCCTGGAGCACTGTGATGTGACCTGCCAGGCGGAGATCTGGAGCATGTTCACGGCCATTCTGCGCAAGAGCGTGCGGAACCTGCAGACCAGCACCGAGGTGGGCCTCATCCAGCAGGTGCTGCTCAAGATGAGCTCCGTGGATGACATGATCGCAGGTACGGGGGCCCCACGCTGCACACCTGTTGCAGGTGGTGCGAGTTGGAACTGATTTGACACATGAGTAAACACTAGTGCTTAGAAAGCTGTTAGCACAGGTGTGAGGCTTTGCGCTGGTTTGCAGGATTTATTGCATGCATGATGAGAGATACAAAGCAGTACAGGAGTGGTGTGTGTGGAATTAATCTTGCACACATGACTCCACTCATAAATAAATGAGTTTGGTTACTGGACTGTGATCCCATGATATTTGACCGAAACTCAGTAGCACTCTTAATGACCCCATTGTAGATTTGCCAACTACAAACTTTTTATAGGGGCATATGTAGAGTTGATGCTACTGGCATTCAAAGACTGCAGGATACTGTATTCCTGTCACAAGCACACATGTAGAGCACACCCAACAGGTAAAGTTGCAGACAGAGCACAAGAAGCTATTCTGCTGATGCCCCTGCTGGGCTGCACTTTAGAAATGATGCGAAAATGGAGGTGCGGATAGAGTGTGCGTGCATCATTTACAGATGAGATGATTGCTGCAGTATCACAGCCAGAATTATAGGAAAGGTAATGCGCATAGACACAAAGACATTGTCACAAACATGTAGGATCTGTCATGGCTGTGGCTCTAACTGGAAACAACTAACAGTATGTACATATTAGGATGTTTTTACATTACCCAGAACTCATCCGTTAGCTTTCAGAAGATAAAATATAACAGCGAATATTATTTCCCCCTCAATGAATTTTTTTATGTTTTGACAGGTCTGTCCTAAACAAGTGGTTGGGTGATATAAATCAATAAACCTTGTTAAAAGGCTCAGGCTGTGACCACCGTCTGCAGAGGTGGATTAAAATACTCTCATGTCCTTGTGAAGTTCCTCAGACTGAGAAATGGAGAGGAACGATTGAATAAAAAAGGAAAAAAAAATCTCATTAGTCACTGGCTGTTTCGTAATAAGATTGAAATATGGTGCTTAAAGTGAATATTAAAATTGCAGCTCCATTCAAGAATGAAGAATAATGGAATTTCATTTTTGTTATGGTCTATATGTGACTGCAATTTATATGTAGTCTCTGGTGCAGTCTGCTTTCCATACCTTTCCCTTTGATGCCATTCTCTCTGTAACATTAACAAAGTGGCCCCTGCTTCCTTGTAGTATTGCATTGTGTGTTTCGTGGTGAATGTGTTAGCACTGTCAATGGGCCATGAAATAAAGACATTATGTGACGCTGATGTGAAAAACTTCCTTAACAAGCATATTTTATCGATGACATAGTGTATGTACAGTAGCTCCAAAGTAGGTATACTCACCAAAATGTGTGTGTCTGCTAATGCCATTCACAGGCTATAGCAACTCTGTATTTGCCGTAATACTGTACATGTAAGAAAATGATGTTGGGTGTTATGCATATTGGGGGGCTGTCAGTGTGAAGCTGTGTGTTGTCCAGTAATGGACGAAACAGCTAATTGTCAGCTAACTGTCCACATCCACTGACCTTGACTTTTGGGTTTGATCCCAGCACTAATCACACATGGGAAAAAATGTTGCTGTATCAGAAAATTAACCAGAATGCCAGAAAGACAATAGTGTTTTTTAACCCTTTGAAGGCAACATAGAGAGCTTACAAACTGACGTGTTTCAGGTGTGATTGAATTTCAACTTAATATAACAGCCTGAAAACAAAAGGCAGTATCCAGTCGAAACTGGAGTAGCTTTTCTTGCTTTTATCATAGCTTGGGTGTATAATTTGTATAATTTTGTGTAATTGTATAATTTCTGGAGTGGTGTTTCCTAGTGAAGTCCCACAGCTGCAGCCGTCAGCTTAATAATGAATTGTGTGCCATATGTTTATTGTCTGGTATATACAGTACATACTCTTTTTGTCAGAAACAGAATGCATTGTCAGATTAGCAGATGACATTTCTGGCTCTTGTTATTTACTTGCTTTCTACAGCATTTATCTCCCGATATTACCCCCATATTTAAGAGCTTGATTGCATGATATAACCTGAAGATATGTAGTTTCCACATTGTTGAGATTCTTAGATATCCATCTCTTTTTATCTGTGGACTTGCTGCTTTCTGCAAAATGTTTTTTTTCTTGTGTTATTTTTAGAAGCAGCATTTCTTGGTTGCTTTCAAATTGGAATTTCACAAGCGTGTCATTCAGTTACAGCGAGCGAAAAATAATTCAGTCTCAACTCTCTAGATTCTCTGCAGGCGACTACAAGCAAGCTGCAGCAGACTAATGCCTTCTGGTGTATCTTCCAGAAAGCAGGGAAGGGGGTGGAAAGCATTTTAGGAAAGTAAAGAAGAATGCTTGCAGACTGTTCTGTTGTTCACAAAAAGGTGTTCAGTCAAAACATTTCATTACACTCTCTTATTTTGGAGCAACAGAACAGTGTATTTATCTTTGCGGGATGCAGGTCCCTAAATGTTCTTTGTGTTTCTGTATGTTGTTTGTGTTCAATGAGAAGCAGTCTTTTCCTGACGTGCACATGAAATCAGTAATAAGCCCTGTATAAGAATGTAATATCAAATACACGCCGTTACACACCGTTCTCCCATGGTGTTCCTGGGATCAAAGCGGCTCTGCCCAAGGTCGTGGTCCAGCCGTGCTTTGTAGGGCTGCAGCTGTTTGCCACCTCTCTGCAGAGCGCAGAGCTAATCAGCCGCTTGGGTTGAGCTGAGGTGAGTGTCACCTTGGGTCTCCCGCCACGGCGTCTGTCAGCGTGCATGCTGATGTTGACACCTTGCACCCCGGCCCTGTCTTTCAGATCTGCTGGTGGACATGCTGGGAGTGATGGCCAGCTACAGCATCACGGTCAAGGAGCTGAAGCTGCTCTTCAGCATGCTACGAGGGGAAAACGGCGTGTGGGTGAGAACGGGGATGGGGCCGGGGGGGGGGGGGGGGGATGAAGGGGGGGGGGGGGGGTCATCCAACGGCAGCGGTCAGTGCCTTAGCGTCTCTGTTAGGCCTGGCAGCCCCTGAACAGCGTCCTCAGGGAGGGATCTGTTTTGGGCTACCCGGATATCGACACTCCTCTGCAGGGCGGTGGAGGTAATTGACAGGCTATCGATCTGCGGAGTTTGTAGCAGGCAGTTTCACCTTTTTTTTTCTCCCCCCCTTCCTCCATCCCATCCCTAGCCCAGGCATGCGGTCAAGCTGCTGTCGGTGCTCAATCAGATGCCCCAAAGACACGGCCCTGACACCTTCTTCAACTTCCCAGGACGCAGCGCCGCCGTAAGTCTCGCCCTCACCATCGCCATCTAGTGACGGTGAACTGCTGTGCATCAACCACTCTGTAGTAACTACAGCAACTGTATAGCCACAGGAACCTTGCCAGACTTTATTTCATCGTAGTCTGTTATGTTCCGCTAATCTGTATTTAGGACTGAAGAGTAAAGATTTGATTTTGCAGAAGGTTTGTGATGGTGAAGGGCGCTAGCGAGGATGTTCTGTTTTTTATCACAGGGTGGGAAGTTACATTTTTCAGTGTGCAAGTGAGGCACTGATTTATGACTCATTTAACGGCTATGGTAATTTGACTCCTTTGCAACTGGGATTTGATATGGGTCTTTGTGATAAAATCTCTCCATGTGTTTTTTTTATCGTGTTGAATACTCTGTTGTAATGAATTGAGGTTTAATGTTTCTCGCTCAGAGAACTGGTATGCTTATTGAATTCCTCTCTCATCCATTACTCTAGATCCCCACTGATGTAATTTTTCCTCATTCTTTTTGCAAAGAATAAAACGGCATAATGTTTAGGTTGCCACTTAATTTTCTTCTGTATGAAAGAGAACCCTTGAGTCTAAGGTCGCCTCAAGTTTATTAATGTTGCTCGAACTGAAGCTGCCTCTTTCTAGGTTTCTCCATTTGTGGTGCTTGGTGCAATCTCTCTGCATATCTTGACTGGATGCTGTAGTCTCACTTCTCTTTTCTCTCTTCTTTGCACCGTAGGCCATTGCTTTACCTCCCATTGCTAAGTGGCCTTATCAGAATGGTTTTACTCTCAACACCTGGTTCCGAATGGATCCCCTGAACAATATCAACGTAGACAAGGACAAACCATATCTTTACTGGTGAGTGCGGAGGAAGAGCTGCTCGCATTGGTGGGGAATGGTTACTCAAGATCCCTTTGACATCTTCTGAGTTATCTCTTCTTCTAAAGACTTTTCTAAAATATAGAAAAGCTGTAGCTCTAGAAGAGAAGGTGTGAGTCCCTAAAATTGGATGATTTGAAATGAGAAATGCATGCTTACTTTTTTTTTTTAGCAGTTACAATCTCATTGTCAGAGAGGATATTTTTAAGATGCTGTTGTGACAGAAGATTATTGTGTTTCACCTCATAGCCTTTTATTTCAATCAGCAAGAAGAAATGAGTGCGTAATTCAAAGATTTTGGGGGTGGGGAATAAATAGCAGGGACCCTCTTGCATGACATCATTCATTGAGGTTGCATAAACAGGAGGCCGCAGAGAATAAACCCTGCCATGAAGTGGAGTCTTACCGTTTAGGACCACCTGGGGCTGTTCTCTGAAATATTACCTATACTTTACCTTTTGTCTGTCCTTTAACAGCATTTGCTCGAGTGCAGGAAATTAGATTTAAGTTTTGTGCTGGGAGAAAAAAAAAAAAATCAATAAGCACTTGAAAATGAGCCTCTGGAGAAATATTTAGTGGTCTTACTGTATGGAGGAACACACACAAGGAAAATAATCCTTACAAGGCAGACTTAAATACGTCCAACTGAGCACTTTTTCTGGATTTTTGTTTCCTCATGGAACTACCTTAGGTGCCTGTTTAGGATTGTTGAATTGTTCCTGTATTTTGTGTAACTTACAGTAGCAATGCATAATGGCATAGTTTTCTTCATACTTCAAGGTACTGTATCTTTACACCAGAGGACGGGATTGACGGGATGAACCCAGCAAACTGTGTTTCATATGTCAATCTTTGCTTCTGTATGTTGACCTACATAGATGTGAAATGATAACTCTGACACACTCCCTAACCATTTGCAAGCCTGAGTACGGTCGTGTTCTCTGCAGACCCCAAGCCGCCATAGGGTTTCACAATTCCTTTTTTGGACTGAAATTGTCATAAAATCGAGCCCTCACTGCGTGGCGGGGGCAGGATGTAGCCAGCCGCTCGGACGACTGATGTCGATTCCGCGGTTGCGGGGTTGCCATGGGGAGGGGAAGATGCCAATTTCACGGCAGGTCTGTATTTCTGTGTAAGACGCATGAAAAAAAAGGAGAGGGAGCAGGACAAAATCATTTGCATTCATATGTCTTGAGAGCGCTTTCCGCACGACATCACAGAGCCGTGGAGCCGCGCGGATTTTCCGTCTTTAATCCTGTTTGTGCACCGCGGCGAGCGGCCAGCAGCATGGCATTCGCGGGCGAGGTGAGGGGCGCGGGCCCGCTGGAGCAGCTGGCGGTCTGAGGGCTCCACGCTCATGCTAATTCGCAATCTAATCTTCCAGCGGCAGCCCCGGAGCTAGGCCTGCCTGGCTGATTTTGGGCTGCCACATGTGGGATCTGTGCCCCTTATCCACCCCCCTGAACCCCTCCCATCTCCCACCCCTCTCCTGGCTAGCCAGCAGCACTGCAGAGAGCCCCACTCAAGTGTGGGCAGTGTGAATCTGGTACAAGGAAAGAGCTCCCAGTGATTGGTCCTATGGATCTGTCTAAGGAGGGGTGACTAGAAAGGGGCTGACTCGCACCCCTGCCGAGGTGGGGGGGGGCAGGTTTACTGCAGGAGCGTGGGGGGCTGGGCAGACTCTCAGGGGTGTTGGGTGTGTTCAGTATCGACGCCAGCTGATGGGAAACCTTCAGCCCGTGGGTCAAAATGGAGAGCGGTGTGGAAGTGGAAATGATTTAGTGAGTTGTTTCCTGCCACGAATTACAAGGCTGTTACGTTTCTAAATAAGGGAAGGACGTGCCAGGCAGTTTTAAGTGCCGGACGTTTGTCACTTGTGCCCGAGCCACTGGACAAAGAGCACTGCCAAGACTTATTGCTCTGGGCCCTTCTCAAGAGGAAGGTTCTCTGGTTTATTTCTCCTTCCTGTGGTGATTTTTTTCTGCTTCAGTTTCTCCTCCTTTTGCCATGCTTTTGTCATGCAAGCCAACAGGTACACATGCCTGATTACCCATACTTTAGTTAACCTAGTTTCACTAAAATGTAAGTTTGGCAACGAACCTGCGGCTGAGATCAGTTTTTATATGGGGGAGGGGGATATCCACAACCACTGAAAAAGCATAAAACGATTACATTTTTTGATAAGCAGAAGTACCTGCCCAGGGGTCTGGGAGAATTAACCAAATAATTAAAATGTGAACAAATAAAATTGTGTTGCTTTTTTTGTCTGAGTCACTGGCCCCACCCTGGGAGAAGAGAGGATTCATCACTGAAAGCCTTCTGTGTGTGTGCATGTGGGTTGGTGTGTGTGTGTTTGTATGAGAATATATGGATGTGTGTATGTCTGCCCATAGATCCGTGTGACTTACTGTAGTGATAATTAAATGAATTTCAGTGATGCCAGTCATACTGTTTCATCTGTGGTGAGTCCTCTCATTAATATTTCATTTTCAGCTTTCGCACTAGCAAAGGAGTTGGGTACTCTGCACATTTTGTGGGCAACTGCTTGATAGTGACATCACTGAAGTCCAAGGGCAAAGGGTTCCAGCACTGTGTGAAGTACGACTTCCAGCCTCGGAAGGTGAGTGTGCACGGCCTTTTTATTTATACTGCAAAGATGGTGACTGTGCCACAGGCAAACTGAGGCCAACAGTTTTGTCTAAATGTGTTTTGAAGTACCAATTACGGAATAACAGCATCCATTTCCCATAGCTAATGTTCCGTTTGGTATCACAGAGAGCATTACAGATTAATACCCTCTTCACAGTGCAGAGGAGATTTGGGGGATGCCTTTAATAAGCAGGTTGTGATACGAGCGTGGTTTATTTAATAAGAAAAGTATATAGCTTTTGGTTTTCAAATAAACATCATTCAGCGGTTCCCCTTTATACAGTAAGGGAATAGTAAGCGGATTGTTCTATATGTCTGTTCGACTGCAGGATTGCATTCACTTCTCTTTATTATGTAATGACAGATTATATGCTTTCAGAAAATTACAGAAAGCCAGAATTGTAATCAAATTCTGCAGTTTATTAATAATCTTTTGCAGGTCACGTGAAGGAGACATTTGCATCTGTTGTGTGATTGACAAACATCTGTTTGTGGGGGGGCGGCACAGTCCTGGCCTTTGTCTTCAGTATGCAAAAACGTCAGAATCCAGAATGATTATGATAGCTGTAGTTTCATTTGACTCAAAGATTTAATGTGGGCTCCTCTTTAACCATCCTTATATCTGCACAACATCATCTAGTGTCTGGTGTGTGGGTTCCTGCTTCATGTTCATAACTGTGCAGCGGAGGTCATCGGGAATAGCCCGGGAGTCATGCTCTGACATGTTCTTTGATGGTCTCTTTGCATCAGGAAGTGTGTTGTAATCTGTGCCCTGCTTTATAACCCCCACCACGGTTCACAGCTACAAACCCAATTCTGTCCCACCGGTTTTGGAGAGGTCTGCTTGTGCCACGTCCCTCTCCCTTCCGCCTCCATGCAGAATCTAAAGTACCCTTGTGTCCTGTTACATTTGGGGAATAGACTCATACTGAGGAAATAACCCCCCTCATCAGGTTAGTAATTCCTGATAAGGCCAAAATGGTACCCCTGTCACAGCCCAGGTGGCTGCTCCCAAGCAGTTTAAATAAGCCACTGCTGCAGCAGGCCCCGGGGAGTCTTACCGGTGCAATTGCACATGTTTTTCAAATGGGAAATGGGAAAAAAAAACTAATTTGGCAAGGAATATGTGGGTAGCGTGTCTGTGCAGCTGGGTCTCGGTGGGAGAGAGCAACGGCTCGGGGCACATGTCTGTCAGTTGCAGCCCACACCAGGTCCGGCTTCCTGCTCCGCCACCAGGGCTCTGTGTTCGGGTGGAGTCGAGCGGAATGTGGATACCTGTACGAGTACATGTCTCGCAGTTAATTTCGGCAAATCTGCCAGCCTTCGTGTTTTCACAGTGAATGAGTCATTAGCAAGTTGAGTACGATGCGAGCTAGTGAGAGTCAACAAGTCTTCTGAACCACAGAGCTCAAACGACCCAAGAATGATCCAGTTGGGATTTTAATTAATTAATGTCTTCATTGGAGACCTGCACTAATCTAATTGGGCATTTTTAGTGTCTCACAGAAATGAACACACTGAGCTGCTGTTGATTTTGTTGTGGGTTTAGGCCTGTGTGGTTATGCATGCTCTCTCACTGTACTGTAATAATTTTATTTGGATGCACTGAGTGGTAATTGCTTCTCTGGTTGGAATGGTTATTCCATAAAGCAGGTTCATACTTTTTTACCGGTTAACTACTGGTAGTGGATAATGATTGACAGGTAGTGAGTAGTCAGTCAGTGCTTATCAAATCTAGTCAGCCACCATTATTTGATACAAACTAGTGGACCCTTTTATGTAATAGACCATTGTATGTTTGCCTCAGGTTGTCCCCAGTAGACTGAATATTTCCCTCAATGTGTAGCCGTGTAATGTGCAGGTAGAAGGCTCCCCCTTGATGGGAGCAGGACACCTTAGGCTGGGCTATTATGGGTAAGTACTGCACTGGGTAGAGGCCTCTTACTCATTTTCCATTGTAGAGCTACGACCAGGCTGGAGTGTTTTGAAAGGAGCAGATGTGAGTCTAGTTTTAGGGGGAAGCCTTAGCATTGACTGCAGATGCTGTCCAAATCATCCCTAAAAGTAACATTTGAAATACTGCCAGCAGGAGAGGGCTGCTCTAGGTCAACTTTTTTTTTTTTTGTCTTTGCAAAAATTCATTTGCGAGGTTCATTAAACCAAGCGAAAAAACGCTGATGTGAAGATACCCCAGAGCAATTATGCGCCCTCCACATTTAATTGTGATGATTAAAACCGATTTTAAACAGAGGAATTGCCTTCTTTATTTTTGGCAGATAAATTAGCCTTTTCCGTTTTTCGCACTCAAATGATGTGCTAAATTCTTTTTGATCTGCAGAACAACATGTTTGAGGTTTAGCGGCAAAAGCCTGGATACTTTTTTTTTTTTGCTGTGGCACAAGTTCCTGGTCTGTGAAGGCTTCAGCTGAGGTTTGTGCCAGTAGCCCCAATGCTTCATGGCTCAGGGCTGTAGCTCAGGACATGGCTTTCACCAATCTTTTTCACTCTGTCCTACATCAGAACATTCCAGAGAAGCTCCCAGAGGGCAGTTGCAGGGAAAGAAACAGAAGATCGTTTAATTCCTATCGCCTCTCTAAAATGAGCTTGGTGGAGAACCCGAAGCAGCTTTGCAGCTGCCTCAAGAAAAGCTCGAGATGCTTATAGCTGGTGTTTAAATCCACATTCAGAAGTCTTAATATCCATTTAATATCGAGCATTCCCCTTGGCCACGACGGCTTTCCTGGCTTTGCCTGATCTCTCTGCTCTTCCCAAGGAGTCCAAGGCAGCAGTGGGAAGATGGTTTTGCATGTAAATTGGATATCAACAGTGAAGGCCAGAGATCCACAAACCACAGATTTGCAAATGAGCCGGTTGCCTTCTGACAAAAGCTCACACCCCTGTGCACTGGCAAGGCTGAGCATGGCTGCACTTGGGAATTAAATTGAATTTTAACTGCAACTTTATTTGTCACATCTCAAACAATCAGATTTCACAGTGCTACTGAGTAGCAAAAATCCGAGTGCATAAAATATTTTTGACTTGTTTGAAAGAGGGTACGTTATCCTCCTCTAACCTCCCTTAATAAACAGGCAAAATATTCTGAATGCATGAAATAGCGCATGAAATAGCAAATGCTCTTCTCCTGGAGAACAACGCACCCTCCAGGTCTCTACAACAAAGCATTCCGTGTTCTTCATTAAGTTATGAAATTCAAATAAATTATTTTTCTGGTTGTTACGACAGACGCAAACATTCGTGCATCATTCTGTAAAACATTACTTTCTGTTAAACAGTTCCTGCGTGGATTCCCAATTTTACTTGACCCACCACAAAATGCAGCAGTTGATGGACTCTGCTACTTTGGGTAACCAGGATAAGTGCATTTCTACGCAAGCTTACTCTAATCCCTAAAAATGTCATACAATATCCCAAAAAGCAGTATTATTCTTCAGCAATCATGAAAACATTGAAAAAATCATTTTCCTTTTTGCACAGAATGGGACAAATAACTAGTGCAATGGGATTAACTGCAGTGATACCATGAAGCACCCATAACTGCTAGTTCCCAGCTCTCTTAGTTGCTATTGTCGCATGTAATGCTGCCAAACGATGGATAGCAGTCCTCCATTAATCCCAGCTTTGCCCTCCATACAGTATCAGTTTTGATTGAGCCCCTTAACACACACCCCTTCATAAGAATGATCTGCAGTGACCAAAGGCAAAAACTCAAGCACTCTCAATGAGAGTGTGACCATCATGGTCGTCCTTTTCACCTGCCATGACCAAAGAGAACACCCTCAAAACTCTCAGTGCTCCTGTATTTCCTCTGCAGTGACAGAATGTGATACCTCCAGCCCTATCAGTGAGAGCGTAAGTCCTCCTGTCCCTGTGCAGTCTGAACTGCAGTTAGGGTGGGAGGAAATGGTCTGCCAGTTTAGGACTAAAGACTCCCTATGGCAGCCTCTAATAATGCTGTGTGCTCGGGCTCCTCTGTTCCCCAGCTGCCCCTGCCACCATGCAGTGCACAGGGAATGCAGGCCGTCACTGCAGAAGGAGTCCACACGTCCCACATGCCTTGCCTGTAATAAGGGCCTTAGCTGACTGATCCCAGCCTCAAAGAGCCGCTGATGCGGGGGCAGGGAAGGGAGCACGAGGGATGTCAGAGCATGAAAGATTAGCGGCTCTGCTAATAACCGGAGCTGTGAGGACAGGTCTGTGGGTCCCTGTACCCTCATCAGTATCTCAGCCATCCGCACAGTGTGCCGGAGCGGAGGCAGTGCGGTCAGCTCCAGCCGTTTGCAAAAAGCGTAGGACATAGATCCAGTAGCGGTCTGGATTCCCTGCCGGAGCTGGTGTCTGGGTTACCTTGAATGGGAGATCTGTGAGAGGTCTCTCCTCTACAAAGCACAGTTAGGAGGAGGTGGCGAGGTGGGGATGTCGATTGGCTTAACTGAGACAGAGCAGGTGACCCCCTGTCTGCGTAATAAGTGAATCAGCCGCTCGCTGTTTGGTGTGTATAGTGCTCCCTCTGTGTTTTTATTGAGTCCGGCAGTGATCACCGAGCTCTGTTGTATGACTGTGTCTGCAGCAGCTCTGAGATTGTTCTTTCTTCAGCCCAGTTCTGATCTATTATTAATGTCCCAATGCAAATTTTAGTACATTAGGCCTCGAGCCTTACTGCTGTTTTAAAAGCAATTTTTGGACTCCGCTGAAAGCATGTGGTTAAAAAAAAAAAAGTTAAAAAAGAGCCAAAGTGGAAAATTGAGGACGCTGGGGAGAGATTCCGAATATTTTCCCACTAGAGTTTTACACTGCTTAATTTTACAGTTGATATTAAGTGCTAGCTACCTCATGGATATAAATTTAGGTTGGTGAGATATTAAAATGTTTGAATGTTTGTGGATTTAACTAATAATGGTCTCGTCTCTTCTCTTTTTTTCCAGTGGTACATGATCAGTATCGTTCACATTTACAACCGATGGAGGAACAGTGAGATCCGGTGCTATGTCAACGGTCAGCTGGTTTCCTACGGCGACATGGCGTGGCACGTCAACACCAATGATGTAAGCCCAGCCTCTCTGTGGCCCCGCCTCCTCGGTGTCGGGTTTCTCTGGGCTGTGATGCCGTTGCTGCAGGAATGACAGAGTGCTGTTTGATCATTCCGTGCAGTGTGGGACTGTGGAGAAGAAAGCTCCTGTAATTCTTCCAGAGAACACTGTAAATGACAAAAAATGTGTTTTTTTTCACCGTTTTGGCATTGATTTCTCAGGGGAGCCTCGTGGGGATTCAAAGTCACAATTTGAATAACCATTTGTCACTCTGATGATGAGGCAGGTGCACAGACAGAGAGTGAGAGAGAGAGGCTGAGCAAGAGAATGAGTGAGTGAGGGTGAGAGAGAGATTGACAAATGGAGAGAATGTGGCAATGATATGAAGGAGAAGAAGCTGTGTATTAGGAGGAATTTCAATAGCTGGGAGGGATGCCATGGTTATCTTGTACCAGCACATCGTATTAGGAAGAGACATTTCTGCTGCGGTCTGAATGAAATTGTCTCGCTCTCCCCCTGCACTCGGTAGGTAAGGGTCCCCTGGAGTACCCCGCTGACCCCACTGATCACTATTGCGTGGACCCAGGCTTTAAAATTTTACTACCTCTGCCATAATTCTAATGATGCTGAAAGCGAGATTCACCAGAAAGTTCCCTCTCCTGAACATTTCATCTTAAGTGTTTGGTTTAAACAGTCCCCTTTGTGGGATCCTTGCGACTGGTGGCCATGAATTTTAAGGCTCCCTAATTACCCTGTTTATTGAGATTGCTTTCATATGACTTTTTACTCTTAATTACCTTCTTTCCAGCATGTTTTGAAGTTGGGAGGACATTTTTTTTTGCCTCCTTGCCACACTCCTGTGTACATGGTAACAACGTGGCCTTTCCTGCTCTTTTTTTGTCCTTGTTGCAGAGTTATGATAAATGCTTTCTGGGGTCTTCGGAGACGGCGGACGCTAACAGAGTGTTCTGCGGACAGCTAGGAGCCATCTACGTGTTCAGTGAAGCGCTGAATCCGGCCCAGATATTTGCAATACATCAGCTGGGGCCCGGCTACAAGGTATGTACTGTGGCCGCCTAAATGAGATTACTCGGGAGGACCCCGCATCACCTATCAATCTGCGAAATCAATGGTTCCCCTCCGCCGTTCCTTTCCGTGTGTCTATATCCTGTGACCGATGCAGGCTTGCTTAGATAAACGGCCGAATATATTACGCCCTCCCGAAGAATAACGCAACAGCAGCTGCAGTAAAGCTGGAGACGGCGAGGGGACCCCACGCCAGCAGCGGCTTGGTCTGCAGTGGAAGGCTGGAGCTCTGGTTTCTGTGCAGCGGGCCCCGGTTGTGGCTTTCTGATCACGGCTCATTTGTGTGGACAGCACGACCGGGCCTCTTCTCATCTAGCTGGACGGAGGGCCACGTCCTGTTCGTGTTTGCTGTTTATTGCACCACGAAAGCAGCGTGGCGTTGCTTTAAATGGAGATGTGCTGATCATTCACTCCCCCCCTCCTTCACCCCCCCCCCACCCCCACCCCCACCCCACCACCACCAAGACGCAGCACAGCGTGTCCAGCCTTGAGCCTTTGAAGATTGATATTCAGACTTTGTTTTGTGAAGCCTGACCTCCCGATGCTCATGTTCAGCTAGTCCATCGGTAGCAATTAGTGTTTCTTCAGCGGTGATTACTTCCAGGGGGGTAACTGTTTGCAGTGATTGAAATTTTTGATAAGGTTGCTCATTATATTTGCCATGATTTTGGCAGCGTCTCCCGGGCAAACCATAAAAACAGCCGGAAGCGTGGAGATCGGGCCCGTCCAACTGCAGCGCAGTGGTGACCAGTTTAGAGTTTTGACCTTGTTTGGTTTACATTCTTCCTACCTCATCCACTGAAGTGCTGGACCTCAGGTAGGCTAGAACATCTTTGATGCTGTTCAGGGCTGTGAAAGGTATTCTAGGGGAAAGTCTGTTTTAGCCAGCTGTCCAGGCTAGTGGATCTGTGGACTGCTGGACAATCCCCCCGAGTGGATTTTTGTCTTTGTTGCCCTGTAATCAGTCCTGACTTGCCATTTCCCTTATTAATTGCGGTTCCAGACCTCCAATTACAGTGCTAACATACCCCAAGCGTCTGATCGGCAGTACGCTTGCAGGAGGTTTTTTTCCCTCTCTCCACGGGAAGCAATTACCAGGATTTGATGAAGCTGTGAATGAAGTGGCGAAAGGGATTCCACCCAGCCAGAGAGTCTGCCAGGTACCGGGTAGGCGGGGGGTCACGACCCTGCCAGTCTCCCTGAATGGCTGGCTCTTCCGATATCCAGTGTCAGAGGAAGCGAAAAAAAAAAGTCTGTTTTCGTCTGTCTCACTGATGGAGACGGGCTGGCCGAGGCAGCTCAGTCGAACCAGAGCACCACGCGTTGGGAACAGTCAGTGTGCCTCACCCCTTAAAGCAAAAGTGACGATGACAAGAAACATCAGGGCAGGGAGATATGATCAGTCTGAACAATACACATCCCTCTGCTCTCTTTGTTTCACTGGCCTCGTCTTGAAGGTCCCAGAGCAGAAAACTTTACCCATGGCTCGATTTCATCACAGTTGTTGAAAAACTAACTGATTTTGCAGAAAGGAAAGATTCAGTCTTTCTAGAAGTGAAATGAATCCACTGACCAAGAGCAGGCATAGGCGGCTCTGGTCCTGGAGTAATGGAGTTGTGGCTGGTTTTTGTTTTCGTTCCACCTTAGCTCATAATGACATGATTTGACGACTTAGTCAGCTAAAATGAATTGGTGGTATTGATGGTATTTTTGGAAGTATTCCACGTGTGACCATATAGACTGGATCACCCACATGTAAGCAAGAGTTCAGATGGAAGCACAACAAGAATTATTTCTTGCATGAAGTTGAGCTGTGTGGGGCTCTGTCTCTGAGGTCACCAATTACATAAAGTGACCTGTAAAACCAAACTATCCCAACCCTCCAGGGCCAGAATTTATTTTACGTGATCCAGGACTGCTCTCCTCCCGGAGGCTGAAGAGTCACGCTGTGACATTTGAGGTTTACGCTCTCCCGGATCTGAGTGTGCGGTGGGCTGGTGCTCGTGAGACACATCTGTTGCCCGAGGACAGAGACGGGGGAGACGTCTCTGACAGAACAGGAGAGGCTCCGGGGAAATACGCCAGGAAGCGGCCCCGGGACGGCTCGTTTGCGTAATCACTTTGACGTTGGGACCGCTCTCCTGACGCAGGCTGTGACGTAGGAAGTCGTGGGAGGACCTGAGGTCGACATGTAGGCGGCGCCCGTGGGCCGGCGCCAAACGCTCGAACGGGGCGCGGAACAAGCACTGCACGGCCGCGTCCAACACCTCAAGGTCAAAGTCGTAGCGCTGTTAAAAGTGACAGCGCATATGGCCAGGCTCATCTGCGGTGAAACACTAAAGACTGCCAAAAACGATCAAACTGTACATCTCCGGCACCATCAGTAGCTCTTCTGAAACAGAGATTCTGCTTAATTGCACACAAACTAAAACCCACCGGCTGAGGAAGACCGGAGAGCCCAGCGCCTCCCAGCGCTGGCTTATTTATGCCACGCATACGTGGATATGGGTTTAATTGACTTCACACTCCTACTGTAAAAAACAAGGGAAGGTGATGCTGGATGGCTTTCCACTCGTAGAGCTTCTGCGGGAGTCAGGCTGTGTTGTGACAGGAAGTACCTCCCACCCAGCTGACTGTGGGAACCCGCTTTGCTATTGCCATAACAACAGCTGTATCTTCTGTCCTGCAGTTTTGAATCAGAAAAAGAGCTATAAAAGATACTGAATATTTTCATTAAACTTTCGCACCCGATCTTCTTCGTTAATTATGGTGTTGTGACCTTGAGAAAAAAAAGAAGTCATTCACATCGTGCCTGCAGTCATTGCAGAGCCATATCTGAAAATGTGTTCAAACACCACAGGTGCTGAGAATAAAACAGTGGTCAGAGAGTGCTTAATGACTGTGCTTAATGACTGTGACCCATGCTGTTACCTCAGCTTACGTTACTGCTCCGTGCATTCAGTATTAATTTTATGTGTAGCACTATGATGTGATATGAACAATGATATGAATTTGTGTTCTAGGACCTGTTGTATCGTAGCACAAGTTAACTTGTGGTAGGGCTTGAATAGTGTTACGCTCACACTCACTGGTCTCGGAGTGTTGTGAGCCTGCTCTGACACTGTTTAAATTGAACGGATCCACTAATGTTGTGTCGCGATGGAAGTTGATTTGGATAAGAGCGTCTGCTAAATGCAGGCAGTGCAATGTAGTGCTCCAAGGTGACTGAGGGTGTGGGAGGATTTGTGGCGGTACGCTCGCTTTTAGGTTTTCTATAGTGCAACACCAAGCCTCGTGCCACCTGCTGTCTCAGTTGGCGTGATCTGAACATCAGGGACAGGAGTGGTCATCACGGGTGGGGACTGAAAAACCAGCAGCTTGGCTCCCGGAAAGCCTACTCCGCTCCGCAGCGTCGTCCCCTTTGACCTCCCCGGACGGACGAGGCAAATGACACGTGTCAGTGAGTTCGCCGCGATGGGGTATCAGCAATGCCTCAGTGCCGCATTACCATCATGTGGTGTCAAGCGTTTTGAAATGCAGAGGAGGGAGGACCGCAGGCCGAATCTGCGCTCTGCAGGTTGCCTCGGTTTAGAAATCCTTCCTTTCTGCAGAGTTGTTTGTACTGCTGCTCTCTCTCTCCTTCTCTCCCTCTTTCTCTCTCTCTCTCTCTCTCTCTCTCGTTCTCTCCCTCTTTCTCTCTCTCTCACTCTTTGTCTCTCGTTCTCGCGCTCTCTCTCTCTCTCTGTCTCTGGTTCTCTCTCTCTCTCTCACTCTCTCGTTCTCTCTCACACTCTCTCTGTCTCTCGTTCTCTCCCTCTTTATCTCTCTCCCTCGTTCTCTCTCTCTCTCTCTCTCTCTCTCTCTCTGTCTCACTCTCTCTCTCTCGTTCTCAGTGGTCACATGAGCTAACGGTGTTCAGGCACGATGCCTTCCCGCAGCGCAGCATTTTCATAAGCATTTATTATGTGTTTAATTAGCCGCCGAGGCCTCCAGGCCTCTTTTCAGCGCGACTCACAGATGTCCTCCCTCTCGATCCCGGTCTAACGCTAACTGCGGCGGGCACGTACCTCCGCTGCCCGTGTGCATGCCGCGTAGGCTGCGAACAGAGTCCGCTCGCTCTCTGTGCCGCTGAGAAGGACACGACCGCAGACGGCGCTCTCAGCGGCATGACGTCAGCACCGTCCCCGTGCGGCTAACGAGGGGCTGTTATGCCCTTTTCGGCGGCAGGTAGCACTTAATTTGTGGAGAAGAGTGGGCGCAATCGAACGCTGCATCAGAGTCTAAATGGAGGAGAGCTTTCAGCGGAGTTCTGCTTTAATGAATGAGCCCCAAATCTATCCTCCTGTTTGCATTACCCCCCCCCCCCCCCCCCCCCCCCCCCTTTGAAAAAGGAATAATCAATTTATACATAATAGATACATCTGAGGGGATGCATCGGGGCTGAATTTGTGATTCACTGAGCTTGTTCTCCGTTCTAACTCTCCCTGCTCTGATGTCATTTAGAGGATCCTAATGGCCCGCAGATTGAATTTATCTTTTTTGACTTCGAAACCATGCGTGATGCGCATTGTAAGTTTTCAGTTTTGCATGACATTGGTCGACCCATCAACACATTAGTACGCGCAAATGATACCGGATATGTGTGTTTTGACAGCTGAGGCTGTAAGTGATGTGAGAATAGCACTGCTTATTTTTTAATGCCCTGCATGGTATAATTAAGCTGTGCACTGAACATCTAATTAAAATGCTTGGAGAGAGCACATTCCTCTCCAGGCCTCAGCAAAGCCTGGGAATTTCCTGAGCCTGAGGCCAGCATGGGTGAACCCGAGAGACAGCTGGGAGCTGTTGGCTTCTGGGGTGCTGGAGACTGCTCCTGGCCTGCTTTGCCTGAATCAGCGGGGCTTTCATCCTTTGTTTGTCCACATTGCTGGGGAGACCGTTATGCATTTTCAGGGGTGGGGGGAGGAGGGGGTCGTTAACAGCATCCTGCAGGATCATTATTTTTGAACCCTGTCATACTCCACTGTGATGTGGAGTGTCAGCAACTGCAGCTTGTTATTTCACATCTGAGTTTATGTCTGATACTCAGAGGGATAGAGAGGGGCTTGAAGGAGGGCACACCATTAGAAGTGAGTGCTGATATATACTAAAGGAAAAAAAAAAAGGCTCAGATATCATCATTAACATTGCAGTATGTCTCTTTTCGAGGAGAGTGTCCTGATATTTTCATACTTTGGTGTATTCTACGAAAGTGAACAGTGATGTGTCCTATGAAAGTTTCAAGCAAATTGTTTCGTGCTCTGTTTGAGCAGACTAGCAATGGGAGTGTTACCCTTAACGATGTAAACGCAAAGCCGAACCTGAGCAGAAACCCTGAGCAATTTCTTTTTTATCTTATTCTCAGAAGTCTGTACCTGGCGGACACGGCGCATGGAGACGGGCTGAATCTCCGTTCTTTTCTCCCGTCTGAGTGCTCCTCAGATGTGCGGCGGAGAGCGTCAGAGGGCCGTGTCACGCAGACGCACTGAAATGCTCTTTGCGCGTGGAGAGACCTGCTCATTTCCCTCCTCTCTCTTTGTCTTCATAACTGTCACAGCACCAGAGTGGGTGGGAGTGAGAGAGACCCACGCACATGAATAATTTATCCAGCTCCTCTGACACAGCGATGGCTTGATTTGCTTTTTCAGGAATAAGTGCCGACCAAACTGGGTTTTTATTTCTTTTATTTCATTATTGGCACTCGTGTGTGCTGTCAGTCAGCGAGGGGTGGGGGGGGATTCGCCCCAACACCGGCAACCTCATTGTCAATATCCATCTCCTCTCATTCATTATCCAAGCAAGCCCTTTGTGTTGTGTTTTCACTTCTCTCTCTCTCTCTCTGTCCCAGAGCACCTTCAAGTTCAAATCGGAGAGCGACATCCACCTGGCTGAGCACCACAAGCAGGTGCTGTACGACGGCAAGCTGGCCAGCAGCATCTCCTTCACCTACAACGCCAAGGCGACCGACGCCCAGCTCTGCCTGGAGTCATCACCCAAGGAGAACCCTTCCATTTTCGTCCACTCGCCCCACGCCCTCATGCTGCAGGTCTGTGCGCCCCCGCCCGCCCTTTCCCTTCACCCTACAGGTCCTCTCCTCCATCCCAGGTGCCAGAGACGCTGAGAGATGTCATTGGAAGCAAAGCAAAGGGTCGAGCTTTAATGTAAGGGCCGGGTAGTACTGTAAAGGGACAGGTGATGCAAGAACACGTACGCACAGTAATTCCAGGTGCTGGACAGAAAGAGGTGTAACAGTCATCCACATTGTCTGCTGCCTAAAGCAGACAGCAGTGAATCCAGGACAGGATTTTGATCCAGAGTGGATTGCTGTCAGCAGTTTAAGGAATAGATGATCAGCACTTTACTTTCAGGTGTGAATTTATTTCTTAAGGTTTTAAAATGGGTAAAATGATTTTAAGCTTGTTTGGGTTGTTTTGTTCACTGCTTTGTTTGGAAATGAGTAAATTATGGAAATCCGTGAATATTAATGAATAATATAAAAATGTTCAAAATAACAAATCTACACATATAAAAGCTACATTTCAGAAATCACATTAAAGATAAAAACTATTCATTTAGCAGTTTGCCTGTTTAGTCCCTACTGTCTGCTTCCTATATAATGAAAATCTTGCTCTATGAATGAACAGCGATTTATTAAATGCTTTCTAGCAGCATAAATAGGCCCCTCGGGAAAAGTGTCATCAAAAACAAGATACAGACAAAATGAAATAGGAGGACAGAACCAGCCCAGTAAATGAATCTGAGGGACTGTGTATGCTCTGCCAACACTCAGGACTGTTGAACTTACGATTGCTAAAGTGATTTCATAAGCTGTGAAAAGAATCTTATTTATTTCATAAGATCAGCCTCATGTTGCTTTTCTTTTTAAGTTCTTGTTTGTTCTGATAAACATGCAATGATATTTTGCCACATATTAATTTATTATTAATAAGGCGTATTTTTTTCAAACTGAAATAAACAGATAAATAAGATACTGGTTAAGTAGTTAATATAGTTTTCAGATTGCTAAAGTAAGTTGTTAAAGTGCAAATGTCAATAAGATAGAATTTGATATTAGTTAAGAACAACTCTGAAAAACACAATCTGAACATATGAAAGAAACATGATCAGAACAATTATTTCATAAACACTCTCTAATTGGAAGTTTATTACCTGCTTACTCTCAGTTCATTATCCGTTTGCCTGTTCGTTTTAAAAAAGTGATAATTAATGGGTCTCAGTGTATTAATTCTCTACTTTGGAATGGTATGAATAGACCTTGGAAATAAGGTGTGACCCACACTGCTATCGGCGTGTGGTTAGCGATCCTCACGCCCTGTGTGTGACAGTGACACTCTCCACGTCGGCTGTGTTCCGCAGGATGTGAAGGCCATCGTCACGCACTCCATCCACAGTGCCATCCACTCCATCGGGGGCATCCAGGTGCTGTTCCCCCTCTTCGCCCAGCTGGACTACCACCAGCAGAACGACAGCCAGGTGGAGACCACCGTGTGGTGAGTAGGCCTCTCTCTCTCTCCCCCCATTACATTACATTACTGGATATTTACTGAGGCAATTGTGGGTTAACCACCTTGCCGAAGGTACAATGGCAGTGCCCCAGCGGGGAATCAAACCGGCAGTCTTTCGGCTACGAGTCTGCTCCTTAACCGCTATGCTTCACTGCCGCCCACAATCCCTCGTCATGTCCCCCAGTGATGGATTCAGTCAGAGCTCTACTGTAATCCCGTCTTGAGTTGAATGACAGCGGTCAGGTCATGGCCGGCGTGACATGCTGGTGTCCTCGGCCCTGAGCGTCCGGCTGTGAGGACCTGCGCGTCCTCGTCCCCACCGGGGGGGGGTCTCGGTGGCGGGTTAATGGCGGCTTAGCGCGCTGAAATGAGGCAATTGTGCCAGAGCCCGCTGTCGGGCGCGGCTCATCCTGGCAGATGGGTTTGGCCGCGATGTCGGCGGTCACTCCAGCTCAAGAACAAAGTGTTCGAATACAGATTTAGACAATCCAGATGCAGAGGCTATCGCTGCACCTGTTAGCGTCAATTTGCAGATGGATCTTTTTAGTTACCTTAGCTTTTCAAGCACCTTCTGTGCAGACCAAACAGACGCCACAGACACAACAAGGTTACATTTCAGATAGACGTGGGTGTCCTTGCTGTCCCAATCCTCTTGCTGTTTGAACAAAATGAATGAAGTATTAATGTCATGATTCAGGCTCTGTTTTGATTCGTCTCAAATGCAAATGGGGGAGGTTGGGCCCGTATCACCGATGGTGGGGTGTTACGCATCAGGGGGGAGCGAGCGGGGATCCAGCCGTTTTCCGACCCGTTAGCCTGGCTCTGACCCAGTTTCTCCCAGCATGCATTGCGCTCAGAGCTCTGCAGTGCTGCGATTGCGTCCTGGCGTTGTAGGCTGGCCCTGGAGTGCAGCCCTGCCAGAGGATGTGGAGGGAAGCTGATTAAGGAGAGTGAGGGAGGGGGCTGTCATTTATCCAGAGCTGGGCCTTCATGGTGTCCCCTGTTGCTCTCTCCCCGGTTTGGTACAAATGCATTGCATACTGTTTGTTTCATTTTCAGTTTGCTGTGCACTTCACAAAAAAAAGTCTTGCAGTTTATCCCTTGAAGAAGTCAATTAAAAGTGGGTGTCTTTGTGACATTGTGATAGTCGATTTCCAGCTCTTTGTTCACACTGTGAATTGTCACATTTTCAGAATCTCAGTGGTGTGTTAAGTTATTTATTTTTTTCACATTTTTATATTACTGTGCTTTTGGCAAGGTCCTTCTCTTGAAAATTATATTTACAATATCAGATGGACTGCCTGGTTAAGATTAGAGGATTAAGATGAGAAAATCAGTGTTATGAATAACATCTGTCCTGGTTTTTTGAATCAGTTGACTTGAACATGTCTCATGTGGCTCTCTGTGAGAGCTGAGGCTATTTGTGTGTGTGTGCATGCGTGTGTGCGTGCGTGCGTGCGTGCGTGTGTGCGTGTGTGTATGCGCGTGTGCGCGTGTGCAGTTGAACAAACCTTAACAAATTATGGTAGCGCTGTTCCCTCGGTGGTAAGAACTGGTATATGTGTGTGTTTCAGTGCCACACTCCTGGCCTTCCTGGTGGAGCTGCTCAAGAGTTCAGTGGCCATGCAGGAGCAGATGCTCGGAGGAAAGGGCTTCCTGGTGATTGGCTATCTCCTGGAAAAGGTACCACCCCTGACATTGAGAACGACAGAATTCCCCTGCATGTTTCATATTTCAATGAGTTATTACACTGTATGGTCTTTATTCTGTAATCCAACCAAGAACAGCACTGTATGTTCTAATCCTGTAACCCAGCAGTGAACAGCAGTTTGTCACATTCCACATGGAAAGTGTTGGCGTGGTCTGTCTGACACACATCATTATAGTGTTTCACATAGTATCTTTTCAACTTTCTCAGCTTTCAGTTCACTCCTTATACCCTATACCACCCTAATGTGTATTACTGCTGTGGCGAACTGCAGTCAGTTTTGAATCCTGTAATTACAATTGTCATTCCCATCCATCACATTTGGGTAGGAGGCAGTTTGAAAGGCCCATTGCCAGGCAGAATGAATGAAAAAGAACAACTAGTTATGCAACAAGGTTTCCCGGCTATTATATCCATTCCTTGCGAAGCACGAACCCCATTCCCTTTTCATGTTTAAAGGATTTCGTGTTTTGCCAGAGGAGACCAGGGAAGGGGCTGTCAGAGACTGCTCTCCTCCATGCGCCATGTCTTTCCCCTGTCTAACATCTCACATCAGATAAATCAGAGTGCCGGCAACGCATTTGCACAGGTGATCCTGGAGAACACCTGAAAGAACATCATTGCTCAAGCACCGAACAGGTGTTTGCGAGAGTGCCGCAGGGTTCGGGGGCCGGTGACAGAGAGCAGCGAACGGCTTTCTATCACTCTGACCTCGCGGGCTCTTTTTAACGGCGCTCCCGGCCTCTCTGAATGCACAGGTGCTCTCGACTTTGAGAGACGACCCCACTTTGTCACTCTGCGGCAGGCTCTCACCTCCAGCCGCCAGTAACTAAGAGGCAGGCCGAGACGACACCTGAAGGTTGCCAGTTCTGCGGGGCGTCGCCTGCCGCCAAGCTTCGTGCTTCATCATTTCGGCCATCTGTTTCGGATCTTTTTTTTTTTTTTCTTCTTCATTCTGTCTCTCCTCCCCTCTTCACATTGTCTCTGCTCCCCCCCCCCCCCCCCCCCCCCCCTCTCTCTCTCTCTCTCTCTCTCTGATAACACCTGTGCAGGGCAGAAATTCCAGACAGGCGCAATAACACCACGAACACTCTTCAAAGTTAATCTCCTGTCTTACTTGGCTTCAAAGTCAAACACATCACACCTCACCTGTATTTTTCTAGAATGAGAAAAAAACTACACAAATTCAGTCCAGCTCACAGCATACATACATACGCAGTGCACATTAATGACAGTGTTATTTTTCGATGAGTTGTTTGACTTGTGCCTGGTTTCCCCCACCCCCAATTCCTGTAGTCATCTAGGGTCCACATCACCAGGGCAGTGCTGGAGCAGTTCCTGTCCTTCGCCAAGTACCTGGACGGCCTGACCCATGGGGCACCCCTGCTGAAGCAGCTGTGTGACCACATCCTGTTCAACGCGGCCATCTGGATCCACACGCCCGCCAAGGTGAGTGCGGCCAGGTGGCACTTGACACAGGTGTGTGCAGGTGCTGCTGCATCTTCATTGGCTACCTACAGCCAGCCTATAACGGGGGAAATGCGTGTGAATGTGTTTGTGCTGGGAGGGTTCATGTCCTCCTCATTACATTTTTACAGGTCGTGACAAGATGATGAATTAGGGGGGAATTGCAGTAGCTCCCAATCCTAAGATTGGACATAAGGGCTATAGGGAATGGCTCCACGTATTGAATCACAAAAGGCCACTTTCAGTTTATAAGCGCCTGAAATGAATGAATATTGCTTTGTGTACATCAAAGATGCATCCCAGCACATTGGTTCACTGCCTACCGTCAGAGTGAACGCCGTAAACTTGCAGAAGTTTGTGAGACTTTAAAGAGCCCCCCCCCCACCCCCTGTTTGATAATGACCCATGAAAAGTGGATGAGGGATATCAAAGGAGCCGGGTTTGTGTGGAGAATACATTCTCTTCACTGGAGCCGTCGCTGAGGCTCTTCATGAATAAATAAAGAGAGGTGAGGAAGCAAACAGAAAGGGAGGGGGGTCGCCGGCGCCCCCCCGAAATTCTGCAAGCAGAGGGAGGGGCGAGAGCTGGTGAAGTGGGTCACAGTAACCGTAAACAAACCTCACACTGACTGGGCTATTATGGTACACCACCACAATGAGAAGTGGGAGGCAAATTTCTTGTACCCCAGGCACCTTTCACTGTGTCCAACAGCTGTGATTGACATGTCAGATTATAACATTGTAGTGGGTGCCACTTTGGGGGCAGTTCATGCAGGAGGTCTGCTCGGCTCGGATTCTTAACCTAGTGGGGTAGACATTGGACCAAACAGGGCGATTACACAGTAGAGAACAGGCCATGTGGCAACAGCAGTTATAACCCAACAAAGATTGGTTTGTGTGGCACAGGTTGACCCTTTCCCCACAGAGCCATTTTGGAAGAATACTTCTGGTCATATGTGTTTTTAATCAGAAGATCCCCCCCAGCATTCTTGTAGCCCTTCCTTCGCCCAGCTTGATTTTATCAGCAATACCCAATCATGGAATTTCATGAGCTACCATTTGCGATCACTGTTACTCGTCCTTGTAGCTTAGTTCCGCATATTTGGATTGGAGTGTGTATGTTTAAACAGTCCTTGGAATGTTTACGTGATCCAGCGTAGCGGAAAGAAGAAAATGAGAACCCTGCTATACATCATAGCTCCATCTGTAGGGAAGGGACAGTGACACTGCTGTCACCGGGACAGATGCAGTCTTGCAGTCATGTTTATGTTTTCATTACCAAACGAAGCTCCCTCTGTTGTGAGGATTTATAAAGAGGCCTTGTTTATTTATATTTTCTTTAGATTGCATGTTCCTAGTATTTGAAGAGATGCACCTACCACAAAATCACGCAAATGAACAGTGATTAGGACCAAAATATCAACATTGCCCGATAAATTAAAGGAAATGATTTGTGGAGTTACAGCAAGCGACAGTTTTTAGGCCATGTCTGTTCTCAAGGTTCTCAGGATGACAGTTTTTTTTCTGCATGATGCAGTGTTTCACTGTCTTTGGTTCATCTGTTATGCTTGAGCATCTGGATGTCTCCAGTCTTTTAACCATATGTATGTGTGGATGCGTGTGTCTGTGTACATGTTTGTGTGTGTGCGTGCGTGTGTGCACGTGTTTCTGTGCATACTCGTGTGCCTGTATCTGTGTACATGTATGTGTGTGTGTGTGTGTGTGCGCGGGCGTGTATGTGTGTGCGTGTGTATGTGTGCGTGTGTCCATCCCCCCCCCCCCCACACAGGTGCAGCTGTCCCTGTACACATACCTGTCGGCGGAGTTCATCGGCACGGCCACCATCTACACCACCATCCGGCGGGTGGGGACTGTGCTGCAGCTCATGCACACTCTCAAGTACTACTACTGGGCCATCAACCCTGTGGACAGCAGCGGCATCACCCCCAAAGGCCTGGGTAAGCACCCCACACACACACACACACCGCTCCACCGCATTGGGGTGCTCTGAGCCCCTGCCTCACCCTCTGGGGCAGCGGTAAGGAGGTTACTGGTTCAGTACCCAGGCCAGGGGCAACTACTTTACCCATGACTAACTTAACCTGAATTGATTCAGCTGGTTTCATGTACGGTAATACATTACACTGACATTTATATGTATGTAACTATGCAAGTCACTCTACATAGTGGACAGTGAGTATGATAGCACACTCTTTTCTGCTACTTTCTTTTGTCTACTTTTCTTTTTTGCATTGTTTGATATCACAGATTCAGTGAAGGGTATACCCCCGTGCGAGGGTTGAGTTCTGTTTTTTTTTTTCGGCTCTGGAGTTGTGAGTGAGTCATCCCGGACTGTGGGCTCTGGCTGTCATTAGTGAAGAGAGAGGCCATCATCAGGCCTGACAGCAAGGCCGACGAGTTGCATCATGACTGTCAGCTTCTCTCGGGGGTTTCGGGGGGGGGGGGGGGGGGGGGGGTGTCCAGGCTGTTTTCCGTAAGGACGGGAGATATGACTGGCGTTCCTACTGAAGCAACAGTACATCAAAAGTCTGCCCACGCTGGAAGCGAAAGTATCCTTGAACCGTCATCTCTCATTTTTCCTCTTTCTTCAGTCTTTTCTTTTTGTGGATTAATAACCGGCTAGGAGACCATCTGTGATCAGGGCCCGAAGCCTTACGTTTGATATTTATACTGAAGGCTTGTATTAAATTGATCTATATTCAGCAGTGTGTCTGGGACACTGGCAGGGCTTTGTGTGTTCTTTGTCACCCTGACGTGGTTTGCAGACAGCATGTCCAGAGCTGGGCAACAATGGAGAATTGGAATTATTTGTCAGAGTTAGACAATTAGCATAACACACTGGTTGAGGTGAACATGTTTTTTCTTCCCTGTATTGACATGAGTGGATGATTGGTTGGGGCAGAAGAGATGGTGTCCATATGTACTAAGCTCCCACCATGTCAATCCACGATAAAATACCTAAAAGTCTGGCATTAATAAATTGTGTCCTTAATGAAGGACTCCAGGTGCCATTTATCCCTCACTGTTGCTGTGTACATGCTGTAGCACTAATGACTTCTCATAAACGCAAGCAAACAGCACATTAACATTGATCATTAGTACCCTGAATACAAATACAGAGTTATTAGTGCTCTGAGACAGAGAGAAGGAGAGAGAGAGAGCAAGTGAGAGAGAGAGCACATTCCATTCTCAATCTGTTTAATCTCTCCATAATGCGTTATGTCAGAAGCTGTTTTTGAGTTTTTAGCTGAGGGAAGCTTGATAGCACATGCTATGTACAATTTGTATTCCGTGTCATTTACACGGTTTTGTGGCTCCTCAGAGTATCCCATAGAGATTCAGTGATAGTCAGTCCCTAATAAACGTGTCCCTTTTTGAGGGAATGGAGATATTGACGACATTGGTGCATATGATAAGGTTATGGTGCAGAGCTTGATGATGTTGAATGAATGTGTAGTTGAAGGACATTTGAGAGGGTAGTCCTATACTGCACTCTGCTAAAGGCCATTGGCTGCATGAAATTGAGCAGCTGGTTCATATGGACCTTAACCAAGGATGGTTGCCAGCTATACCTACTAGAGAACTGGATCATATGTACTATTGATATATAATATATAATATGCAATATTTGAATACTATAGATTGTATTTTATTGCATTCTAACTGATATCAGTTTAACTTCAGATAACTTTGTTTAAGTGAAATCAGATGACCCGAAGTGCACTAATTCCTCCAGCTCTGAATCTTTCCTTATTATTAAATGGCTTTCTTTTTCAGCCCGTGCCAGAAATCTTTTAAAAGTCTGGATTCGTCACCTTGTCAGGGCAGAGGGCAGAGGGGGATAACGAAAGGGAGACGCGTGTCCCTTCAAGACGGATTCTCCGAGCATTCTGGCTCCACCGCCGTCCTCCTAATCCTGCCTTTATCCCCTCTTTCTGAGTGGAGAAAGAGAACTTTACATGTATTAATAACAGATGAAAGCCTGTCCCGGTCTGAGGCTCAGCCACTGACAGAGTGGGCTATATTTAGCCGCTCGCTACTCTTACGGGAAAAGTGTCCCTTTTCTGCACGGCTCTATCGGTGCACTTTGGGGCGGAAGTGGTGTGCACGCGTGACAACTGTTAAATTTTCTTTTTTTTTTGTTTTATACTTCTAAAATACAGTCCTGAATAATGCATGTCCTTATATAGATCTATGCTTTTGTAAATCAGTTTTAATTTTGAAGACTCTCGCAGCTAAACTAATCTGTGCCAGATTACAGGGTTGAGAATTCGGCAGCTCTGTGAGGATAGCATTGGACTGAATGTATTATACCTTTGCATAGTTTATATAAAGCAGGTCCAAACACAAAAGAAAAATGGAGCTGGGTCTTGATAGAGAATGTCTGCTGTGCTGAGCAACAAGCTAACAACATTTTTCCCATGATCCTCCTCTCAGATTTTGTGTATCTTTCAGCCAACAGAGTAACAGTCCATTACCTGTTTATGGGGGAAGTGAACATGTCAGAAGGTATTGAGTGTGGCACAGTTTCCCTGTTCTCTTGCGAACTGTTGTGTATGAGATGGTCAGTGCACTAGGAGTGAGGTCACAGTCACTGTGACCTCCTACTTCACTGTGGGGACACCAAGTGTCATGTGACTGAAAGGTGCTATGTTGTACACCGCTGGTTTAAGGTCAGTGATATGCAAATGAACAGGGACTACTGGCGGTCTTAAGCAGGTGCTATTTTACCACTGAAGAATGGAGAATGCGCTTAGCTCCCATCCCCCAGAGGCTCTTCTGAACTTTAAAGATCATAAATTTTAAACTGTTTTTCTCCCTCTCGCCATTATGCAGTTCCGTAGCGCGTTAACGGTGCTAGCTGGCCTGTGCTATGCTGGGGAATTGGTTTCTGTGGTGAACGCTTGACTCATTTACAAGTATGGTTGGGATTCGTCTGTCGTACAAATGGGAAACCAAATGCAATGCGTTGCCTGAAGACTAAAAGGTGTGTCCTTTGAAATGGCGATAGCGTATGAGTTCTTTTACCGCTGAGAGAACAAAGCAAACGTAATTTGTTAAGGCTTGTTTAACTGCAGCAAGGCAGATTTAGCATAGACTTGGCATAGTTTGCTGAATCTTTTCTCTTTGATGTACACAAACACACACACACACACACTCCGTTAAGGCATGATTTAATGCAGATAATCCATATTTCCAAACCAGATGTCTCTCATAGAAATAGACAGACAGGCTTTCTGCTTAAGCTCCACATATAGCCTTTGTAAACACCACACGGTGGAACGGCTCTGGATAGTGCTGTTTAAGTCGGGGTCAGTCCCTGTGAGCTTTGGGGGGGTGGCAACAGTGGGTGCAAGGCAGAGGCAGGCTTTAATGTAAAATTCCCAGAACAAATCACTCGCCTGTCTAAGGAAAATTCACAGTACCTTCTTCTGATTATTTATTCTAAATTTATCAAGTTAAGATGTTGATTTTTTTTCCCCTTCTTCTGAAGAGTGATTAAACAGCGAGGCAGACAAAGAGGGAGACGGAGGCAACAAGATAATGAAGTGTTCAATTATAGGAACAAAAGGGAGCCATTTAAAAATAGAGCTGCTTCAGGTAGCTCAGTTTGCCTGGGAAAGAGTTTTTTTTTTTTCTCTTAGGCCTCCCTGAATAACAGAAGGCTTTCAAATTAAAGCGATACGTCTTTTGTACGTTCGAAATGACCCCAGGCGCACGTGCACACACACTCACACGCAGACACACACACACAGGCGCGAGCATGCACAAATGCACACGCACACACAAAGAGTCCAATGTGTCTCTCCCTTATTGGAGAGCCTAACTCTTGGAAGTCACTGAGGAACAATATAATGAGTTCAGACTACACAGAACAGGGAAAAACAGAACACATAGATGTCCTGGTGGGGAGAAAGTAATCCCTGCATATTTGGTTTCAGTTTCTCAACATTTTAAGCGACACTGAAATAGATAAAATCTTTGTTGCCGGGATCCAGACGGATTCCCCAGGCCTCTTCACATAAGGCGGGCCTGATGGCCGTGGCAGCGGCAGTAAACCAGAAAAAGAGGAAGGCAAGGAGTGTGGAGGGTTCCCTCCAACTGGAGAGGAATTACAATATGGAGATAATTGGGAGAATCAGTGGACCTGGCTCCATTGATTCCCGCGAGCGTCACCATGGTGCAGGATTAATATTATGTAAGGGGCTGATCTCTGATTGTGGCGTGCTCATGTAAGGACCCCTGCTTTGATCTGTACGTACTGCCAAGGAGAGGATTTCTAATTTCATGTCGCCATGCGCTGCGAGCAGATCAATTTGGATAAGGGCCCGGGCAATATAGGGGGTGTCTGACGCTGAGCCGAGCCTCTCCGTAGCCCTGCTCCGATAAGAGTGATGTATCGATTCGGCGTTTGAATTAGCAGGCAGAATCGTCTGTTTCATTTTGTAGGGGCCGAGTGAGCACCGTTGTGAAGAAGGCGGGGTGGGGGGGGGTGGTTTGCCCTATCGTCAGGTGTTCATCATCAGCTGCAGACACATCCTGCCACATGCACGATAATGTTTGGTCATTACTTACTGCGATAGCTCATGTATCAAAAACTATCTCGGAAATCCACCCTGGGGCTAATGGCTTGGAGGAACTGGGGGGGGGGGGGGGGGACACAAAGAAACAAATTGAGGAAGCGCGACAGCCATGCATCATGCGTGAATCTAATTGCCTGTGATTAAAGCGGTTTCTCTCGGAGGAGTAATGACAGGACAACTGTCTTGGCCCTATCAGACTCTGTCTCAGCGTAGCTTTCTCCCTCTCACTCTATTAATCAGTGTCATCGCTGAAGCCAGTTCGCGGTAGTCGGAGCCGCGGGGAGACACCTCATTAATTGTGTTGCCAGGGGTTGCCCTGTTACCCCGCGAAACCCAAGGAGGGGCTCGGTGTCAAACGTAAGAGAGGATGTTCACCTTCACCTTCAACCGGGTCGTTACAGACCCTGTGTCTGTCTGGTCGATGGATGTGCAGGCAGCCAATGGGATGCTCTGTTTGGACTCTAATACGGAACCTTGCTACTGCTCTCCCCAGTGCGAGGTGCTCTACTTGGATTGTCCTAGTTAAATGACATCTAGAGTTGTTCTGGGAGAAAATTAAACTATAGGAAAGGGTCTGCTTGGATGTACCAGTGTTTTGGGGCACTGTGTATGCCAGCTTTTGACAAGGGCCTTTGACTGGTTGAGTGACTGGTACATCCGGCTCTCCTTCCTTGGAGCTCCTTTTCAGATACTTTTCACCAGACTTTTTCTCCAGAAAAGAAAAAAAATCATTTAAGCCTGAAATTCATAGTCCGTTGTTCATGTTTAATGTTTAATCATCTTAAAAAAGATCATTTTTCAGAGAAAAGGCCTTGCCCTGCTTTAAAGTTGTTTTGGCTTTTTGGATACCTGAATCTTGCTTTGTGTGGAAGCATCTGCTGAAAGTGTAAATAAAAGATAAGATAATGAATATGTGATACTGCTCTCCTGCCACACAGAGGAGTCAAAATGGGGTCAAATGTGTTGTTTGTGGAGTCTTTCCCCTCTGCCAAGAGCCAAGCGCAGTTTCACGTATGCTGTCCTTGAATGTTTCGTTGACATTTGCAGCCTGACTTGGATTTCGTTTTGGTTTGTAGCTGCGGTAAACGAATGGCAAGGTATGGTATCGATTGCGTTACCGCTGCAGTACGTCAATAAAAGACCAGATGGACCTATTGGAGACCATTGTGTGCATGGCTCCATTAAAAAAAAGAAAGAAAGGAAGAAAAAAAACAGGAGAGGAAAACAAACTTAATGGTTCATGATGGCATCAGAATAAAAGGGCTCTTGTGGCCAGCAATCAGCTGAAGATGCTTCTGCAAATATGACGGAAAATCGATGTCTCCTGTTGGGTTTCTCGTGCACATGCTTTCTGCACTGGTTTCTTTCTAACCCCTTTGATGAAGGTAGCAGATTAAGAAAGTTGGTGTCTGAAGCTGCCGTCCGTCGGCGGACACCTGGGTGACTCTGAGTGGGCCAGACCCCCACGTGTCTGGGGGATGAGTGATTGGTAGAGTGGTGTCCTTGGCGGGGGTCGTGGATGAAAGGTGGCGTGGCATACCATCGAGAGCCCCCGTAGGGGTCCCGAGGAGCATGTCGGGGGCCCCTTCCACATTCAGACCCCCGCGAGGGGCGAAAGGGGGGTGGCAGAGCTCTCCGGCGGAGCCGAATTAAAGCCGAGCGGTTGGGTGTTGCACGAACGCCGACCCCCCGGCGTGCGCGTGGCGCTCTTAATGAGAGACCCTGTTTTCACAGATGGACCCCGGCCGTCTCAGAAGGAGATCATATCCCTGCGCGCCTTCATGCTGCTCTTCCTCAAGCAGCTCATCCTCAAGGTAAGGCACAGCAGTGCCGCCGCTCGGCCCGTCTGTGTGCTTCCGCCGACAGAGCCTTCTTTGACCTACATTTCACTCCTCTTTGCTCCTCCAAGGATTTATGCGCTCTTGGATGGATTGCCTTTTTTTTTTTCCTTCTGATTGTTTTCACATTTAAAGATGCGCATTTATGCGATCATTTCGCCTCCTGCTTAAAGCAAAGGTGGTGGAGCGCTCTGAAATTTTCGAACGCACGCCGAGAGCTGCGTCGTGGGTAATGTGAACAAATTGCGTATCGCAGAACTTCTGTAACTCAGGGCTTGTTTTTGTTCTTGAAGTGTAAAATGCTGTTGTTTAGCGCCAGCTTAATGCATCTGATTTCCTTGAGTGGGCTGTCCCTGCAAATAATTATCCCTCCTCCCCTGCTCAGCAGAAGCAGATCTGCAGCCTGGGGCACGAGAGAAATTATGTGCTTTGAAAGCACAGAAATACAAATACTCCTCAATTCCAAGCCATAGAAAACTAGCTGAGTCCTATCCAAACAGCAATTACTTTTCAATCTACTTCGACTCAGATCAATAAAGGAGAATTTGGGTTTTCATTAAAAGTGTTTAAACTGTAAGCTCCTCAATAATGAAGGAGGCGAGCAAAACCAAATAAAAATGTGCATGAAATATTCATCTCAGAAAGGCGGCATCTGTTGACTGAAGCTATGGCAGCTTATCCCAAATTAGGAAAACAATCAGCAACAACCGAACACAGATGTCCTGGGAAACGGTGCTCCTCAGCGCCTTTGGACGGGACTCCTTCACTTTCAGGATGTGTTTACCGTTGGAGTACCTGCAATCACTGTACAGAGTAGCTGGTGGCTGCTGATGTTGAATATGAAATGTGATGTGTGGGACCCTACAGCATGTCGTCTTGTCGCGTGATAAATAATGTAGTGCTTATTTTTCAGGATCGAGGGGTGAAGGAGGATGAACTGCAAAGCATCTTGAACTACCTATTAACAATGCATGAGGTCAGTCTCCAGCATGGACTCCATCTCATTGGGGGCGCAGTTCTCCTGTTACTGGTTCTGTGACATATGGACAGGGGCCCCCACCCATAATAGGTTATTCCATTGATTCATAAAAAAAAAATATGCAGTAAACCCACAACTCAAGCATTTGTCATTTGTCATATGTATTGAATGATAATGATAAAGATCACCCAGACTGTGGCTCCCGTAGCTACTGTCCCTCCCTAAAAAGAAGATTTCAGGAGACCAGACTGATTTTGATCAGAGAAAATTGCTGCTTTTCTAATATCCGCCGGTTGCTTGATGTTACGAAATCCATATCACTTCATTATTTCCTGAAAGTGCTATTTCCTTAGATACAGAGAAGCCCTTTGATAGGATAGATTGGAGCTAGTTATTCACAGTAATAAACAGATTTCGTTATGACACTAAATTTATTTAGATGTGTTTATACCTGTTCTATTTTCTCTTGTGTACATTAGCGGTTGTCATAGGGAACACATTCCGGTTGCCACATATTGCCCTTGCTATTTATGATGGCAGTTGAACCTTTATCACTCTCTTAACGATTTAGTACTCATGCTGTATGTGTTGCAATAGGGGACCATTCTGTGAGTGTCATTATACAACTGGTGTCCTCTGTTATACCTGACATATCCATTGACAAGGGTTTCTATAACAATGACGCTTCTGGGAGAGTCCTTACTGAGTTTAAAGTTAAAATCTAAAGCAAAGAGGGTTTAAATGCCTGGAAGGGAAGACAGTTTCTGAACTGAAAGCTCTCCAGCACTGGATGTGCAGATAAAACACCAGCTTCTGACCTTGGCCCGCATGTGCCTTTTCATTAGGGGTTAAATGCAGTCACTTCTGAGTGCGTAGATTTCTGGTTCTCTTTTTTATAACTTTGCCAGAGCTAATCAGATTGGTTCTCCCCTGAGCTCATGAGTCGCTATTTTTGGACTGGCTGCATTAAAGGTTGCCAGCCAAGGCGATTTTATCGTTACCCGGTCCATGATGGTTCCTACTGGTTTGGCTCATACAATCTCATCTCTTGTGGTAAAATGTGGTACTTACTGCATACCTTTGACACGGGCAGACCGATGAACTGATGATGGAAAGACAAATTATTCTGAGCAATCATATTATGACGTATTGTAGCACAGTGTGTGGTAAAGTGTATTTTCCTGTTGTGGACCTCCCTCTTCCGTCTGCAGGACGAGAACATCCATGATGTGTTGCAGCTCCTCGTCGCTCTCATGTCTGAACATCCCGCCTCCATGATCCCAGCCTTCGACCAGAGGAACGGGATACGGTGAGCACCCTTTTCAGAGAAACTGGCCTTTTCTGCCATGTTCCTGTTGACTCTCACTTAAGAAACATCCACATGTTGTGTGCCTAGTAAGGGTTGTTGACATTTTATTAATACAGTAATGCAGGCCCTTTCGCCAGAGCCTGGATTGTACTACAGTGTGTTCAATTTAGCGGAGGGGGGACTATAATGAATGTTTTGTCGCCCAGGGTCATCTACAAACTGCTGGCATCTAAGAGCGAGAGCATTCGGGTTCAAGCACTCAAGGTCCTGGGCTATTTCCTTAAGCACCTGGGTCACAAGTGAGTACTGGCCGGGGCCCAGTATAACCCATGTGCGAGAGCCAATGCACGGACACATTAATCCTGTGACACTGGCAGGTTGTCACTGCACTTTTTCTCTGTTAAATGTGAGACATTGAGATAACAGTTAATAGTACAGAGAGGACTTCCTTAAGGACTCAATTGAAACCACACCCATTTGTGAGATTGTGTTATTTTTAGGATGCATGCTTGCATATGTATATGTGTGTATGTCTGTGTATGAGTGTGTGGTTATAAATATACAGTAGTATACATACATACATGCATACATGTTCAAATTCACTGTCATGAATGGTTCCATTCATTGTCCTTAAATTACAATGAGAGTGATGAGTTCAGGAGTAGCAGGGAGTGTTTGGCATGGACAGCGTTGCAGGGGTAATTCAGACAGAGCGTCCCCTCAGCGAGGCGGCTCTCAGATCAGGAAAAATGACGCCAGGAGGAAACCTCCGTCATGTTTGCCATTGATTGTCGGAGGACCAAAGTCTGCGCCAAGCACCTGGATCAGCCGCCTTTACCCAGCGCGCTGACAAGAGATTTACAATTCACGGCAGCATCCGGAGAGCTAAGTGAGGAAATAAATGAGAGGAAGAAAGCGAGGCAGAGATGCTGCAGAGAGACCGTGCGCTGGCGGAGTGCATGCGGAGGCCCCAGGGCTCTCTGTTTAAAGAGGCAGGAGCTGAAAGGAGGATGTTCTGGAAATTTTTGGGGCGGCAGGTGTTCCAGTGCCAGCAGAGCCCCTGATAGGGTCTGGGCCTGGACATCTGTCAGCCAGCGCACGCAGCAGGAAGTGTCCTGTACCGAAATTGCTTGCCCTGTGAGTGCTGTCACTTGGGGGGGGGAGGCTTCTTTCATTGCTGTTGTTTTTGTCAGTCGCTTGCTCTTGGTTTTTTCTTGCATCACACCTGCTGGATGTGACTGCAAATGAGAAAAAAGTTTTTGTTAACTGTGATGTTTAAAAATACATACCCAATAACAGCATGGAGACGGTTGATATTAAATTTTAAACTCAGCCTCTGGTGGGTAACACCAAAGTTGTTCCACATGAAGTTCTGTTAGGTGCCTTGCACATCCAAACAAGGTCTAATCCTAGGTTTAAAACAAAAGTTGCTGGGTTATGATTACAATAATTAAACCATCATAGTGTTAATATGCTTCCTATTTATTTTGGTATATTTTGAAATATCTTGGGATATATGTGGAAAAATGTCAGGTTGGGTAGACATCAATTCCTCATGTTGACCTGTTGCCATGCTTGGAGGACTTGAGTACGTGGCTAGACTCGGGAGTTGTTTCCTGAGTGTCATTCAGAAAGTTTCTCTTGGTTCAGAAGTGGCATGGTGGCATCAGCCTATTTTAACTTATGCAGTTGCAGAGGATAAGGACCTTAGTAATGCAAGTAAAATGTCCGCATGTTTTACACTCTGCAGTGACGGCTTTATTTTCACTGCTACACAGCGCAATGATGGGTGTACCATATCTTTACCTTTGCGCACTTCCTCAGCATGAATATGAAGGGTCCTCGACAGAAGCTGACACCCAGAAGCCTTTATAACAAGCAGTGTTGCTGTGGGTTTACGGTGGCATTTTACACGTTGGCAGACGCTTGTAAGAGCAGTGCGGAGGCAGAGCATGAATCATCTGCCGCTGTGTTTTTCCTCACATTTCCATATTTACGTGCCTCTCTCCGCATCACCAGGAAGTTCAGCGGAGGCATTTCTAAGCGCCCAATTTACTGTCTGGTCAAAGCAAAAGCGCCCTGCTTGTCAGGACACCCGAAGTGCCAGCGGCGGCGGCGTTGCTGTAGTTTGGGTGATTGTTGTGACAAAACGCCACGCGGTCGGGCGCTCTCTGGGGGCGGGTGACAGTGCACAGAGCTGTTGTGTGCGACACCCTCTTCCCCCGAGCGCGCGGACGAGGACAGGGGCCACTTCGTTACTGCGCGTCTCGTAATGCGTTCCCCAGTAGCGGCACGGCTCCTGACAGCGGAAGGTTCCGGGTTGACAGGCTGGCAGCTTGCCGTGCGCGGAGGCTCGACGTACCCTTTGGTTGGTGCCGGAGCGCTGACGGTGTGCTTCTTTGTGTGTGTGTGTGTGTGTGTTTTCTGTGTGTGTCTGCGTGCGTGTGTCTGCAGGAGGAAGGTGGAGATCATGCACACACACAGCCTCTTCACGCTCCTGGGAGAGAGGCTGATGCTGCACACCAATACTGTGACTGTCACCAGCTACAACACGCTGTACGAGGTACGAGACACAGCGCCACACTGCACTCTGATGGGAGCCATGCACCTCAGGAAAAGGCTTGGCAGAAGGGGCCTGTGGGCCTGCTTCTGTGCCGTTTTTTCTGCTTCATCAAACACTGACCTTTTACAAGTATATGTACCACAAAGTACCCTTGCTCTGATGGATTCATTGTTTGGCACTATGTAAACACATGTGCACACCATACAAGGTAATTTTCATTTTGTTGGTCACTATAAGGCTCTACATGCACAATAGTATGAGGTCAGTATGTTACCATTAAGAATAATTGTTTGCCCCAGTTAATGTTGCATCCTTATTTTTAAGAAATGCTCTTCAGATTGGTGCTCGGTTACCGTGTTGCCATCTGTTTCTGATGTTACTGCTTTTTGCTCCTGTGATAAGCATTTAGTGCGTTTTGCTCTGACGGCCTTGTAAGCCACTCTGGATAAGAGCACCTACCAAATAACTTAACAATGGAAAGGCATCACCTGGAAGTGCGGCAGATCTGAAATGAAGATGTATGGAGTGCAGCGTCGGGAGCCTCGTCAGCTCCGCGTGATGGATGGTTTTGACTGATCTCTAAATGATGGATGATTTGGACTGAATCTGTAAATGATGGATGATTTGCACTAATCTGGTGCCCTTCTCCCCTTCAGATTCTGACAGAGCAGGTGTGCACGCAGGTGGTGCACAAGCCCCATCCGGAACCAGACTCCACGGTCAAGATCCAGAATCCAAGTATGTATTCAGCATAGAGGCGGCATTTCCCTTCACTGTGTATCCCAGAACCTGACACCTTCAGTACCAGGGAGTTAAAGTAGCACGGCAGATATTGAAAATATGTGCTTATTAGTGAAGGCAGTTATTTTTCTAGCTTTGTAGCCTTGAGGAGGGTTGTCGTGTTGAGTAAATTTAGGTTAGTATATGAGTCTCTCTGATATCGGCAGTTGTGAAGGTGAGTTTTCAGTGCTGTGCAGCTGTGAGTTAAAATATGGGTTTCTCTCTCTCTCTCTCTCTCTCTCTCTCTCTCTCTCTCTCTCTTTTTCTCTCTCTCTCTCTGTTCCTCCCTCCCTCTGTGGCGTCAGTGATTCTTAAGGTGGTGGCCACTCTGCTGAAAAACTCCACACCCAGCGCGGAGCTGATGGAGGTTCGCCGTCTCTTCCTATCAGACATGATCAAGCTATTCAGCAACAGCCGGGAGAACAGGCGGTAAGGAGAGCTCTTGCCTGCTCCCGTTCACCCATTAAAACAATTAGCGCTGTGATTAATGTATCAAAGAAAAGACAAAGAAGACATTGTTCACACACTTCGCCTCTGTTTTAATGGGCTCCCCTGGATGCTAAATCTTCCTTTAACTCTTGTCACATTCCCAGGAGCAGATGTTGCTTAAACACACACGCACACATCTCTCTCTTTATCGCATGTACACACACACACAGACACACACACCCACACACCCACACACATAGTATCTGTCTCTTTTGTTCACACACACGCACACATCTCTCTCTCTTTAACACATGTGTACACACACACACACACACACACACACACACACACACATACATAGTATGTCTCTTTTGCTCACACACATGAACTCTGTTAGAGCTGGAATCACACGTCTACAGTGCATTGGCAGCAGAGGCTTGTCATTAGTTTTGTCAAGTAACAGCCAATCAGTCAGCACAGATAGATTTAATGACCAGCCATAATGATGCAGCATCCTTCAGAGGTTTAGTCAATATCACACAGCCTCACTCAGTATGTTGATAATGAGATTTTGCTTTATAGATTATTACTGCGCAAGTCTGAGCCAGACGGATCCTGAGTGATGATTTAAAACACAGGCCTTGGTGTGACTGCTTTTGTGAGCCATATTGAAGTATTGATTATGGATCTGGATTTTGACCGTTTCTGCCCGCAGGTGTTTGCTCCAGTGTTCTGTGTGGCAGGACTGGATGTTCTCGCTGGGGTACATCAACCCCAAGAACTCGGAGGAGCAGAAGATCACAGAGATGGTCTACAACATCTTTCGCATCCTCCTCTACCACGCCATCAAGTACGAGTGGGGGGGCTGGCGTGTCTGGGTGGACACGCTCTCCATAGCACACTCTAAGGTAAGGGCCTCCATGCTGCTTCAGGAAAAGCAGGGAAACACTCCCCTCTAGTGTTCAAGAGGGGAAATACAGTTTTACCTCTTGCATCAGCTGGTAGTGCTTGGTATTGCGTGGAGATGGTCATTGAACCTAAACCCAGACGTGTGGAATTACTGCTTCTTACAGTCAAAGCCAATTTGAAATTTGTTAGTGAAGTTTTGTAAAGGAACTAACCCTTACTTGCCATCTGAGCTGAAACAGGTAATTTTCCATGCTGTTTTCTAACAGTATTTTATTTATATAGCAATATTTAACTGACAGTAGAGCCAGAAGGAAGAGGACTTTATGGATTGTGGTGAAGATGGCAGTGTGGCAGCTATGGTAGTCCTCAGAAGAGGTGTTGTTTAAAGTGGAGGTGCTTTAGTATTGACTCTTGATGTTCCTGTGTTTTTTTTGTACCCAAGGTGACATACGAGGCCCATAAGGAGTACCTGGCGAAGATGTATGAGGAGTACCAGAGGCAGGAGGAAGAGAACATCAAGAAGGGGAAGAAGGGTCTGGTGAGCACCATCTCGGGCCTGTCCGCCCAGGCCTCGGCCATCAAGGGCGCCATCGAGATCCGCGAGATCGACGACAACTCCCAGACGCAGACGCCCGAGAGCGAGGCCGACTACTCAGAGAGCGCCGACTCGCGCAACCTGCTGGCGGAGGTGAAGGGCCCCGAGGAGGCGCTGGGAGGGGCGGAGCGGACGGTCGCCGGGGTGCGGGTGGAGGTGCACGACCTGCTGGTGGACATCAAGGCGGAGAAGGTGGAGGCCACCGAGGTGAAGCTGGACGACATGGACCTGTCCCCGGAGACGCTGGGCGTTGCAGAGAACGGGGCGCTGGTGGAGGTTGACTCGCTGCTGGACAATGTCTACTGCGCCGCCGTGGAGAAGCTCAACGGCAATGTCAACGGCACGCTGGCGCCCAAGGAGAGCACTGAGGACAAGAACACGGGCCCACTCATCACGCTGGCCGACGAGAAGGACAGCGTGCCCAGTGGCAGCAGCTTCCTGTTCGGGAAGGTGGGTGGCGGCCCCGACGACAAGCTGCTGCCCAAGCTGACGCCCGCCGAGCCGCTGGTGCTGCCCAGCCCCGAGCCCCAGGTCCACACCAGCGCCAGCGACGACCTGGGCCTGCTGGCGCACATGACAGGCAGCTCCGACCTGGCCTCGCCCCCCAGCATCCTGGAGGACAGCGAGTTCAAGCTGCAGACGGCACTGGAGGACATCAGCGCCATCGCTGAGGCCGAGTCTACCGCCACCGCGGCCCCCAAGGGCATCGAGTGTGGCGAGGAGGGCGCTGTGGGCCCCGACGGAGACCCCTCCGCCGCCAAGATGGGGGGCGGCGCCGACGCCGCCAGCACCATCTCCGACACGGAGCGGTCCGATGACGGCAAGGACAAGGAGATCAAGAAGATCCAGACCACTGCCACCACGCAGGTACGAGGAACCTGCAGCCAGCTGCCACCTCCCCTGTCTTGGTTAAACAGCGTTCACTAAAGCATTTTCAGTGGGAGATTTGAACGTGCCTAAGTGTGCGTTATGAACTTGGCACAAGATGGTGTACATCAGAAATGTGTGTTGAGGGAGTGTCTAAGTTGTGAAGGACGAATGAAATTTCCCCCCTGATGATCGTCTAGCGTTTCAATGACAAAACAACAATCCAATCCAGTCTCCTAACTTCCACGAGAATTTATCTGGCCTTTTTGCCCCCTAGTGGCAGAGGTCTGTTACTGCGAGAGCAGCTCACTTGGTTGGACAGTAAGTCACGACTGAAGCCAGGGAGTGAGTGAAGGTCATGAAATTTTGTAGTTATCTCTCCTCCATTCACGGCCAGAAATTCTGAAAACATCACCACAGAAAGATCACAGGGACACGCTGTGCTACACCTATGCACGTTATGAGCACAGCTTCACTGACAAACATGAGGGGGTGAGGGTTAGCCTCTTTAACGCTGTCCCCAGAAGTGAAGAGCTGGAGCCAGCATAGACACTGGCGTTTAGCGGAGTTGGGACACAGAGAGCTGCACAGTGCTAAGCAACTACACCTCCCCCCCTCCCTTTCTGCCCCGTGACTGAACTGATTTGGGCTCCACTGAAGTGATCTTTAGAAACAGCATGACTGCTGCCAGGCTCAGCAGACACATTATGGAGCCAAACAGTCACTTTAATGGAGGCTTCGCGCGGGGAAGGGAACAGTCCTCAGGGGAGCCGCGCTAAACTTGCGACGGGAGAAATGAAAGAACGGTGACAGGGGCGTAGCTGCTCCGCTGTGCTGCTAATTTGGGCGGGCGGTGGCGGCTCCACTTTGCTCATATTCCGTTTTAAAAGTATTTTTTTTAAAGCAGTTTTGACCCGGGAAGTGTTGCTAATGGAAGATGAGGCCATTGTTAAGGCGCGCCTTTGTGTGGTCCTTTGGGTTTGTCACACTTCTGCTATTCATCGTCTACATCTCTACTTATTTACTCTGTTTAGGCTGGGACTGCATTGTCAGGCCTAAAATATGAACAAACAGTGTAACCTTATGTTTTACTAACATCCTCTGTGCACCTGGCTATGAGTCTGTCGGATACATGTGGATGCAGGGACCATAAACTGACTACAGCAAAGACCTCTAACTATAATGATAAGATTGCTGTTCTTAGTGAGACAAAGGTCTGATGTCCATTGAGAAATTACTTTGATGTTTGCTAGACATGTTGTAGTTGGAGCTACTGCTTGAGTTACACCTAAACATTTAACGCTGGGACATGTCACCCCCTCAGTCTCTGCACGGGCGCTCTGGCAGTCAGATGGAGCGGGACCTGCGGGTGGACCTGGGTTTTCGGGGCATGCCCATGACGGAGGAGCAGAGGAGGCAGTTCAGCCCGGGCCCGCGCACCACCATGTTCCGTATCCCAGAGTTCAAGTGGTCACCCATGCACCAGCGGCTGCTCACCGACCTGCTCTTCGCCCTGGAGACGGACGTCCACGTCTGGAGGAGGTCAGTGACCCTCTGTCAGTGACCCTCTGTCAGTGACCCTCTGTCGGTGACCTTCAGTTAGAGTCAGGGTTAGCTAACCAGAGTGCAAATTTAAGGTTTAGTCAGAAAAGCTGTTCATTTGTTTCTGTTTTATCTATTTAATTCAGATGCTTTACACATCAACACACTGAATTTTGAACTTTATCCTTTAGCAGTTGTCATGTAAGGTGATCACTAATCATAAATCATAAATGTTTCCATGTTTCTGTGCCTCATGTTCCATTTTATATACATGTAAAGGTGTAGAGGTCAAAGGTTTTGGTAGTTTCATTTTTAAAATGCTGAAATAGTAAATGCTGAATGTTTTGTTCTTTTGCCATGTTAAAACAGTGGAAGCTCACTCTCAGCCACTTCCTGCTGACTTTGTATGCTTCTTGTTGCCTCTCTTCTCAGAATGACACCTTTTGCATGTTTAACAGTGAGATATTGTTCCTTTTTTCCTTCCCCTCATTACAGCCATTCAACCAAATCAGTGATGGACTTTGTGAACAGCAACGAGAACATCATTTTTGTACATAATACGATCCACCTCATTTCTCAAATGGTCGACAACATTATCATCGCCTGTGGAGGGATACTGCCCCTGCTGTCTGCAGCCACCTCTCCTTCTGTAAGTGGGAACCAGCCTCCACCTGTGGGATCACACTGCCATCTAGTGAAAGATGCCTAGTACTACATGCAGAGGAAAGTACACAGAATCAGGAGGGCAAAGTGACCTCTGAGGACATCGCCATATTAAGAAATGCCAAATATTATACCTAAATATTAACATTTTATACGTGTGTCTGCTTAGATACTGAAATTTACTTCAGGGTCTTTGGAAGCGAAACATTTTTGCATATTAAGGGAACGTGCTGAACATATAGAAGATACAAATAGATGAAAAGATAATGGATAATGCTTGATGTGTCCAAATAAACACTTTCCTAGGGTTTAAATCATAGACAAACCTTAGGAGCCTTTGACTGCTTTCTGAACAGTGTGTCTGTCTGCATATGCTTTGCTTCATTCAGCTGTGCTTTTATAGGTTAGCTGTACCTTAGCTGGGGCTTATGTTGTCATAGCTGCTTTATGGTTTAATTCCTTTTTTAGTTCAACTAATCAATATTTAGACCTAACTACCCAGTTCTTTTACTTGCTTGACCTTGCGGCCTTTTTTCGACTTTAATAATTTTTTGTTGTTTTTTAATGTTTGTTCTATTCTGTTGTCCGTTTTTGTCTGTTGCATGTCCAGAGTTCTAAGGTTAGTACCCATGCTGTAAGTTTCATTCTTTTCTACTTTTCTAACACTTACTAATTGTGCTTATTGTTCAATCAGCATGCATTTAAAGTAATTCCAAGGCTTGTTTTAAAATTGTCTTTATTAGTTGAAATTACTTACCCGTAACCCTGTTCACATTCTAATTTGAACTTTCTAAGAGAAATACTGACATTGCCATTATTTACATTGTGTAATATCCAGAACTGTTTTAAAGGGTGTTTTGTGACCTCTGTGGTCTATACTTCTTTTTGTGTCAGCTCTTTGAGTCAAAGATGGAAAGCATTGGTAGTCACATCCATCAATGTTACAGGAAATGAATAATAACCTCAGCGATCTTCACATTCCTTTTTATCGTCTGTTCAGTCCTGTTCAGGGGATGGGTGTACTTGACCTGTTTCAGTGGAGATGTTTATTCTTAACACCCATCAGTGTCTACAGGCCATGAGGCTGGAGTTCAATGCCTGAGTCTCTTTTATTGTAGCATATTCAACAATATATCTTAGTGTATGTAGATATGTGTGTGTAGATGTAGATGTACACACATTATTAAGTATACAGTATAGGCATATGAACGTGTAGCATATATGGTGTAAGAAGGGTTGAAGGAGACCAAAGGTCATGTTTAATAGGAATTATGGGATAGCTTAAACTTGCGCCCCCCCCCCCCCCCCCCAGAGTCTGTCTGTTATGACATTCATTCAGCAGAAGGGCATATGTAAATGTGGACAAATGATGTGTAGACTTACCAAGTTCAGCTGGATCATAACTGAAGGAGCTGGACAGCTGTTGTGCAAACCCATGCAAATGCAGTATGGATATAAGGCCAGTAGGACACTGGTTCATTAGGTCTGTCAGTCTCGGACCACACACACTTAATGACACTGTGTCACCGTGCACCTGGTGCAATCGCTTGCTAACCACAGGAAGTAAATAGATATTATCCATTTTCGCAGCAAAAATGCACATCCATGTAGATGACATGGAGCTTAATGGGTTACTGCCAGGGTGAACGGCAGGTGTTCAGGCCAAATGAACATCTGCTGGTCACCCTGGCAAACCATGTGCTATAGATATAAGGAGCTGATGACTTCCAACCTTCTGCTGCTTATCTCAGACAAAGAGGCCAAACTCATAATCTTCACACCCCTGAAAAGCTGATTCAGCCATGTGTTTTCTCAGTACTGGATGCCCCTCTCACTGGCAGAGAAGCAGCCTGAGACGCACCGGTGACACAGTACTTAGCAAAGATCTGTTCAACATTGCTTCATTGTCTCCTTGTAAAATACTGAGCTGATTTGTAAGTGCTGCTCTTAACATTAAGATAAGATAAGATAGAACTTTATTGATCCCACAGCAGGGAAATTCACTTGTCACAGCAGCATTAAGACAGAAGTAGAAAGGCAAAAGTGGCAATGTGCAATAAGTTAAAAAATATATAAAAATATAAAAGAAAAAGCAAAGAAATATATGTATATATAAGAAGTCAGAATCAATAAAATAGTAAATATATGTACATTAAAAGTAAAAAAAATACAGTGCAGAAATGAGCAATGTATTAGACTTATATGTGTACCTTAAGAATCTCATAATCTCTGACCCCCTCTCCCCCTCTGGGTAGCTTGTTCTCCACAGAAGAGTACAATAGATGGGGGAGCCTCTCGCTGTTGAGCAGCTATTGGTCATTAACTTTAAGTTAAACATTTATGCAGATGTGTGTTTTTCCTGACTGTCATGCAATAATTGACTGCAGAACCCATGATTACATGCAAAAAGCAAAGCAAATCTAGCTCAAACTGATCTCTATCCTTCCTTCCTACTGCTAATCTGTGGGCTGCCCAGGTTCTCCATGTTATACTTCCAGTGTACCCCAATTCATGCTGCAATGGTATTTTGTAAAAGGCTTCAACTTGTTAACGCTCTACAGTTCGTTCTCCTTTGACGCCTTGGTGGCAATCTCATTACTGAAGGCTCCCCGTAGAATGCAGCTTTTGTTAGATTTATATTGAGGTTGCCGCTATCTTATGTTTACCATTTGCAAGCGTTGTCATTGAAATAGACTTGTCAGAATGATGTACAGGAGAATAATTCCGCAGGTGAAGGCAGAGTGCAGTGTAGTGATTTGTAGGGAGAGCGGAATTGTGCTGTGTGTGTACCCCCGAGCGAGGCGCCCTGGTGATAAGGATGCTTAAGGTTGTCTCCTTGTCTGTCGATGTGAAGAAAGGAGGTGCTTGTTCTCAGAAAATGGCAAAGAGTGGGGAGGCCACCCCGGTGTCTGAGAGCGTGGGCACTGGGGGTGAGGTGGGTAATTGTGGTGCCCCCCCCCCCCCTCCCCCAACACGCGCTGTGTTCGGACCTGCTTACCTGAGTCATCCTCCCACCCCCACCATTACTGTCTCTCCCTTGCCCCCCCCAACCCCTCTTTCAACAGACTGAAAGAAATGAAAGGCAAATATTAGCCAAGATGTTGAATATTCCACTGTTAATGCCCTTTTTTTGCTCTGCGCATTTGTACAAACGAGCGAATGACTCACTCGTCAAACTCAGGACTTCTCACTGTTATCTTTCGTGATGCAGTTGGAAATAACTGATCATTTCAGTCAAGGTGACCTTTTTCCAAAGATTCGAGCTGAATCTGGAAAGAGCTGACATTTTTTTCCCTGAAACGTTGATTATCGTTTTTCCCTAATAAAAGGCGGGAGCGGCATCGTACGTGCTGAATTTTCAGTCTTTGTACAGGGAATATTTCTCCATGCTCCACAGCCTAGATATTATCACAGTATGCACCACGGCTTTGTTGCTCTGTGTGATTAAAATGTTGTGTCATCTTAGAATTAACAAGTCATGGAGCGGAAGCGAGTTGCCTGATTTTGAATTTAGAGCTATTTTTGGGAAATGTCTATATCTATGCAATAGCTTTATTATTCTGTCGTAGTTCCGAAGATATACCCGTTAAGTTTTGTGCAGTACATTAACCTGCATAAAATAATAAGGCATTGCCGTCTTCATAAAAACCACCCGTACCCATGCCAGTTAGCTGTTGATAGAGGGAGAGGATGTAGGATGGGGGACACAGGGACACTAAAGCACTGACCCTCTCCCCCCCACAACCATCACTGTGTACTCGTACTGTTACCACACACAGCCGCACTGTTCTGGGATCAGTCTGTGATCTGCACCTGTGTCAGTCCTCAGTGATTTCACTGCACCTGGCCCCCCCCAGCACATTCTGCATGACCTGGTGTTTATGAGAGCGAGCAAGACTCACTTTATTTGCTGTTTAGAACAATCACTGCACACTGCTGTTTAGCACCACCTTAGTGTCATGTAGTGACCTTATGAACTAGCTGGTTCCTGGTTCACCTGGTTTCACCTCACTCTTAGTCATTTTGTTGGCATGGTATGTGTTGAGAAAGTATGATGTAAATGTAATGGACTGGCCTGGGCCTCACTGTAGGCTTTGGGGTTAAGTGATGTAGGATGATATTGATATACGGTGCCCCTCGCTACAGTGCCTGTTTAAAGCTGTGTCTGATAAGCCACGTAGGGCGAGGTGCTGTGATTCAGGCCTCTCCTGTCTTTGCTGTGCCCCAGACGGAGCTGGAGAACATCGAGGCGACGCAGGGCATGTCCTCTGAGACGGCCGTCACCTTCCTCAGCCGCCTCATGGCCATGGTGGACGTGCTGGTGTTCGCCAGCTCCCTCAACTTCAGCGAGATCGAGGCCGAGAAGAACATGTCCTCCGGGGGACTCATGCGGCAGTGTCTCAGATTAGGTAGGTGTGTCTGTGTGTGTGTGTGAGTGTGAGTGTCAGTGTGTATCTGTGTGTGTGTGTGTTGATGTCTTTTTATGCAGGTCTTTCTGGGTCCTGCTGAGATATTCATTTTAGATCTACCTGTTATTAAAGAATTCATAATTAAGAGTGAGGCTCATCTGGTATTCTGTGTGAACATCCTTTTGTGTCTTGCATTACTGTGTGTTAAATGAGGTCCAGAGGGCTCTGCTGTTGGTGTGTGAAGGCAGTCCTCCACAGTGGAGCAGTGAGTCTGTCACTGTGCTCTCACTGGGGACTGCAGGGGCTGAGAGAGGACAGGAGCTTACAAGCTCTCAGTCCGGCACTGTAGTTGGGGCTGTTCCGTCTGTTCCAGCTAGCACAAAGGAGGTTAGGTTGATGCACAAGGTTGACTAATCATCTCTCTCTCTCTCTCTCTCTCTCTCTCTCCGTCCCTCCCTCTGTCCCACCCACTGTCTCTCTCTCTCTCTGTCACCCACTGTCCCTCCCTCTCTCCAGTGTGTTGTGTGGCAGTTAGGAACTGCTTGGAGTGCAGGCAGAGACAGAGGGACAGGACGACCAAGTCCTCCCTCCCTAACAGCAAGACCCAGGAGAACCTGCAGAGTGCACCGTCTGCCAGCAAGGTACCCGCGCCTGTCCCCGCTTCACCCTCACAGACCTCGCTGCCTTCCTCTTTGTGCTCTTCCTCCTCCACAGTACTCTCACTAAACCAGCACAATCCCCTCTGCCCTCTCTACTCCAGAAAACCAACCTGTTACACTTAACTCTGCCTCAGATCCCCCCTCACTACTACCAAACTGTTACGCTTTTCTATGCCCCTGATCACCCCCTTACTACTACCGAACCGTTACACTTCACTCTGCCCTGAATCCTCCCTCACTGCTAGAAAACCGTTAATCTTCACTTTACCTTGAATAAATCTCTACTGTTACCAAACTGTTACACTTGACTGTGCTCTCGCTTCTTCTTGATTCCTCTGATGAACCTCTACCCATTACACTGCATTCTGCTGCCACTCCCAACAACACAGACTTCTATATCCATTCCCCTTGACATCAGTACAGCTACTCAACTGTCTAACAATACAGCTGGCTTGTCTATGTATAGGGCTGTTATTACATTGCACTCACTTCCAATACCTGCAATGTAAAATGTGTTTATAAATATAAATGCCTTTATTTAGTCGTGCTTTTCTTGTTTCATCAATTTGGGCAGTAATTGCATATATTCTAATGAAATTCATTAGTAGGCATTGCTCAGAGAATTTA